>NC_135308.1:66307947-66620447 GCF_048772815.1 Callospermophilus lateralis
CACACACACATCCCCAGATTTTTAAAATTTTTATTTTGAAACAGTCTTAGTAAGTTTCTGAGGCTGGTCTTAAATTTGCAATCCTCCTGCTTTGGCCTTCTGAGTCACTAGGATTCCAGGCATGGGCCACCATGCCTGACTGAAAAGTCCCATATAAAATATGGAGGTATTTCTATACAGTCATGACAAGTGTGTGGAGTAAGTTGATGTTCTCTTTTTGACATGGGAGGAAGTCATATGTGCAAATACCAGACTGCTGCATCCTCTGACCTATGAATTTATAACTATTGTCACATGCTGGTGGAATGGCATCTGTCTGTGGAGTGACCAGTAAGGCAGCAGAAATGTGGCTGACCAAGTTGGAAAAAAATGAGTTCTGCCCAGAACTATAGGTGGTTAGAGCAGGAAGGGGACATGGAAATTTGAGCTCTAGCCTCAGGGATTCTAAATAAGGACCTCCATATCTTACACAGGGGCCAAACTTTACCATGTTTATAAAAACACAGAATCCTAGGTTTCCAGCACCAGAAATTTTAATCTAGTTGTTCTAGGGCAGAGCCTGTCACTGCTACACCTTTCCTAAGAACCCGAGGGGATCTTATGTTGGTGTCCAAAGACTATCACTGGATTTCCAGTCATTAAGAGCTAAGCCAGCCGGGCTGGGGCTGGGGCTCAGTGGTAGAGCGCTTGTCTAGCAGTGTGAGGCCCTGAGTTTGATCCTCAGCACCACATAAAAACAAATAAATAAAATAAAGGAATTGTGTCCAATTACAACTAAAAAATAAATAAAAAGAGCTAAGTCAGGTGTGGTGGCACATGCCTGTAATCCCAGCAGCTCGGAAGGCTGAGACAGGAGGATTGTGAGTTCAAAGCCAGCTTCAGTAACTTAGCGGGGCCCTAAGCAATTTAGTGAGAACTGGTTTCAAAATAAAAAAATAAAAAGGGCTGGGGATGTGGTTAAGTGCCCCCGGTTCAATCCTCCTTGGTACCAATAAACAAATAAATAAATATGTGTAAATATATAAAATATATGTGTGTGTGTGTATATATATACATACATACATATATGTTATATATGTGTGTGTGTGTGTGTGTGCGCATATATAAACATGAACATGGAGTTTAACTGAAAGATCATACTGCCCAGACCAAGCAGTCCTAACTATCCCAGGAACTTTTTTGACAAAAGGGAATGGTCCAGAGCAGAACTGGGTTGCCCTGGAATGTACCACCTCCCTCCTCTGCCTGGAACTGGTCAGGGAAAGCGTATCCATCAAATTTCTATATTCATCTAGCTATTTGTTTTAACCTTGAATTCAAGATGAAATTATGAAAAAGTATTCCTGACTGCTTCTATATAAAAGACAGGATGGACAGGAAGTAGATGAGCAGGGAGGAAAGCAGACTCAGCCAAGGTTAAGGTTAGGATAAGCCTCCATTTACAAAACCATCCTGAGCAAAGCCTTGCAAGAACTTGGATTCCAAGGCCTACTTTGGAGAGCTCATTTAGTTTTCTTCCACCCTCCCTTCTTTGAGGTGGGAAACAAAAGTTGCTACTTGCATTGAACCCCAAATTGGTTATTGCCTTTGAAATTCTGGCTGCTTCCTCTCTTTAATCATCAGCATCTTATTTAACTCTGTCATCTCCTGGAGTTTTAGGAGGTGGGGAGACATCCTGTGCTTGAGATTGCTCCTTGAGATAGACAGCTTACAGTTGCAGTAGCTTATCAGGAAAGAAGCCTGTTTCCTTGGGCAGAAAGCCACACCATCTTAAGAGGCTGGAAACAAATAGATGTTTCCATCTTAAAACAGGCTCCAATACATTGCCAGACACTGCTGATACTAGCATGAGTGTTTTGGAGAATCTTAGAGTGTATGTGTGTGCATGTGTGTGTTTGTGCATGCAAAGATGTGCTTGTATACTCATGCACACCCATATGCACAGGAATGATTTTTTTTTTTAATTAATCTTGGTGGGGGGTGGAGAGACACTAGAGGCCTGGACTATGTAGAAAATTAAAAAGAACTCATCACTTCTGGCTGAGAAGCTGATGAGTATGATTGTCTTGATTGGAAACCCCTGTCCTCTGATTACCTGATGATGAAAAACTTCATTTCTTTTTTTTTTTTTTTAATATTTATTTTTTAGGTGTAGTTGAACACAATGCCTTTATTTTATTTATTTATTTTTATGTGGTGCTGAAGATCAAACCCAGTGCTATGCAAGCGCTCTACCGCTGAGCTACAACCCCCCCACCCCCGAAAAGCTTTATTTCTATAGAAGGAACTTTAGGGGGCTGAGGAAGACACATGAGCCATTGTTGCAAAGTGTTGTTAGTTCTTTATTATACAAGAATTTCTGCACCGTGGATATCCTAAAAGGAAAAGTAAAGGATGCTCTGATTCTTGATTTGACCTAGAGAGTATGGGTAGTTTGCCCTATTCCCCTAAAGTAAGAAGGTTGGTCCTACCAGTGCACTTTCTAGATTGTTCGAGAGTTGGGTGTTTATCAGGTAGACTTGTCTTGTCCTTTTCTGTCTGCCTCCTGCTGCTTGCATTTTGCTCTTCACTGAGTTCATTAGCGACTTCACCAGAGGCAGCATGGGAAGATAGAGCCAAATGAGCTCACTGAGGCTTCCCAATTAGTTTTGATAAATAACCCCATAGGAGGAGGGGTGGTTAAAAAAAAATCTTCAAATTTCATGTGTCACCTATGTGTATTATCTACTACTTCCCAGATAATCGAAAATAGATTGATATCTGCTCACAGTCAAAGCAAGCAAGAAACTACAGAACTCATATCCCTGGGGGAAAAAGGATTTGCTTGGTTATGGAAGGAAAAGTGGCTGTCAGCAGAGTGTCTGCAGGGACTTTCAGCAGAAGCAATAAGAAAAGATATCAAAGAAAAGACTCTAAGAAAGGAAGCGCCTGTAATCCTAGATACTTGGGAGGCTGACACAGGAGAATCACAATTTTGAGGCCAGCTTCGGCAACTTAGTAAGATCCTGTCTCAAAATAAAACATAAAAATGACTGGGAGGCAGGGGCAGTGGTGCATACCTGTAATCACAGCAGTTTGGGAAGCTGAGACAAGAGAATCAAGAGTTCAAAACCAGTCTCAGGGCTGGGGATGTGGCTCAAGCGGTAGCGTGCTCACCTGGCATGCGTGCGGCCCGGGTTGGATCCTCAGCACCACATACAAACAAAGATGTTGTGTCCGCCGAGAACTAAAAAATAAATATTAAAAAGTTCTCTCTCTCTCTTAAAAAAAGAAATTAAAAAAAAAAAAAAAAAAAAAAAAACAGTCTCAGCAAAAGTGAAGCGCTAAGCAACTCAGTGAGACCCTGTCTCCAAATAAAATACAAAATAGGGCTGGGGATGTGGCTCAGTGGTCAAGTGCCCTGAGTTCAATCCCTGGTACCAAAAAAAAAAAAAAAAAAAAAAAAGTTGACTGGGCATGTAGCTCAGTGGTAGAGCACCGCAGGGTTAAATAGCCAGCACCAAAAAAGAAAGGATGGACCCTTTTCACCAGATTTTTTTTTTTTTTTTTTCTCTAGCACTGGGGATCAAACCCAGGGTTTCACATGGCCAGGCAAGCAATCTGCCATGGAGTCACATCCCCAGTCTCCCAGTCTCTTTTAATATTAGTTTAAAGTCAAAAGGAATATATATTGTTCTAAGTGGCCTTGGCTTTGTAGTACATGTTCTAAATTTTGGCACTTAGGTTGTTAGTTGTGTCCACCAGCTCTTTGGTTGGCACCTGATTGGAAAGTTATGTCTTCCAAATATTTACTTTATTTCCAAGATCTTTTTAAAAGTTGAGTTTCATAAAGGAATTTTTTAAATTCCTTATGTTCCCTGTATCCTCTCCTAGATCCTAAAATAGTGTCTAGTACATAGAAAGCACCCCAAAAAATACTTGCTGAATGAATAAAAGATGATTCTCACTGAATGGATGAGGAAACTGAAATACAATGAGAATAACTATCCAGGCAACTGTGTAGTTTGTTCTCTCAAAGTTACGAGTAATAAATCAATTTGAACCAGATCAGGAGGAGGTGGTCTAAGGGTTCCTGAGAGCCTCATAGACTCTGGAGTCTTCAGGGACTGAACTGGACACCTCTAGATTTTCCTCCCTTCCTCTTCTCTCTTCTCTGAGGTCAAGTCTTTCTTCATCTCCATCTCCATCTTACTTTCTCTGTGGATCAGCTTCCTCTGTCCCCCATGGTGGGAAACATGGTAACCGACAGCCTCTGAGATAACAGACTATATTTCCAGTTATAGCATGTGACTCTGAGTCTCTCCTGATTTGTATTCCAAATTTCCAGGGAGAGGTTGCTGGCCTAGAGCTCTTTCCACCATCCCATAACTTTTTAAGCAGTTCAAATCAAAGGAGCAGAGGAATTTAAGACTTTGTCAGGGAGGGCCAGGAGTGGGTAATGTAAGCCTTATCCCAGCAACTAAGGAGGCTGAGACAGGAGCAGCGAAAGTTCAAGACCAGCCTCAGCAATTCAGCAGGGCCCTAAGCAATTTAGTGACATCCTATCTCAAAATAACATACAAAATGGGCTGGGTATGTTGCTCAGTGGTTAAACGCCCATGGCTTCAATTCTTAACTCCTAAGTATTTACTATGGAATTTCTCATAATGTTTATTGAGAGATCCTTTGTTTGTGAAAGTGCCTAATTATAGGAGAAGTCCTGGGACTTTTTTTTAAAAAGAATTGGAAAGCTGGGCATGGTGGTGCAGGCATGTAATTCCAGAGGCTCAGGAGACCCAGGCAGGAAGATTGAAAGTTCAAAGCCAGCCTCAGCAACTTAGCCAGGCCCTAAGCAATTTAGCAAGATCCTGTCTCAAAATGAAAAATAGAAAGGGCTAAGGTTGTGGCCCAGTCGTTAAGCACCCCTGGGTTCCAAATCCTTGGTACCAAAAAAATAAGATTTGAAAATCCAAGTCTACTAGTGTGAAGGCCCTGTTCCCTAGGAAACTTTGTGAATGGGATTAATTCTATAGATAGATGAATACTGTGCCCTATTCAAAGGACCATTCTCATTAATGATTTAAAACATTTTCCCTTTGACAGCACAACTCTACAGTATCAACTGGTTTCTCATACTTTTCTTAGTATTTCAAGATAAGAGTCCACCAAAAAGAAATATCTGCTAGGCATGGTTGCTCACACCTGTAATCCCAGTGATTTAGGGGGGCTCAGGCAGGAGGATCACAAGTTCAAAGACAGCCTCAGCAATTTAGCAAGTCCCTAAGCAACTTAGCAAGACCCTGAATAAAAACAAAAAATAAAAAGGGCTGGGGATGCGGCTTAATGGTTAAGTTCCCCTGGGTTCAATCCCCAGTGTAGAGGCCGGGGGTGGGGAGCAGAGAAAAAAATATCTGAGAGGGGTAAGCATTGCAAAGATTTTTCTGTGAATATTCCACAGCTCTTGAAGAGAAACAGAGCAAGCATTTGAAAACTCACTTATGCCCTCTAGCTAGCTTTCTTTTGTTCTTTTTTATTTGAGACTACAGTCCATCTAGCCCTTGAATCTTAGCTGGTGGACAAGAAAGATATATTTGTAAAGTAGGAAATAATTTCACTCATATTTATTTGCTGTTATTTCTTTCCTCATTTTATTTTCTAACTTGGAAAAATGGGGTTTTGTTGTTGTTGTGTGTGTTTGTATGGGAGACTGAACCCAGGGGTGCTTAACCATTGAGCCATGGAGCCTTTTTTAAAATTTTTGAGACAGGGTCTCACTGAGTTGCTTAAGGTCTCATTAATTGCTGAGGCTGGCTTTGAACTCATAATCCTCCTGCTTGAGCCTCCCCAGTCACTGGAATTATAGGCGTGCACCACTATGCCTGAGGAATCAAACTAACTGCTTATGTGACAAAGACTATGAACAAGAACATTCTCTGGACCCCACCCAGCCTGGGTCCAAACCTGTGGTACTTTCCACTTGTGCGGGACTAGTCTGCAGTTCTTTATTCAGCCACATGGGGTCACTGTCTCATCATTCCAGCCAGAAGTATGGGTCGCACACCCTAGTGCAAAAATTGGTTAGTGAGTCCTTGTGAATTGATGGCAGAAAACAAAGTGGGGAGCTCAGTGAAGTTGAGTTCTAGATTTTTCACTTGGATGGACTGGATAAGAATTAGGTTAACATTATTTTTACTTATTTTTTAAAGATTGAGTGTGGAGAGTAATGCAGTCAGAAGGGATCACTTCATCCTGTTTGGCTAACACCAAGATCACAATGGAGCACAACCCTGAGAAACATCTGTGTATTAAGCACATGCTTAGTCATGGCTATGTTTATGCTCCTCTCTCACTTCCAACCAGCAGGATATTTTTACTTGAAGGTTATCATTTAAAAAGTGCGTAAATTATAGCTACCATTTATCTAGTACTTACTGTATGCTAACTGCTTTACATACATATATATGTAATTCTCTCAATACCTAGGCATGATTATCCACTTATTTCAGATGGGGAAACTAAGACTCAGAGAGATTAAGTAATGCCCTATGCCTCACACAGTACTTGATACTGGCTCTTCAGTGGATTTCTGGGTAATTAAAGAACGTGGTGATACTTACCTGGCAGAGGAGATCTCATGATCATGAAGGGTGAGACCTATCCATTGTACTCTGGATGTGCTGACTTCTGTAATTTCCCCAAAAGTGGGAAACCTGACTACATAATTTGTGGTAGTGGGGTGTTATGTTGGTACTCCCCACCTCCTCACCACACACACACACACACACACACACAAATATATATATATATATATATATATATATATATATATATATATATATATATATATATATATATAGCCGGGCATGGTGGCACATGCCTGTAATACAGTGACTTGGGAAGCAAGAGGATCACAAATTCAAAGCCTGCCTCAGCAACTTAGCTAGACCCTAAGTAACTTCACAAGTCCCTGCCTCAAAATAAAAGGATTGGGGATGTGGGGATGTAGGGATGTGGGGATGTGTGGGTGTGGGTCAGTGGTTAAGCACCCCTGGGTTGAATCCCTGATTCAAAAAAAAAAAAGAGAGAGAGAGAGAAAGAATGTAGTTATCTGAAGTAAGAGATATTCATTTACAGCTAAGTCTCACGATATGATCAATAATCAGCCCTATCTTGCCACCAGGAATTTTTTCCCTTCTGTAGTATTAGAGATTGAAACCAGGGCCTTGTGGATGCTAGGCAAGTGTTCTTCCACTGAGCTATATCCCCAGCCCTTTATATTTTTGTCTTGAGAGGGTCTCTCTAAGTTGCCCAGGTCATCCTCAAACTTGTGATTCTCTTGACTCCCAAGTAGCTGGGATTACAGGTATACACATGCACCACCTCACCTGGCACCACCAGGAATTTTGAATGGGAAGAATGATAGAGGAATTTAACTTGATAAAGCAACTGGCTGAAGCAATTTGTGGACTATCAACTGAAAGTCAACAACAAAACATAGAGGGCTAATGACATAAGCAATAAAAAAATAAAAAAAACTAAGATAGTATATTGAGATACATTTTGAAGCAAAGAGAAACTGGTGGGAGTTTGGAAGGTTACATGCCTAAGACAATAGATAACTCATAAAATGGTAAATAGTTAACTCCCTTTAGGCATGAAATCTAAATCTGCCTCACAGTGGGATCATTTTACAAGACAGCCAAGGGTGTTCTCTGGGCAGCTTCCCCCAGATTTACATAGAAGGAAGCCATCTTTCCATTGCCTTTCTAGGGTGTTCTAAGTCTGAGGTTTTGAAAAAGAATGACTTAGACCCAAAATTCGGAAGTGCAAAAAATGTGGGGGGAAAGAAAAAAAGAAGTGCCAGTTGGGGTGTGGCTAAGTGGTAGACTGCTGGCCTAGCTTGCATGGGGCCCTGGGCTCCATCTGCAGCCCCAAAACAAAGCAAGACAAAAAAGCAGAAGTGCTCAGTGCTCCAATGTTTCTGCTGTTAAGCTGATAGAGCCACAAACTGAGCTTCTGAACTCCCTTTTCTACCTTGCTCTTTTGGCCTCTTAGTCTCCATGCTGGGACTTAAGTCTCTATCATGATAAATACATAATTTTTATCACAAGAAAAGGGGACCAACTAAAATACCATCATACACATATTTTCAGCCACTGAAAGCCCTGTCCCCAAACTCAGTATAGCCGTGGCACATTGCGTGCTGGTGGGTCAGTGTCCAGGCAGGCACAGATGTCTCATGTTGGGTGCAATGAGGGCCAGAAGGGGACAGGAGGTGTCAGGAGGTAGGAAGTGGAGGCAATTATTTGTGCTTCCCAGTGAGCAAGCAGGGCTCCTCTTCCCAGATATGGCCACTGGAGCACAAGAGTAGGAAAAATAGTTCAGTGTCTGCCTAACTCAAGAGTTGTCAAATGGTGCTCAGTGCAGGGGTCAGGAAGGGATAAAGGTGTCAAAGGAGAGAGGTGGAAGGAAGGTGTCCTGGACTCCTTATCCCAGTTCTTCAAATGAGAGAAATGAGCCTGGGTCAAAGCGAGTTGCTCACATATTATGGGAGAGGAAGCTTGAAATAAACTGAGCAGAGTGGATTGCAGGAATTCATGGGCCCTAAGACCAGCCCTGAGCCCTAGTTGCTAAATGTTTGCCCTTGATCTGGCTGAATTAAAATCACGGGGTGGGGGTGGGGGTGGGGGCCACTCAGCAACAGATTGCTTGCCCAGCAGGTGCAAGGGTCTGAGGTGGATCTCCAGTACCACCAAACCAAACCAATGACAAACAAATCACAATGGAGATTTAAGAATTAAGACTTGGGGTTGGAGTTGTAGTTCAGTGGTGGAGTGCTTACCTTAGCATGTGCGAGGCACTGGGTTCGATTTTCAGCACCACATATAAATAAATAAAAATAAAGTCCTATCAACAACTAAAATATATAGATAAATGCCTTGAGTGGTGCTGGGGATATAGCTTAGTTGGTAGAGTGCTTGTCTTGCTTCCCCAGCACAAAAGGAAAAAAAAATGCCTTGAGTGTTTATGATCAGAATCTAGGTTTGAAGATTGCTGGCAGGTTACTATACCCGAATTCACCAAGCCTCCTGAGATGTAGGGGCACTGTTTGCAGAGAGAGTTGGATTAACAGAGAAAGTGTGGCCAGGGCCTCAGGCTGTTAGAGGTTGGAGGATGGAGATCCAGAGTAAGTCAATAAGGTCTATACACTCATGATTGACCGGTGACGAGTCCTTGCTTCCCCAATGTTTAAGAATAACACCAAAGAAGCATGCCGAGGCAAGGTCAGAGTAGAAATTAGAAGTTTATTAAAGGACAGCAGAAAAGACTTCCGGAGGAAGACGGGAACCCAAGAGGTGGAATCCTTGGAAGTGTGGTTGTCTCCCCTTTTTATAGTTTTGGTGATGGAATGTAAGGGGAAAGGGTTGGGACACAGGTGGGCCAAACAAGTAATCTGGGCAGGAAGGACTTCATTATCACTTCTTTGGGATGGGCTACTTCTTTGGGGTGGGCTATCTCCAAATCTGTTGGGGGCTGTTTCCTGGGTTTCATTAACATTTCTTTGGGGTGGACTTTGGCCTAGGGCCTTTCCAGGACTTCATTAACATTCCATGAGTTGTCCTGCATTTCCGGAATCATTATCAGCATGGCCTCCATTTTAGATCTTACTCGATATTATTAGACCCGATTTACCTAACTACACTGACTACCTAATTTTAAATCTGGCTTCAATTGGACCTAGGAAAGGAAATGGTAAACTGTTCCCGATTAGCAATATTCTAACAGATGCAAATCAGGAAAGAGTGTTTCCAAATCCTCCTGTAAGGATCCGGCGAAGCGTCGGAGGGAGAGACCACAAGAGACCGGCTCCATGTAATTGGCAGAAAGGGTTTTATTGATTCAGCATGCTGAGGCTCCAGGCTCACTCAGGAAGATAGAGCAGCCCAGAGCCCAGAGCAGAAGTTAAGCAGAGCTTAAGTACACTTTTTGGGGAGGGCGGGGGGGGGGGGGGGGGGGCTTTGCATACATCAGAACAAATCATCATGGGGCGCGGGAAAATTGAACAACAACTCTGAGACCTGATTAGTACATTCATTGGCGGGAACAGATTGGTCAGTGGTGATTGGTTATTCCTAACCGGGGTACACATTCAAACTGATTGGTTCGGGCCTTGTATGCTCTAGGCTATGAATCAGCAAAATAGCCTAGTAGGGCGTTGTCTTAACTGCCTCAGGGTGTAGCAGAGGAATTTAACAATACCTGGTCCTTCACTTTTTAACTTCAATTTCTTTTACCCTTACACTCCTAAATGACAAAATGTGTAGAAGTAGCTTCCTTCACCCAGGTCAGCAGGGCCTGCATTAAATGATCAGATGAGGAGGAGGATTTGGGGGTTTGCCTCCCCAAGTCCTAAACTTGGCCTGCTTCTTTGATCTGCTCCTCCAGCTCTTCTGGAGAGATGCATATAGACCCTGCAACAAAAAGCAGCATCTCGCTCAAATTCTAGAAAATCGCACAGCTCCTGGATCTGCACAGACTTGAAGGACAATATCTCAATGGAAGCCTTGAGTGTTGCTGGCTCCCTAGCAGGCCTGAACAGGGCAAAGCCAGCCACTGTACAGCTGCAGATGCTCTTCGGACTCTGCCCCAGGACCAGCTGGCAGAAGCCAACTGGGACTTTGTGTTCTCTTAAGGAAGTCCCCAGGGATCATGCTACCTCTAGCAATCCTGAACTTGGAAACTCAGCTTGGGCACTGAGTTAAGAACACACCAGAATAAAAAGCTTGTTACTCTCTTAAAGTCAACATGAGTTTTTGATGGGTACAGAGATTTAACTTTTTTTTTTTAATTGTTATTGTTGGTTGTTCAAAACATTACATAGTTCTTGATATATCATATTTCACACTTTGATTCAAGTGGAATATGAACTCCCATTTTTACCTCGTATACAGATTGCAGACTCACATCAGTTACACATCCATTGATTTACATATTGCCATACTAGTGTCTATTGTATTCTGCTGTCTTTCCTATCCTCTACTATAATCCCGGGTTAGGAGACTGGAATTCTAGCCCTGGCTCAGCTGTGGATTTGCCTGGGAGCATTGGTGGAAATTCCCAGGCTTTCATTTACTTTTTAGCTCCTGGCACTGAAGCCAGCTCAGCCCGCCCCCTAGGTTTGTGTGAAGCTTAGCTGCCTCAGAAGATGAGAAAGAACTTTGGAAGATGCATATGATCCCATTCTTACATGAGGTTATGTCAGTTCTGCTGTGGACTGTTGTGAATTGACCTAGTAATCAATGACAAGTTCCTTGTTCTTTTTTTTTTTTTTTTTAAGCCCTTTAATGCTTTTTTCCCTCCAACAAAGTAGTGAAAAACACTTTTTCTGCCAATTTTCTTTCTTTCCTCTTTCTTCTGGCTCTTCTCCTCCTCCTTTTTGAAACAAAAAGACCCAAGATAGACCTAAAGAATGGCTTTCTAATCAGAGAGTGGCTATTTGCTACCAAGCTGAGAGTTATGGAGTTCATTCCCTAGAGAAGTTTAAGAAAATAAGAGGTATTGAATGTTTAGGATAATTTGATCCGGTCTAAAACCAGGGAGAAAACCAGATATTCTCTGGAGGCTCATTTCTGTTCCAGGACCCTGAGAGTCCTGCGTTCCTATGGGGAACTAACCAACCTCTCAAACATCAGCGAGGGTGCAGGATTTGGTGCTCACCTGGCTTCCCAACCAATTAGCTAAGTGATCCCAGGATGCAGGTGGGGGATCTTAGCAGGAAAACAGGGATAATAATGTCTCTGCCTGCAATAAGATAAAGAATGTGAAAGACTTTTGCACAATATAAGCCTTTTAAAAATTGAAATACCAGGGCTGGGGATGTGGCTCAAGCGGTAGCGCGCTTGCCTGTCATGCGTGCGCCCCGGGTTCGAACCTCAGCACCACATACAAACAAAGACGTTGTGTCAGCCGAAAACTAAAAAATAAATATTAAAAAAATTCTCTCTCTCTAAAAAAAATAAAATTATAAAAAAAAAAAAATTGAAATACCAGGCTTGGGGTGTAGCTCAGCCATAGATTGCTTGCCTAGCATTCAGAGGCCCCGGGTTCCATTTCCAACACCATACACACACACACAAAAAAAAAAAAAAAAAAATTAAAAATTAAATTGCTAGTCTAGATACATGGATCTTGTATCCTGGCAAGATCAAAGAAAATATGATTTGTTTTGTTTTGTTCTCTTTGTTTGTGTTCAGGGCTGGTGCTGAAAACCAGAGCCTGTTGAATACAGGGCAAGTGCTCTACCATTGAGCTTTCTCCACCCCAGCTCAGAAAACATGAATTTTTTTAAAAAGTTCAAGTTCAAGATGAAGCAAGAACAAAGGTTAGGCAGTTAGTGTAGATAGATAAATCCAGTAGTAGGGAAGTTGGAAGCTGATTCAAAGAGGAATGGAATGTTAATACCTTCAGGACACATCCTCCCCCACCCCCACCCCCGCTTGCTCAGGGCCAAAGACACCTGCTCCTGGGGTATTGGAATGTTAATACCTTCAGAACACTTCCCCCTCCCCAAACCCTTAACCAAATAGTCACCTGCCTCCAGGGAGATTGTCCCTCCCAGCAGGGAATTATTCATGAGCATTCGCTGGGCAGCTTCCCCTGAATTGCCCCTTTCCCAAGGGATTAAGGGAAGGGACCCGAGGAATATAAAACCTGAAAACCGTAAAAAGGAAGAGATTCAGGCTGGGATTGTGGCTCAGCGGTAGAGTGCTCGCCTAGCACAGGCGGGATCCGGGTTCCATCCTCAGCACCACATAAAAATAAAGGTATTGTTTTTTTAAAAAAACAGGATGAGATTCACCCCCTCCCATAGGCACCTATCTCTGGACCTCCCCTTCTCTGTGGAGAAGTCTGTGTTACTATTCTTTAAATGAAACTTGTTTTCTAAACTTGCCTCGCATTTCCCGGGTGTTCAATCATGTAAGATCCTGAGAATATGTCTTGACTGAAGAAGATCACAAATGCAAGGAGTCTAACCTTGAGCATCTGGATTTGTTTGGTCTTTTGTAGACCCAGAAATCCACCATTCTTCTTCCTGACTTCTTACCTTATTCTTTCCTGAGAGGGACAGAAACTAGAAAATGTGCATTCCATCTTTCTCAAATGTGGTTCTTTTTTCTTAAGCCCTCAATCTGTGTGCCATTGTGTCTATGGGACGAAGACCTCAGGAAACTTCCAATGGGCAAAGAAGCAGAAAGTCTGTCCCAGGGCCTAGATGTGGAGCCAGGTTCTTCAAGGGGTTCTGGGACGACTCCAGGGTCCGGTCACCCCACCCCCAGCTCTTTCCATCCACTGGCCTCTACCCCAGGCTGTGGTGACAAGGGTTGGGGAACACCCCTCCTTTCTAATCACAGGATGGGGTTTACACAGGGTGGGGCTTCTGTTACCATTTGTACAGCCTTTGATTTTTTAGCCACACAAGAAGTTCTTTGGGGCTGTCCTGAATAATAAAGATCACACGTAGCCTTGTTTATCTGGGAAAATGTCTTTCAGTTGAAAACAATTGACATACAAATTCTTTGAGAACAATAGCTATTCATGAGTTGGGGACATTCTGTCCCAGAGACTTCTGGCTGGGCGCTCACAAATTTCAGGAAAGAGAAAATGAGTGGTGTGTCAACCCTCCAAAGCTCATCTGTGCTCAGATACCCAGGTCCCAGTGTTTGCCAGAAATTCATGAGCACACTGAGGTGACTGGTCCTAACCTGCTTGGAAGAGCACACCTGAGCATGTGACTGTCATGCATTCTGCCGGCGTGCCACCTCACCTTCACTCTGAGCTGAAGAACATTGGGTAACTGTGTACTCAACAAGGTCACAGTAATACACCTTCAGATACCATCTAGGCCAAAGAATGTTGAGGAAAAAAATTCACTTCCCTGTAGAATACTTACCATTTCTCCTGCTAATTGTTTAACAATTCAGGGGTAGGGATTTGGTTGGTAAATTAGGATAATGAGGTTCTCTCATGCTCCAACTTGTAGAGTTGAAGTAGAGGCAAATTAAATTTAGGAGGCCTGAACTTATATCATCAGCAGGGGGTAATTTTTAATATTTTTGATACAAAATGATGAACAGAATCTCACAAGGCAAGAAAAGGCCCTGAAACTTAAGCTTCATGCTCTTCATGGAGAATATAACTCTGGTTCTAAAAGAGAAGATTCTGCAGGCACAGTAGTGCACACCTGTAATCCCAGTAACTTTGGAGGCTGAGACAGGAGGATCACAAGTTGGAGGTCAGCCTCAGTGACATAGCAAGACCTCATTTCAAAATAAAAAATTAAAAAGACTGGAGATGTAGCTCAATGGTAAAACACTACTGGGTTCAGTCCCAAGTACTGAAAAAAAAAAAAAAAAAAAGAGTGTGAGTGTCAATGGGACAGCCAAGGAGTTTCTAGAGAGGTCACCTTGACTCAGGACTAGTGGAATTCTTGGCTTACATGAAGGAAAACAATTTTAGCATGTGCCAGAGACAACAAAGTTTTATTTAGGAAAGCAGAGACCCATTCAAGTGAGAATGTGGGCTATCTCCAGAGTGAGAGGATTTTAGGGTAAAGCAAGGATGAATGCTGGCCAACTCCAGAGGGAGACAGAAACCGCTTGGTGTGGGGTGTTAATATTTATAGAACAGTTGCTAGCGGCTGGACTAGAGGTGGAGCCAGTGAGGAGTTACACAATTATGTGTCAGTTTTCCCTGTCCTTAAGTTACTTTTTGCAGGGAAGGGCACATGCTGGGTTGCTTGGGTGTTGCAACAGTGCATGGGCCTTTCTCTTGAAACTTAAAAAAAGTCTATCTTTTCTGTATCCCCAAATTCCTATCTCAAGTCTATTCCATGAAAAGGCAACTCTATATCAAGTTTTAAATTACTTCCCCGAAAATACTCCTACTACTTCTTGTCTTAACTGAATTCTGAATTTTCCCTGACAATGTCATTTGGTTTAGTTTGTTTAAGAAACAGGGACTTGATCTATTGTCCTGGCTGCCCTAACTCCAGGAGCTGGGGCTACAGGCACCTCCAAGCCCTGCATAGTCATTTGGCATAACTGTCTGAGTTAAGGGCTCTTCCTCTACAGCACACCCCCCACCCCCGCAGGCTGGGGGTTCTCTGGGTCTCTACACACCACTGTCACAGGCCTGTGCTCAGCCACCCCTCCAGGCAGATGACTTTCCCTGTTTTGGTCCTAATCTCCATCTACCTACCATGGGGGCCCTCTGCAAGCAGAGGGACAGAGGTGCAGGGCTCGTGGAGGAAGCCACTATCTTCCTTCCTCTTAGCCCATCTCCCGACAGCAAGCAATTGTCAGACTGGCCACACCCTGGGAACTGTCATACTACTCCATCATTGATTTTATTGTTTTTTAAATGATTATTTTATTTTTTCTTTTTAGATATAAATGAGAGTAGAGTGTATTTTGACATACTATACATGCATGGTGTATAATTTTCGTTCTTGTGGTTGTACATGATGTGGAGTTACACTGGTCGTGTATTCATATATGAAATAGGAAAGTTACCTTGGAATCAGTCTGCTCTCTTTCCTATTCATTCTCCTTTGTCTAATCCAGTGAATAGAAATTCTTCCCTCCCTGCCCCCTGCTGGTGTGTTAGCATCTGCATATCAGAGACAACATTTGGCCTTTGGTTTTTTGACACTGAAAAACCAGCCTTATCTACCTCAGAGCAGAGCCTGTCCAAGGAAGGGACATCACTTTTGTCCTTGGAAAGACCCACATAGCACTCCAAGGCACATTCCCACCCTGCTAAGTTGTTTATCTACAAATAAAGGAGAGATCTGCTGCACCAGGTGTCCCTGACTCAGTCAGGCTAGGTGGGGATCCATAGCAACTCCCTAGCAGCCACCAATCAGCATGAGACAGGGAAATACCTGGGATGCCAGATGACCCTCCCAGTAGTTTATGGTGGTTGATAACATGTTGGGAAACCATGTAGTTCAGCACGAACACCCCTCTTTTTGCTTAAACCAATCAGTTCAAAGGAATCCCCCTCTTGTAGTAACCAATCACCCCTAACCAACTTGTTCCCGCCAGTGAATGTGCTTATCATGTTTTAGAGTTGTTATTTGATTTTCCCGTGGTGTGTGATGATTTGCTAAGAGAGGCTGTGATGTATGTGGGGGTCCCTGCCTTCTCTAAAGAATGTATAAAACTTCTGCAAACCCTGGGCTCGGGGCCTCTCAGCATCACCAGTTGCTGTGTGTGCGCGTGGAGGACCGAGCTAGCTCGCAATAAACACCTCTTTGCTGTTTACATCGATCTCGGTCTCTGGTGGTCTTTTGGGGGTCCCGAATTTGAGCATAACAGACACCCTGTCATTTATTATGGGAAAACCACCATGCTCATTCATATCCCCTCTCTAAACTCAACCATAACTCTCCCCCACTGCCATTCCATTCCTGGTCCCCCAAACCCGGCTGTGGCATCCTCAGGACACTTCTCATCAACTTTCTGACCTCCTGTGACTTCAGGTCCTTCTTTCCCCTGCCTGGAGCCTCTCATCCCAAGCATCTCAAACCACCTCCCCAGTACATGCAAATCCTGCTTTGCCCTTCCAAAAGAAAAGCACCCCTCAGCAACATGTGGGTTCCCAGGGTGAAACTGGAAGTACTGAGCCACTCAGGAAGTGCTTTTTTCTTTCTCCCTCACAGGGGCAAAGCCTTCTCAGAGCTCTTAAGCAATCTGATTCCTGCCACCCACAGGGCAGTGATAACATCTTACACTGCAGCACACCTCTTTTGGAACATTTGCAATGCTTAAACACACATTATCTCACCTGATTTCCTCCTCTCTTGATTCACCACTGGCTGCTTTCACTATGTACCTTTCCACCCATGTAGAACTTGCTGAAGAAAATCCCATACCTGGGCCAATTAGCACAGCACAAATTCACGATTCCTGACCTGGGCAGTTGTCTGCCTGCTCATGACTGTCTTCCTCTCCCTCCTTTAACTGCTTCTGGCCTTTGTGACACACCTGATGTCTTGCCAACGGACCTCACTCCATTCTGGCTTAAAAATCCTGAATTTTTAGCTGGGTGCAGTGCACATGCCCATAATCCCAGCAGCTCGGGAGGCTGAGACAGGAGGAGTTCAAAGCCAGCCTCAGCAAAAGCAAGGCACTAAGCAACTCAGTGAGACCCTGTCTCTAAATAAAATACAAAATAGGGCTGGGGATGTGGTTCAGTGGTCGAGTGCCCCTGAGTTCAATCCCTGGTACCCCCTGCAAAAAAAAAAAGAAAATCCTGAATTTGTTGCTTTTCTCCCTTCTTCCTCCAAATTTGTCCTTTCCTTCCTGAGTCCTTCCCTGTGGGAAAGAGCATTGCAGAAGCCTCTAGTATGGAAATCGATTGTTTCTCTCCAGTGAGAAGCCCTCACCCCACACCATAGGGCTGTCTGCACTTGTCTTTAGCCTCTTGAATTATGAGCTTTTTAGGGATGGAATTATGTCTTCCTTATCCTTTTGGGCCCAATACCAATTCTAGCAGCCAGCAGTTAGTAGTTGCCTGATTGTCCATATCCCCTGCTGCATCTGCTGATGAATGTAAAGAGACAAAAGTGTCCTTGGAAGCAAAGTACAGAAGAGGTGGCCATGTGAGAGGAATGCAGTCAGTTCTCAGAATGATCATCTTTAGAGCAGGGCCGCCACCAGCCTGGACTCTTGTCTGGGAAATGGGTCCAGGTGTCAGGAGACCCAGGGAAAAAAACTGAAGAGGCAAACAATTGGTTAGGCAAAGTGGCCTTTAATATCCCTCCCAGGGGGCTGGCTCAGTGGTAGAGTGCTCACCTAGCATGCAGGAGGCACTGGGTTCGATCCTAAGCACTACGTAAATGTAAAATAAAGATGTTGTATCCACATAAATCTTAAGAATAAATTTAAAATAAAATATCCCTCCCAGGGGATGTGGCTCAAGCAGTAGCGCGCTTGCCTGGCATGCGTGCAGCCCGAGTTCAATCCTCAGCACCACATACAAACAAAGATGTTGTGTCCACCGAGAACTAAAAAATAAATATTAAAAAAAATGTTAAATGTAGACTGTTCATATTCACCTACCTAATACCTACTCCACCCTGAAAATATCCCTCCCAGCTCTTGAGAGACTCATTTCCTGCTAGCTGGGCACTAACTGGCTCTGTGATCTTAGGCAAGTCCCCAACTCTTTGTAAAGTGCAAGTCATGATATCTCCCCTCTCCCCATCCCTTGAGGATAAGGGAGCCAGTGCATTTTCATCAATTTGCTAGAAGTAAGGAATAGGGTATTTTTTTTTTTTTTTTTTTGCACAATACTGGGGATTGAACCTAGGTCTTCACACATGCCAATCAAACACTCCACCCCGAGTCACATCCCCAACCCCACACCAGAGGACTTAACAGCCCTCTCCTCCAGTGGAAGACAGAATAGTGCTTTCCCCAAGGGCAGTTTGATGCTGGAAGATTGAGAAGGAAGCACAGAGCTATTTAGTGACCAAGTCAACCCATGGTGCCTACTGTATTGTCTGCTTGCTGAAGGTAGCTCTTGTACCTGGCAGATGTTTTACTGCTGGATTGTCAACATCTGGCAGGGCGCTGACATGTGCTGGGAGTTCAGTAAGCCTTTGTGGGAGGAGGAAGATGGTGGAGAGAGGGAAGGCGAAGGGAAGGAGGAAGAGGGAGGGAGGAAAGAGAGAAGAAAGGAAGGTACATAGAGCTAGATTGTTTCTAGGGAGGATGCAGCTGTGTTAAGGGCCAGCAGAAGGTGAAGAATATCTGAGGAATGAGGGATGGGCCACTTGGTCCCCAACAACAAATAATAATCTTGTTTTTGTTTAGTTTTTTCTCAGTCTTATTTTTAATTCCAGATGCTTAAATGATGTTATTTTATGCAGAGCTTTGTATTTGGGTAGAAGAGATGAGGAAAGAACACAGAGAGGGGTTGGGCCACTCCATACCCCTGCCCTTATGAAGCAGGGAAGAATAATGAGCTAAATGTGTGTGACAAATGTCTAAAGTACACACAAAAGCAAATTAAATAAATATGACTTGTGCTGGGTGCGCACACTTGTAATCCCAGTGGCTCAGGAGGCTGAGACAGGAGGATCGCAAGTTCAAAGCCAGCCCCAGCAGAAATCGAGGCGCTAAACAACCTGTCTCTAAATAAAATACAAAAAATAGGGCTGGGGATATGGCTCAGTTTCTCTGAGTTCAATCCCTGGTACTGCTCCCTCCCGCCGCCAAAAAATATGACTTGCACCTGTACATATGCATGTGTTGCTACATCTTTCTCTGTGTATTGAAAACCATCATGGGACTGGGGATGTAGTTCAGTGGTAGAGCACTTGTCTGGCATGCATGAGGTCCTGGGTTCCATCCTCAGCAATTAAAAAAAAAAAAAAAAAAAAAAGAAAGAAAGAAAGAAGGAAAGAAAGGGAGGGAGGGAGGGAAGGAGAAGAGTTTGTGGTGCCACAGAAAAGGAAAAACAACGCTGTGGCAGCAGCGGGGTTTTGAGGTATTCAGTGAGCCTACCAGCCCAGAAGGAAAGAAAGGGAGGGAGGGAGGGAAGGAGAGGAGTTTGTGGTGCCACAGAAAAGGAGAAACAACGCTGTGGCAGCAGCGGGGTTTTGAGGTATTCGGTGAGCCTACCAGCCCAGAACTTTTCTGGACTTCTTTCCCAAAGAAATCACGACCAATATGTGAAATAAGAGCCCAAGCCCAGCATATTGTACTATAAGGGTCCTGCGAATGTCGGAGGAAGAGACCACCAAGAGACTGACTCATGCAATCAGCAGAAGCGGTTTATTGAGGATCCAAGCCAGCGCGCTGGGGCTCCGTGCTCACTCAAGAGGGGAGAGCAGCCCAGAGCCCAGAGCTGAGGTTAAGCAGTGCTTAAGTACACTTTTTGAGGAGGGCGGGAGCTTTGCATACATCAGAACAAATCATCATGAGGCTCAGGAAAATTGAACAACAACTCTGAGACATGATTAGCACATTCATTGGCGGGAACAGGTCGGGCGGGAGTGATTGGTCATTCCTACAGTGGGGTACACATTCAAACTGATTGGTCTGGGCCCTGAAGTGTGTCCGTGCTGGACTGCATGATTTTTGGGAGGGGGTTGTTTTTAGCTTCTACATGAATTGCAGGTTCTAGGAAAACAGAACTTAATTTCACTTCAGGAAATTTCAACTTAACAGAACTTTAAAAACTTCACAGAACTTGAAACAAATCTTAATCTTATCCTTTACATTTTAACTTAGGCTTTGTAGTTTAAAAACTTTACCCTTTCAGTACCCTGTACCATATCTCAGCTGCTTGCTGCTACTCTGGTTGATGAAGTATTCAAAATTGGGAATGTGGAAATTTCAAATCACTATTGTGGGAATAATCAGACATACAGAGAAGGCTCCAACCAATACTGTTTACAAAATAGATGACATGACAGCTACACCCATGGATGT
The DNA here is from genome assembly GCF_048772815.1 of Callospermophilus lateralis. Lineage (NCBI taxonomy): Eukaryota > Metazoa > Chordata > Mammalia > Rodentia > Sciuridae > Callospermophilus > Callospermophilus lateralis. Next base: position 66,328,431 of record NC_135308.1, read on the forward strand.
TCATCAGCGGGTGGACACAGATGACACCAGTGGTGAAAATACTGTAGTTCCTCCAGAAACATATGTGAAAGTAGCTGGCCACCTGAGGTTCTTTCAGAACAAAAAGATCCTGGGCCTTTAAGATCATGCCCCTAGAGAATATGAATGAATTTACCACACATATCCTAGAGGTAGTCAACAAGCACATGGTGCTGAGCCAGCCCTCAGAAGGGAAAGCATCTATTCAGCAATCCAGGAATGGGGGAAGCAGGAAGCTTCCATGGAAATAGCTTCATGCTAACAAATGGCCTCACTAAGGCCCCAAACCAGGTGCTGAATTTGATTAAGGCTTGCCCACGACCTGAAGGATTGAACTTTCAGAATCTCGGGACCCAGCTCCAACACATGCTTGTAGCTTCAATCAAGCAAGTTGTGGATTTTCTTTTCTTTTTTTAATATTTATTTTTGAGTTGTACACAATACTTTTATTTTGTTTATTTATTTTATGTGTTGCTGAGAATCGAACCCAGGGCCTCACTCATGCTAGGCGAGCGCTCTACTGCTGAGCCACAACCCCAGCCCCAAGTTGTGGATTTTCTTAGGAACAAGAGGCACAACTATTCCACTGTGGAAGATGATCACTTTAAACCCACAGATGCTGGATTTAAATAACTGGATCTCATTGGGTACCTGAGATATTTCCAGCTCTATCTGTTTGCACAGTCTGTTGCTTCCAGCTGTGCATATGTTTGGCCAAGTGACTTCAAGGAAGGAACTTGAAGGAACTTTAGTTCATCTGAAAAGGGTTTCAGCTGGCTTGAAACTTACTGCTTTTCTCTTTTTGTATTTTGCGGTTTTGAAGCTCAAAGGGAGATGGACAATTGACAGGGATGTAAATCAGTGTGGAATTTCTTAAGTAAGCTCATTAGGACACTAGGATAGATGGGATTAGAACAGAGATGCTTCCAAGAGAGTTGGGCAGTTTCTTAACACCTGGGAGTTTCTGCTCTTGAAATGTTTCCTATTCAGAGACAACAAGCAGGCTGAGGGTCTGTGGCTAAGGAACCCACTGCCTTCTGTCCCTGTGTTTCCCACTCTGGTTCTGTGTTGTTACTTTCAAAATTGCACTTTTCTTCCCCTTCTTGCCTTGTCTGCTGCTGAAGGTGGGTTTATGTGAACATGAGTTTTAGGGTGCTGGCATCATAGAACAGATAAGAGGAAGAAATGTTAAATAAAAACAGTTCTGTTATTGCAAGAGAAAAGAAAGGAAGGAAGGAAGGAAGCCAACCAGCCAAACCATGAGTTCACAATGATAATCTCTGATACCATGAAGTCCATTCTTGTTTTGTTGTTGTTGTTGTTTTTTTTTTTTTTTTTTTTTGGTACCAGGGATTGAACCCAAGGGTGCTTAACCATTGAGCCACATCCCCAGCTGTTTTTGTTTTTTAGAGATAAGGTCTCACTTAGGGTTGCTTAGGGCCTCACTAAGTTGCCAAGGCTGGCTTTAAACCTGTGATCCTCCTGCCTCAGTCTTTTGAGCCACTGGGATTACAGGCATGTGCCTTCACACCAGGCTCCATTCTTCTTTTCTCCCTTTCCCTTCTCTAACAGTAAGAAACTTAGGTCTGGTGGTGAGGTGTTTTTTGTTTGATTTTTTTGTATTATTAAACTGGGGATTGAACCTGATGTGAATACCAGAAATATTATAATCAGGAGTCAATAATCCTATATTTATTAGTGTGTTGAATAAAAGACTGGTCCCAGACTGTAATGTGAACTGCAGAACTTAGGTAGACTTAGGTAAGAGTCTACACCCAGGGCGTACACCCCAAATCTCACCTCAGTTGCAAGCACCTGAACTAGGACTTAAAAACACAGACTTCTCGAGGGCTGGAGGTGGGGCGGACACGGGAATAACAGGACCTGGACAGAGAGGCTGAGGCCTCCATCTCTGTTGTCCCCTTGTACCAGACTCCTTCTGCCCAGATTGAGTTCCAGTGACCTGGACTTAAGACATGTCACAAGTGAGCTTCTGGGACCTTTGGGTGTAGACTCAATTAGGACTTAGAAATTAGGATGTGTGTCTGAAGTGTGATGAGCATCAATGAAATAGCTTTGATTGAATCTGCATTATTGACTGAGTCAATAATAACTGTTCGTGACAGAACCCAGGGGCACTTTACCATGGAGCTACATTCCCTAGTCCTTATTTTTTGAGACAGGGTCTTACTAATTTGCTGCGGCTGGTCTCAAACTTGAAATCCTCCTGCCTCAGCTTCCCAATTTACTGGGATTACAGATGCGTACCACTGTGCCTGGCTAATGGGGAGTTTATGAAGGAGTTGTAGGTCAGAAGATGGCAGATTCAATTTAAGAAGAGTAGCTTGGGCTGGGCATGGTGGCCCATGCCTGTAATCCCAGTGGCTAGGGAGGCTGAGTCGGAGGATCACAGGTTCAAAGCTAGCCTCAGCAACGGTGAGGTGCTTAGCAACTCAGTGAGACCCTCTCTCAAATAAAATACAAAATAGGGCTGGGGATGTGGCTCAGTGGTTGAGTGACCCTGAGTTCAATCCCTGGCACCAAAAAAAAAAAAAAAAAAAAATGGAGCTTGGAACCAGGAAAATCCCCTCCAGTTGAAGGACGTCCAGGAGCATTTGTGCTTGTTGTAAATTTAGGATACCCTAGATATACACAGCAGGATGAAGCTGAGTAAAGGGCCCTGGTGCCTCACGGGGTTATGATGAATTAATTATGGGCTGGCTTCTCCCTATTGATCTGACCCTGGACACAAAAAACTGAGGTATGGGTTAGATTACAATAGTATTAGATTAATTTTGGTATATAAAGAAATGGAAAGTGCTATAGTTTGGCCCCTGCATTGAAGGCTTTGCTCTTGGAAAGTGGTGGAACATCTGTGAAGGAGAGCCCAGTAAGAGGAAGTTAGGTTACTCAGGGCATACGCTCCTACAGTATGTTGGTTTCCTTCTTCCTCTTCCTCTTTCTTTCTTTCTTTGGCATCCTGGCCACTGTGAGGTCAACACTTCTCTCCACCACAGGATACCATATGATGTGCTGCCTCACCACAGGCAATGGGGCCAACCAATCATGAACTGAAGCCTTCAAAGCTTTGAGCAAAAACAAACCTTCCCTCTTTATGAGTCGATTTGTCTTAGGTACTTATTATATAATAGAAAACTGACAAACACAGAAAAAGAAGGAAACAATAAATTTGCCTGGCTCAGTTGTGCATGCTTGTAATCCCAGTGACTTGGGAGGCTGAGACAGGATTGCTAGTTTGAGGCTCGCCTTAGCAACTTAACAAGGTCTATCTCAAAATAAAAAATAAAGGGGCTGGGAATATATCTCAGTTGATAGAGTGCTTGCCTCACATGCACAAGGTCCTGGGTTCAATCTCCAGCACCACAATAAATAAATAAATAAATAAATAAATAAAAATTTAAAAAGCTGGAGATGTAGCTTAGGGGTGAAGTACCCTTGGGTTCAATTCCCAGTACCTAAATAAATAAATAAACAAAGTAAGATCATCAGCACAAAAGGAAAAATGGGCAAAGGATCTTAAAAAAATCATAGAAGAAACATGCAATGGCTTTTAAGCACATCAAAGATACTCAACCTCATGAATAATATGCTATGGTTTGGATATAAGATGTCCCCCCAAAAAGCTCATGTTAGGTAATGGAGCAATGTTCAGAAGTTAAAAGATTAGAGTGTGAAAGCTGTAACTAAATCAATGTATGAATCCATTTGATGGATGAACAATCTGAATGGATTTCTGGGTGGGAATTGTAGGCAGGTGGGGTGTAGCTGGAGGAAGTGGGTTGCTGGGGACATGCCTATATATTTTGTCCCTGGCTCCTTACACTCTTTCTCTGTTTCCTGGCTGCCTCAAGGGGAGCAGCTTTTCTCCTCCATGACCTTCTACCATTGTGCTCTGCCTCACCTCTGTCCCCAGCAATGGAATCAGCAGACTTACACTGAAACTTCTGAAACCATGAGCCAAAATAAACTTTTCCTCCTCCAAATTGTTCTTGTCAGCTTATTTTGGTCTCAGCAACAAAAAGCTGACTAACACATAATAGAAGAAATGTGAGTTCAACCTGTTAGATGACATGCAATTTTTTACTTGTTAGATTGTAAGGGTCTGGCGAACATCGGAGGAAGAGACCACCAAGTGACCAACTCATGCAATAGCAAAAGGGGTTTATTGAGGATCCAATCCAGCGTGCTGGGGCTCCGTGCTCACTCAAGAAGGGAGAGCTGCCCCAGGCAGGGCTTGAGCAGTGTTTAAGTACACAGTGTTTAAGTACACTTTTTGGGGAGGGCGGGGGCTTTGCATACATCACAGTCTCCTTTAACAAATCATCATACACCGTGGGAAAATCAAACAACAATTCTTAGACATGATTAGTACATTCATTGGCGGGAACAGGTTGGGCGGGGTGATTGGTCACTCCTAAGCGGGGTACACATTCAAACAGTTATTGCATAAGCTGACAAATCACAGACAATGATTCTGTATATTGTTTACAGACAGTTTATATGTACATGAGGTATCAAAAACCACCAAAAGAATATAATGCATCCATGCTATGCTCACCTCTGGGAATAGGAGTAGATGAACTCCTACTCTGGGGCTAGGAAGGCCCCAGAATACTTCAACCTCGTTTATAACATCTGATTTCTTTATGTAAGAAAAATGAAGGAAAGAAACAGCTGTGATTAAATGTTTTTATCAAGGCTGGACAGGGGAACTTCATATTGTACACTCTTTACTGTGTTTTTCCACAAAGCATGATACAGATGAGTGGTTATAAGATGGTATCAGGAACAGGCAGGGTGTGCTTGCTTATGTGTGAACTGCCTCCGGGAAGATCAACAAGGTAACTGCAGTTGACTACAGGGCAGGGCAGCAAGGACAAGCTGGTCAGGGTGGGAACTGGTTGTTCATTGCACATTCTTACTGTTCACATGTTCAAGGTGATATAGCTCAGTGGTCTAGCATGAGCAAGGCCTTGGGTTCCAGCCCAGCACTACAAAAAAAAAAAAAAAAAAAAAAGCAACAGCACCCAGGTTCAGTGGTTCCAGAAGCAGGAGGATCATGAGTTCAAAGCCAGCCTCAGCAATGGAGGGAGGTCCTAAAGCAACTCAGCGACCCTGTCTCTAAATAAAATATAGAAAAGGGCTGGGGATGTGGCATCCTGGTACAAAAAAAAAAAAAAAAAAAAACAAGGAGAAGACAACGACGACAAAGGGGGGGGGGGACATAAGCACAAGACTGTTTTGGGGTAAAAAAAAAGGTTTCTTCTCTGAAGCCTTTGCCTGAGGCTGGTAAGTAAATACTGAGGTTGAGATCCTGGATGTGAGGGAGGTGGAAGGAGGAAGCGGGAGGGAGAGAGAGAGACCAGAGAGTCCCTGAGAGGAGCAGTGTGGGCTGAGCTAAGAGCTGGAGCAGCTGTTACCACACCAGTGGACAAAGCAGGAAAAACCACTCCGGACTGAAGAATGTCCAGGGTGGCCAAGGTAAGTATATTTTAAGATAATGAGAAGGAAGCAAACTTTCCATCTGCTTTCCTGTCTTCAGGGTCAGGAGTCCTCAACTAGAGAGCAAAAATCGACAGTCAAATAGTGAAAAATAAAATAGGGAAAACTGAAACCCAGGGAAAACCTGAATAAACCTTTTAGTGTCACCTGCTTTTATTGTTTTTAGTTGACTTTAAAAATCCCCAAGTTTAGGGATTGAGGGTGTAGCTTAGTGGCAGAGTGTTTGCCTAGATGCACGAGGCCCTGGGTTCCATCCTCACCACACACACACACACACACACACACACACACACACACACAATCCCTAATAATTCTGGAGGTCATACAGCTGAGCTATACATTAGTGTCCCATTAGCTTTGCTGTAGATAACACCTCTGACTTGTGGGTTATGATGATAACAGTTGCTTAGGAAGTTTTTCAGGGACTTGAACTTTTTTGGTTAAAACTACCAACTTTTCATTTACTTGGACCTGTGCAGTTTTTTGCTTCTTTGTTTGTTTTTTGAGAAGTGACCTTTTGACCATCAGGACCCCCAAAACTCCACCCTCAGATTACACTAACCTGCCATTCTTTGAATGGAACACCCTGATTACTTCACCTCCAATCGCCTTTCCCCATGTCTCAGAACACCATGCCACACTTGGCTGCCTTGTGGATAAACTTTCTCATTTGCAAAACTCAATGTTTCAGTGATTAGCAGAGTGAGCAGAAGGAAAAAATTGGGCCTGGTTTGGTCACAGAACTAAAAATAACCATGGCTGAACTTTGTTATGCTAACTGAAATGAGCTAGGAGGGGAAAGGACAAATACTCTGGTTCTACTTGTAAGGAGACATCCTGGGTATTCCTGGATACTTACAGATGTCAAATTGAGAGAGAAAGTAGAATGGTGGTTGCTAGGGGCTAGGGTTGGGGAGTTGGTGTGTAATGGATACAGAGATTCAGTTGGGGAAGAAAAAAATATTCTAGAGATGAATGGTGGAATGGTAGTGATGGTGGCACCAATGTGAATTTGTCCTATGTCACAGAATTATCAAGTGAAAATGGTTAGAATATAAATTTTGTGTTACATATATTTTACCACAATTCAGAAAAATAGTTACATACCCTGTTGACTGAGAAGCCTGACAAATCTAAACCTTTAGCTAGACATTTAAAAGTGTGGTGCTTAGGGCTGGCATTGTGGCTCAGTGGTAGCGTGCTCGCCTAGAAAGCGTGAGGCCCTGGGTTCGATCCTCAGCACCACATAAAAACAAATAAAGGTATAGTGTCCAACTACAACTAAAAAATAAATTTTAAAAAATGCGGTGCTTAACTGGGCTTATTACCTCCTCTAAAGTGGCACCTCCTTTCTCCACTGAAAAGTCTTTTAACTTTTCTCCAGAAATCCTCACCATGGCTGATTTTGGACTGTCAGAGTACAGTGCTGTTGCAAAGATGGTGTACTCAAGCACCTGGGAGGAACTATCATTTAGGGAAGGGAGGCATACATAGAGCCTCTGGCGCTTTAAGATGCAGGAATTTTTTTTGTTATCTCCCGGTGCAGGATCTTGGCTGTTAGGATTCCTGAGGACATCACAGAGGAAGGTATAGCCGGTATTGGGGGGGGGGGGGCATCATTTGTTGCCTCTGAGGACAAGGGGGCTAGGGGATAGTCTGTTGTCCCAGTGGTCTTGGAAAAGTTGGGTAGAGTGGCACATAAGGTCTTGGGTCCTCTTCTGGCTCACTGGGAAAACTGTTTCCTTTCCTGTCTTTCCTAGTCAGGTTTTCTGTTTAGCTGCTTTCTGCTGGGTCTTGGAGACCACTATGCTCCTGGCTAACATCAGCTTGGACTGTCCATCTAGACAGGCTCTCAACCAAGGGGGCTGTTTCTGTACTATCTCTTGCTGGCAATCAACATAAGAGAATTGGTTCAGAGGTTCCAACAACAATCAAAAGGACCTCAGCAATGACTCTCTCATCTAACGATCCTTCTGGTAGCCAGCCCACATCTTGGGTAGGCCATTGTAATTCACAGAGTATGCAACCTTTGTGGAGTGAGTTTCACCCCATGGCTACCAGGAAAACCTTCCTAAAGGTTTCTAACACACATTTCAGAAGGCTTAGTTTCCTTAGTGTGCCTCTACCCTGCATCGGTGTCGCACCCTTAAAACAAAATCACTTAGGACAAGACTTGCTTCATTCATCTCCAGCCGTTCCCCTCTCAGGGATTTAGGGCCCTCTTAGCCTTGTGGGTCGGTATCAACCCCCCCCCACACACACACACACACATACACCTGCAGATTTCACCTAGATGTTGGTTGGTGAAATTCCGCCATAGACAGTATGAGGTGCCACGGAACCCCGGATCAGGCTCTGCCCTTGCTTCAGCCCTCAGGTTGGGTCGGAACCCTTCCCTTTGTCCGTCTCATTCACACACTTTCACACAGACATGTCCAGAATAGAATTTCTATACCAACAATTCCAAACCAATCAAAAAGGGAGTCACGGTTTCCCATCTGCTCTCTGACCCCAGAGACTACTCGGGTGATTCCCCAGGTCCGTTTCAGCTCCAACCACTTTGGAGGGTACTCGGGACCACAGAGGTTGATCAAGCCTCTCTTCCATTAGCTTAGTCCTTGAAGGGGAAGTCAGGTGGGTTGCAAAACCAAATGGACCTGGGTCCTACCTTTCAGCTGGGCGGTGCACCAAAGCCCTAATTCTGGTTCCTGTTGCCTGTGGGTTCCTTATGCTGGGGTGGAAGCCCCAGGGTGCTGGGTGAGTCGATCATCCTTCAGGCCAAAAGTGGTCTAGGTGAGCCAAGGGGACTGCTGTCCCCCATCGCCCCAGGGAAGTCGGTCCCCAGAGACAAGAGAAGCAGAATAGCCTTCCTTACCTCCTCTGTCCCAACTTGGGGGAAAACATTTCCTAGGACTAAAGACTCTTTCACCTCCCAAGATAAAGGTGGGAGATTTGTTCCAAGACTAGAGCCACAACTCAGATGAGAACTCTCTAGATGCCCCTGCAAGGGACTAAAGGTCCTGCTCATGAGGGGCTCAGAAGTTCACATAAAAGCAGCTTTTTCTTTCACTGTTCTGGGCAAGTTAACTCTTCAAGGACAACACCTGAGAAGGGGAGAGCTTCTTCTCCCTTTTCTTTCCTCCCCCTGCCAGCTATTACCTTGGAGCCCATTTGTAACTTATCTTAAAAATGTAGACATCTCTGTGAAGCCCAGCTCAAGGCCAGAGGCCTTGTTTGCACATTTCTTCAAAGTACCATACTGAATATGTTTGTGAAAAACTAGTAAGGGGGTGTCCAGCACCTGGAGTGCTGGTATCTTCTCGGCCAGTGGCCAAGTAAACAGGGCGACATGAAATAGGAAAGTTTATCTACATTGAACTCTTTTTCAGAGACTCTTTGGCTGACAGTCCAAAATCAGCCATGGTGAGGATTTCTGGAGAAAAGTTAAGACTTTTCAGTGGAGAAAGGAGGTGCCACTTCAGAGGAGGTAATAAGCCCAGTTAAGCACCGCATTTTTTAAAATTTATTTTTTAGTTGTAGTTGGACACTATACCTTTATTTGTTTTTATGTGGTGCTGAGAATCAAACCCAGGGCCTCACGCTTTCTAGGCGAGCATGCTACCTCTGAGCCACAATGCCAACCCTAAGCACCACACTTTTAAATGTCTAGCTAAAGGTTTAGATTTTCATGTTGACCAGAGGGAAACACCTGAGGGAGACAAGGCAGTTTTGTGTGCCAGCCTTTTTCTACCATTGAGCTCATAAGCTGGAAAAATCATACTTCTTCCTACACAGAGAAACCCTGGACCATGACTTGATCTGGTGCAGCCCATTATCCAGACCTAGGTCAGGGCCCCAACAAAGAAGTTCTAAAGATAAAGAGATGTGAAGAAGATCTCATAGAAAGTCTAAAAGAAAAGAAAAAAAGAGAACAAAACACAGTCTGTGCCCAAGAGTTAGAAGGAATCAGAGCCAGCCCTTAGCCCTAGCCTAAACTGAGCGCATCTGCAGACAAACAGAGCTGAGATAAGCCTCCCACTGCTCCAACATCTCCCTCTGGAACCCCTTGATAGCCCTAAGGCCCCTCTGCCTTATGAAACTGGCAGCAATAATCAAAAGAGATGTGCCCAACTGACTCAGAGCTAAATGTCCAGGCAACAGCTGCTGTTGCCCCTCTCCCTGCCCAGAGGTGCCCAGGGGAGGAGGGGCACCATACAAATATTGCAGCCACAGTGCAAGTTTGTCAGTGATGAAATGCACAGGCGCAAGCAACTGGTGATCATTGCAGTCTTTGTGGGACAGACTTAGAGAGCCATTGCCAAAAATTACAATCCTAGAGGACTTTACTGGTAAGTGTGCCAGTGAGCTGATTAAGGTGGCCACCACAGTGTTCATTAATGGAAACCCAGAGACTCAAAGACAGGCAGACCAGAAAGATAAAGAGGAGGATGGATCTCCTTACAAACCCAGAGGTCACTCAAAGGGGGGGTCTCACTAGTACAAAGCCAATGGTCCAAATGTTTACAAGAAAAAAAAAAAAAAAAAAGCGTGGCCAGACAAAAGGGAAGTCTCCAATGGCCCGTCAGGCAACACCCACTGCCGTGCTCAAAAGCTAAGACTTGAACAGAGAAGGAGTGAATGTTTTCCCCCAAGACTTTGGCCCCAGCCCCTCCTTTCAATTTATTCCCACTTGCTCAGAAGTTGATGATTGACGAATATGGCAGGGGTCCGATAGACACGCACAACTGCATCAGATGCACGGGACCCAGCACCTCAGGAGGGCTCAGCTGCTGCAAGCCCCCAAATGAACCAGAAATATATTCATGTTAATACCCAAGAGTAGGCCATAGGGTGCACACTCCAAAAGGACATGCCACCCTGGCTCCAAGCCACCAGCAGGAAGGGCCACAGAGCCCCATGCACCAGGCATACTGAACAAAAACACAAGCGGGGCAGCTACTATATACAATTAGAGCAGATTCCCACCTGGAAGGAGGATAAAGCCACGCAGACAAAGAACAACACCTAGGTGGGTGCAATGTGGCGGCCCCACTGGGACCTGCATGGGACCACACCACTGCCTCCAACTTTAGCAGAAGGCCCACAGCGAGATTTACATAGATGCCTTTTATACAAATGATGTCCCAGGTCATCAATCTCTGCTAAGATTTACATTAGATTGAAGAGTTGGAGAATCCTAACAGCCAAGATCCTGCACTGGGAGATAACAAAAAAAAAAAAAAAAAAAAAATTCCTGCATCTTAAAGCGCCAGAGGCTCTATGTATGCCTCCCTTCCCTAAATGATAGTTCCTCCCAGGTGCTTGAGAACACCATCTTTGAAACAGCACTGTACTCTAACTTAAAAGTCCACATCTATCAAGGAAAAGTCAAATACCTTGGTTATCATCTGACTCAGCAACAGAACAGAACAACCACTGGGCCTCAAAAGAAACAGTGCACCTGGATTAGGGCTCCCTGACCTCATAAAGCCTTTCTTTCTGTATGTCCATGATCAGTCTGGAGTGGCTATGGGAGTTTTGACTCAGATGCTGGTTCATGGCAACGTCCAGTGGCCTGTTTGTCCAAACAGCTGGACTCTGTAACCCAGGGCTCACCACCTTGTTTATGGGCCCTTGCAGCCACAGCTCTTCTGGTGTTGGAAGCTGACAAACTGGCCATGGGACAAGAACTGGTTGTCAGAGTTCCTCATTCAATTTTTTTTTTTTTTTTTGAGAGAGTGGGAGAGAGAGAGAGAGAGAGAGAGAGAGAGAGAGAGAGAGAGAGAGAGAATTTTTTTTAATATTTATTTTTTAGTTCTTGGTGGACACAACATCTTTGTTTGTATGTGGTGCTGAGGATCGAACCCGGGCCGCACGCATGCCAGGCGAGCGCGCTACCGCTTGAGCCACATCCCCAGCCTTCCTCATTCAATTTTGACATTGTTAGAATATAAAGGACACTATTGGTTGACTAATGAATGAATGGTCAAATATCAGGGCATATTATGTGAAAACCCACGTATCCGTGTTGAGGTCATCAGAACTCTAAACCCAGCAACTTTGCTGCCCATTGGACCTGGAAAACCTGATCACATGGATGAAGTGTTCTCCAGCAGACCAGACCTAACAGACCAGCCTCTCAAGGACGCTGATGCAGAGTACTTCACAGATGGAAGCAGTTTTTTAAAAGGTGAGGTATGTTTTGCTGGATATGCAATGACTCCACTGTCAAGTCAGAACCTTTCCCTCAGGGAACTTCAAACTTATTGCTTTGATTCAAGCACCTCAGTTGACAGCAGGAGTCTGTGTGGATATTTACATAGCCTCAAAATATGTGTTCAATACCTTTCATGTTCATAGGACCTTATGTAGGCTAATTAACTCAGAAGAGAAAAAAAAGGGGGGAGGGACATGATGTATGGGCAAGAAATTCTTAACTTTTGGATGCACTGTGGGCTCCCAGGAAGGTTGTGATTATATATTGCCAAGGTCATCGAAAGGGAAACACTGTGGTTTCTCAGGGCACCCAGAGAGCTGACAGAGAGGCCAGGTTAGCTGTCTGCAAGAAACGGAAAGAAAATCCAGTCCCAGGCTTAAATGCTGCCCTTCTGCCTGGCCAACTAGCTAACAGAATGGGAGCCAACATATTCCCAACATGAAAGTAAGTGATTTAAGATTGAAAAAGAAAATTTTCTCCCAGGTGGATGGTGGAGATTTTCTGATGGCCGAAATAGACATCCAGGAGATTCCAGCCCTGGCCTTTATCAGGCAGTTTCGCAGGAAAACATATTGGACATACAACACTTGAGAGAGTTCTAAGTCAACATTTCTATGTACCCCCTCACCCCCCCACCCCCCCCACCCGCCCTTCACAAGCAACACCTGGATGATCTGCAAACAATGTGATGTTTGTGCTCACAAAAATTCTTGTCAGGGGCCAGAACTCCCACCAGGAATCCAAACTATAGGAGAGCACCTTTTGAAGATTTGGAAGTAAACTTCACTGAACTACCACGCTCATGGGGCTATAAATAACTTTTGGTTTTTGTGTGTTCATACTCTTGACTAGGTGGAAGCCTTTCTTACCTGCAGTAAAAAGGCTAGGGAGATACTAGGATGCTTCTCTGGGAAATTATTCCCAGATTTGGTGTCCCAATAACTATTGACTCAGACAATGGGGCAGCTTTTGGGCAGAAGTGATACGATTACTGACCAAGAGTTTAAACATCAGATGGAAGTTACATACTGCATATAGGCTGCAGAGCTCTGGTAAAGTTAAAAAGATGAACAGGATTTTGAGTCTCAATTGGGTAAGCTATTTCAGGAGACTCACTTACATTGTGATGAACTTTTCCCTATTACACTGTTGAGGATTAGATCCACTCCCACTAGGAGGACTGGATTCTTTTCTTTTGAGATAATGTAGTGAGGCTCCCCTTTTATTAGGGGACTACAGGGAGACTTAAAAGAGATAGGAAAATTAACCCTGAGATGACAATTTCAGGTCTTAGGGAAAACTTTACAGGTTCTCAACCAATGGGTTAGAAAAAGATTGCCAGTAAGTTTGACCACAGGTGCATTCTCCTTCAAGCCTGGAGATCAAATCTGGGTCAAAGAATGAAATATTCAACCCCTGAACTTCTTTGGAAGAGTCCTTTCACTGTTGTTTTAACTACTCCAACTGCAGTAAAGTTTGCAGAGATAGGTCCCTGGATTCACTACACCAGACTCACGCCAGCAGCTACAGACTGGGAGTGCTCTCCAGATGCTGCTACACCCTTGAAGCTGACCATCCTGAAGAAAAAGGAGCACCAGAGAAGCTTGAGGATCAGAAGGACAACAGCCCTGCTCCTGTCACTCCAGAAGCTGACTGCTCTACACACAGCCGAAGCTTGAGGAGATTACGGCTCTGTTTCAGCCACACAGGAGGGACTGGCTGATCAATGCACACTAAAAGATAAACTTTCCATCAGGACTAATGAACTCTTTTAACCTCTAAGATAGTTTATACTATAATTTATTGCCACCCCTTGCTTCTAGATATATAAGTAATACTCTGTTCGGTTTTTGCTACTAGTTAAAAATAACTCCTACTGACTGAACTCTGGGTAACAAAACTTCACTTATACTTTTTTATCTTGCTTATATAAGTTTTCTAGGATTTGTTTGGTGTTATTAGTTTGGCTTTGTTAATTTATGCTGTTTAACCTTTGCTAGCCAAGATGTTTGTCTATTATTTAGTTTGGTTTCCTTTGATAACCTTAAAGGATTCGGCCCTACTCCTATTCCAACCATAGAGATCATGTGAACCATGTGTCAAGACAATCCACTACAACTAAGAGGTGGTAAAACATATATTTAGGACCTGTCCTGCCAGAGGAATGCAATGGATGAATGACTTTTTGGAAAGGAAAAAGAGGTCCATTGGAAAGAAACTTGATTTAGGAGGTCACCAATCTTGGGATGAAGGTAACTGGCCACCCCAGAGGATTATTGCCACTTATGGTCCCACTACCTGGGCACAAAATGGCAGTTGGAGCTATAGAACTCCTATTTACATGTTAAACAGAATTATTCACTTACAAGCTGTACTAGAAATTATTATTTGCCGCAGTCTGGCTGGGCACAAAATCAAGAGCCACTCAAACAGGAACAAACTTTATTTTGAAACTCCCCGCCAATGCCCCTTACGCTCCCAAGGGGGAAAAAAAAATGCCAACCACCCCACGCAGCATTCTCCCGGACCCAACAGGAAGTCCCTCCTCAGGAATTCCCTCCTACTGCACTTCCCCAACCAATGGGAACTCTCCAGGAGTCCCTTAGCAGGCTGAGTAGACAGCAGGGGTCTAATATCCATAAGAATGTAGATCTTAACATAATCATATCATCTCAATGGCTTGCTGGCTTCACCTATCAACCAAAAATGCCATGCATCATACTACTTGGCTATGGCTCTTAGCATCTCCCCCCTTCTGTTTAATTAAGCAACAAGCAATGTGGCTAGGGGACCTTGCCTGTTAGGTTGTCCAATTCAACATATGGTTCTTACCCATCATCGGATGAACTGACCTCTAGGCGTCAGCCTCCTGTCTTAGGTTGATTCCACTGCAATTGGATCAAACCTGTCACTGACTACTGGTCCAGCATATAGCCATACTTGTGGATAGGCCTATGCACCAGTGGGGGGGTGAGGTTCTTTGCATCACCTCTGTTGGCCCCCAAATTTAGACCATCACTAGTAGAAGGGAGGAGGATACAGAAATGCCATGACACCAAACCAATTGACAGCTCCTTAGGAAAAATTGCATCACTGGTGACACATCAGTAAAGATACTCCAGCACTACCATAATTTGCTGCATCAACAGATAGATCACAATGTATACAAGTGATACATAGTCCAGGCAAGTTCTGCAAGCAGTTCAAAGCGGAGGAATCTATCAATATGTCCATTTCCTCCCAAAATAAATCGACTCCTTGAATGAGCATTACTTGTTGAGTTATTATTCATTGATGCATCAGTTTATACAGTTTGTTGTGATAACTATCGAAGAAGCTGTAGTTTGGTTTCATCTTTGTCTTCACCGGCACTGGAATGAAGATAGGAATTCTGACAATGATGCTAAAAAAAAATTATGTAACATTCCAACAGGTACTAAGAAAACAATTTTCTGAACAATTTACATTATCCTGAACAGAATTATTAAATATAATGAAAAGGAAAGGTGAAAGTAAACAAACAGATCTGTTAACCTCCTTATTTGTTCACATATTAAAACAATCCTCAATAGCTATTTACCCAATTTAAATTAAACCATTAAAATCACGTGAATAATAAAAAAAATTCGGATCCATTTATTCATGAGCGCTCCTCATATATGATATATGGACATATGCACATACAGACATACAACACAAAACAGAAGTGTGCACACATAACATACAACACATAAGACAATAGTAAAGGCCTTGTAGCTTTACATAGGTGAAATCTCCATTGCAATGTTTAAAAACTCCACAGTCAAAAAATATAACTAATTAGAAAAACATTAACCTAGGTCTGTATGAGCTCAAAAATAAAATAGAACTTTATGTTGTGGGAAAAAGCAATAATAAAATAGATATTGAAAAAGCATCCTGGTTAATCACTGTCGCAGATGTAAGAATAGCCAAGCTGGAGCTCTGGATATCAGCTGTTATGGATTTGAGTCAAATCATCTTCTTTTGGTCTGTAGAAATTGCTTTGGTTAGTCTCTCTGGAATCCAAATCGGCTGCTGTTCTCCCTGTGGAAACACACAAACAGAACCCCGACTCCAGACAATCACTGGGTCAGGACCTTTCCATTGTCCTGTTAGAATATCCTTCCAAAGTACCTTAGGCTTATGTACATTTTTTGGATACATATGTCTTTCCACAGCACTAAGTCCTGATGAATCCAAATTTAAAAAGTTTAGAGTAAAAAGGGTTATTTTAAATTTATCTTTGGGGTTATATACCCCTTTCCAATTCCCTCTTTTTACTTTAAGAAGTACATTTTAATAGTTTGATGAGCTCTTTCAACTATGCCTTGTCCCTGTGGATTGTATGGAATTCCTATTATGTGAGTAATGCCAAATGATGAGCAAAATTGTTTAAAAGAGTTAGAGGTATAGCCAGGACCATTATTCTTAACTTTTTTTTTTTTTTTAAGAGAGAGAGAGAGAGAGAGAATTTCAATATTTATTTCTAGTTTTCGGCATTCACAACATCCTTGTTTGTATGTGGTGCTGAGGATCGAACCCGGGCTGCATGCATGCCAGGCAAGCGTGCCACCACTTGAGCCACATCCCCAGCCCCATTCTTAACTGTTTTGGAATGCCCACAGAGGCAAAATTTTGTAAGCAATGAGAGCTATAATATCTTTAGTTTTTTCTCCAGCATGAAGGGAGCCCATCAGAAATCCGGAAGAAGAATCAACTGTAACATGCAAATATTTTAATTTTCCAAATTTTGGCAAGTGTGTGATATCCATCTGCCAAATATGGTTGGGTATCAATCCTCTAGGATTGACTCCAAGATTAACTTGCAGTAAAAATGTCACACAATTTTGACATTGTTTTATTATATGTCTGGCTTGTTCCTTAGTTATTTTAAAACACTTTTGTAAAGTATTAGCATTGACATGGAACCTTTTATGAAAGTTTATAGCTTCTTCTATTGTGGAGAAAATATGTATGTCATGTGTAGATTTATCTGCTAATTCATTGCCCAAACTAAGGGCACCAGGCAATACTGTATGTGCCCTGATATGTCCTATAAAGAATGGATCTTTTCTGTCCCAGATGAGACTTTGTATAGTGTAAAACAAAGAGAAAACAGTAGAGGAAGGGGAAATCCTACCAGCATCTTCAAGGGATACTATAGCATTAAATACATACTGACTATCAGAAAATAAATTAAATACAGAATCTTTAAACATCACAAAAGCTTGTAATACTGCATTAAGCTCTATATTTTGAGCTGATTGTTTGGGTACTAAAAATGTAAAAGTTTGATCAGGGGTAACTACTGCTGCTGTACCATTATTTGACCCATCAGTGAATATATTTGGAGCATTCATGATAGGGTTTTTTTTTTTTTTTTTTGTCATTTTTGGAAAAATTACAGGATGCGAAGACCAAAAAAACAACAAAGGATTAGACAGTAAGTGATTATCAAATGAAACATTAGATTTACACATGATTATTGCCCAAGTATTTAACTCATTAGCTAACTCATCAATTTGATCCATAGTATATGGAGTAATAATTTTATTGGGAGAAATCCCAAACACTCCCTTTGCTGCTCTTATTCCTTTGAGTATTAATTGTCCTACAGTCTCAGGATACCTAGTAAGAATAGTGTTAGGAGAATAAGATAAATGTATCCACAATAATGGACCTTCTTGCCAAAATACTCCTGTAGGAATATTTTTTGTTGGTAGTACAATAAATAATAAAGGCAAACTTATATCAATTCTATCCAAATGCATATTTTCCATATATGTTTCAATGATTTTTAATGCCTTTCTTGCTTCAGGCGTTAACATGCGGGGTGAATTTGGATCTGATGGACCTTTTAGGATATCAAATAAAGGTCACAACTCTCCTGTTGGTATGCCTAGATAAGGCCTTATCCAATTTATGTCTCCCAATAACTTTTGAAAGTCTTTAAGTGATTTGAGTTGATCTACCCATATTTGAATTTTTGGTGGATGGACCATGGTTGAGGATAATAGAACTCCTAAATAATTAATTGGAAGATTTAATTGTACTTTATCTATTGCTATCTCTAGATTATAATTTTTTAATAAATTTGTAGGTGTGGCATAACATTCTGGCAATGTGTTTTTATCTTTATGTGCCAATAATACATCATCCATATAGTGAAATATCTGTAGTTCAGGATTTTGATTTCTAAGTGGCTGGATTGCTTTGTTAACATAAATTTGACACTTAGTTGGACTGTTAGCCATCCCTTGAGGGAGTACTTTCCATTTATATCTCTGATCAGGACCTTCATGATTCAGTGCAGGGATAGTAAATGCAAAACGTGGACTATCCTCAGCATGAATTGGAATTGAAAAAAAAACAATCTTTAATATCTATAGCTAAAACATACCAGGTTTTTGGCAAAGCAGACAATTGGGGAATCCCTGATTGAGCAGGTCCCATAATAACCATCTCATTATTAATGGCTCTTAAATCTTGCAATAATCTCCATTTACCAGATTTCTTTTTAATGACAAAAATGGGAGTATTATGGAAAGATACGGAAGGTTGTATATCTCCTTCCGCTAATTGTTGTTTGACCAGGTCATGGGCTACTTGTATCTTTTCTTTAGTCAGGGGCCACTGAGGAACCCACATTGGTCTTTCTGATTTCCAAGTGATTTTGATTGTCTCAGTGGCCCTTTCTGAAAACCCAATCCATGTCTATTTATTCCTTGATCTATTTGAATTGGTGCTGTTATACCTTGTTCTTGTTCTCTTAATCTTTTTTCTTTCCTAAAGCCTTGTCTAGCCCTAGTAGTGGGCGCATTAGGAGTGATGCTATTTGTTAATGTCAAACCTAATTGATCTAGGACATCTCGTCCCCATAAATTTATAGGAAGATGATCCAATACATATGGCTGTATAGTTCCTTCACATCCTTCAGGATCCTTCCAATCTAATACCATTGCACTTCTATGGGGATTAGTTGCTACTCCTAGGCCTCGAAGCATTTGAGTGGCTTGTTGTAATGGCCAATATTTTGGCCATTCTTGACGAGATATGATGCTAAGGTCAGCTCCTGTGTCCAGTAGCCCATTAAATTCATGTCCTTGAATATTTAGTTTTAGCATTGGGCGAGAATCTAAATTTAAAGACAGCATAGCCCAATCCACACCTGTGGAGCCTAATTCCCTGGAACCTCTTTCTATAGTATGACTGGAAAATTTATCATGCAGGCTGGGTATTATTAATAACTGTGCTATTCTATCTCCTGGTGAAATTACTGATATACCTCTTGGAGAACTAGCTATAATTTTTATTTCACCTTCATAATCGGGATCAATTACCCCAGGACTTATCATAAGTCCTTTTAGTGTAGAAGAACTACGTCCCAATAATAAGCCTACTGTTCCTTGGGGAAGAGGTCCTTTTACTCCTGTGGGAATGATTTGAACTCCCATCTCTGGAGTTAGTACTGCTCTGGCGGAGGCACAGATGTGCAACCCTGCACTCCCTCTAGTTTGTCTGATGAGGGATTTTTTTTTAATTAATTTTTATTGTAGGTTGTTCAAAACATTACATAGTTCTTGATATATCATATTTCACACTTTGATTCAAGTGGGATATGAGCTCCCATTTTACCCCATATACAGATTGCAGAATCACATCAGTTGCAGAACCATTGATTTACATATTGCCATTCTGGTGTCTGTTGTATTCTGCTGCCTTTCCTATCCTCTACTATCCCCCCTCCCCCTCCCTTCCCCTCTTCTCTCTTCTCTCTCTACCCCCTCTACTGTAATTCATTTCTCCCCCCTTATATTTTTCCTCCTTTCCCCTCACTTCCTCTTGTATGTAATTTTGTATACCCCTGAGGGTCTCCTTCCATTTCCATGAAATTTCCCTTCTCTTTCCTTTTCCCTCCCATCTCTCACCCCTGTTTAATGTTAATCTTCTTCTCATGCTCTTCGTCCCTACTCTGTTCTTAGTTACTCTCCTTATATCAAAGAAGACATTTGGCATTTGTTTTTAAGGGATTGGCTAGCTTCACTTAGCATAATCTGCTCTAATGCCATCCATTTCCCTCCAAATTCTATGATTTTGTCATTTCTTAATGCAGAGTAATACTCCATTGTGTATAAATGCCACATTTTTTTTTTATCCATTCGTCTATTGAAGGGCATCTAGGTTGGTTCCACAGTCTTGCTATTGTGAATTGTGCTGCTATGAACATGGATGTAGCAGTGTCCCTATAGTGTGCTCTTTTTAGGTCTTTAGGGAATAAACCGAGTAGGGGAATAGCTGGATCAAATGGTGGTTCCATTCCGAGCTTTCCAAGAAATCTCCATACTGCTTTCCAAATTGGCCGCACCAATTTGCAGTCCCACCAGCAATGTACAAGAGTACCCTTTTCCCCACATCCTCGCCAGCACTTGTTGCTGTTTGACTTCCTAATGGCTGCCAATCTTACTGGAGTGAGATGGTATCTTAGGGTGGTTTTGATTTGCATTTCTCTGACTGCTAGAGATGGTGAGTATTTTTTCATATACTTGTTGATTGATTGTATGTCCTCCTCTGAGAAATTTCTGTTCAGGTCCTTGGCCCATTTGTTGATTGGGTTATTCGTTATCTCATTGTCTAATTTTTTTAGTTCTTTGTATATTCTGGATATTAGGGCTCTGTCTGAAGTGTGAGGAGTAAAGATTTGTTCCCAGGACGTAGGCTCCCTATTTACCTCTCTTATTGTTTCTTTTGCTGAGAAAAAACTTTTTAGTTTGAGTAAGTCCCATTTGTTGATTCTAGTTATTAACCGTTGTGCCATGGGTGTCCTATTGAGGAATTTGGAGCCCGACCCCACAGTATGTAGATCATAGCCAACTTTTTCTTCTATCAAACGCCATGTCTCTGATTTGATATCAAGTTCCTTGATCCACTTTGAGTTAACTTTTGTGCATGGCGAGAGAAAGGGATTTAGTTTCATTTTGTTGCAAATGGATTTCCAGTTTTCCCAACACCATTTGTTGAAGATGCTATCCTTCTTCCATTGCATGCTTTTAGCCCCTTTATCAAATATAAGATAGTTGTAGTTTTGTGGATTGGTTTCTGTGTCCTCTATTCTGTACCATTGGTCCACCCGCCTGTTTTGGTACCAGTACCATGCTGTTTTTGTTACTATTGCTCTGTAGTATAGTTTGAAGTCTGGTATAGCTATACCGCCTGATTCACACTTCCTGCTTAGCATTGTTTTTGCTATTCTGGGTCTTTTATTTTTCCATATGAATTTCATGATTGCTTTCTCTATTTCTACAAGAAATGCCGTTGGGATTTTGATTGGCATTGCATTAAACCTATAGAGAACTTTTGGTAATATCGCCATTTTGATGATGTTACTTCTACCTATCCATGAACAGGGTATATTTTTCCATCTTCTAAGATCTTCTTCTATTTCTTTCTTTAGTGTTCTGTAGTTTTCATTGTATAAGTCTTTCACCTCTTTTGTTAGGTTGATTCCCAAGTATTTTATTTTTTTTGAGGATATTGTGAATGGGGTGGTTGTCTTCATTTCCATTTCAGAGGATTTGTCGCTGATATACAGGAATGCCTTTGATTTATGCGTGTTGATTTTATATCCTGCCACCTTGCTGAATTCATTTATTAGCTCTAATAGTTTCTTTGTAGACCCTTTTGGGTCTGCTAGGTATAGAATCATGTCATCTGCAAATAGTGATAATTTGAGTTCTTCTTTTCCTATTTTTATGCCTTTAATTTCTTTCGTCTGTCTAATTGCTCTGGCTAGTGATTCGAGAACTATGTTGAACAGAAGTGGTGAGAGAGGGCATCCCTGTCTTGTTCCAGATTTTAGAGGGAATGACTTCAGTTTTTCTCCATTCAGAATGATGCTAGCCTGAGGCTTAGCATAGATTGCTTTTACAATATTGAGGTATGTTCCTGTTATCCCTAGTTTTTCTAGAGTTTTGAACATAAAGGGATGCTGTACTTTGTTGAATGCTTTTTCCGCATCTATCGAGATGATTATATGGTTCTTATTTTTAAGCCTATTGATGTGGTGAATAACATTTATTGATTTCCGTATATTGAACCAACCTTGCATCCCAGGGATAAATCCTACCTGATCATGGTGCACAATTTTTTTGATATGTTTTTGTATCCGGTTCGCCAGAAGTTTATTGAGGATTTTTGCATCTAGGTTCATTAGAGATATTGGTCTGTAGTTTTCTTTTTTTGAAGTGTCTTTGTCTGGTTTAGGAATCAGGGTGATGTTGGCCTCATAGAATGAATTTGGAAGCTCTCCCTCTTTTTCTATTTCCTGAAATAGCTTGAAAAGTATTGGTATTAGTTCCTCTTTAAAGGTTTTGTAAAACTCTGCTGTATACCCATCCGGTCCTGGGCTTTTCTTAGTTGGTAGTCTTTTGATGGTATCTTCTATTTCCTCAATTGATATTGGTCTGTTTAGGTTGTCAATATCCTCCTGACTCAATCTGGGCAAATCATATGACTTAAGAAATTTATCGATGCCTTCACTATCTTCTATTTTGTTGGAGTATAAGAATTCAAAATAATTTCTGATAATCTTCTGTATTTCTGAAGTGTCTGTTGTGATATTGCCTTTTTCATCTCGTATGCTGGTAATTTGAGTTCTCTCTCTTCTTCTCTTCGTTAGCGTGGCTAAGGGTCTGTTGATTTTATTTATTTTTTCAAAGAACCAACTTTTAGTTTTGTCAATTTTTTCAATTGTTTCTTTCGTTTCGATTTCATTAATTTCAGCTCTGATTTTAATTATTTCTTGTCTTCTACTTCTTTTGCTGTTGTTTTGCTCTTCTTTTTCTAGGATTTTGAGTTGAAGTATTAGATCATTTATTTGTTGGTTTTTTCTTTTTTTAAGGAATGAACTCCAAGCAATAAATTTTCCTCTTAGAACTGCTTTCAATGTGTCCCAAAGATTCCGAAATGTTGTGTCTGTGTTTTCATTTATCTCTAAGAATTTTTTAATTTCCTCCTTGATGTCTTCTATAACCCATTGATCATTCAGTAACCTATTGTTCATTCTCCAAGTGATGCATGATTTTTCCTTACTTCTTTTATCGTTAATTTTCAATTTCATTCCATTATGATCAGATAAAATGCATGGTATTATCTCTACTCCTTTATATTGTCTAAGAGTTGCCCTGTGACATAATATATGATCTATTTTTCAGAAGGATCCATGTGCTGCTGAGAAAAAAGTGTAACTGCTTGATGTTGGGTGGTATATTCTATATATGCCAATTAAGTCTAGGTTATTAATTGTGTTATTGAGCTCTATAGTTTCCTTATTCAACTTTTGTTTGGAAGATCTGTCCAGTGGTGAGAGAGGTGTGTTGAAGTCTCCCATGATTATTGTATGGTGGTCTATTAGACTCTTGAACTTAAGAAGAGTTTGTTTGATGAACATAGCTGTACCATTGTTTGGGGCATATATATTTATGATTGTTATGTCTTGTTGGTGTATGGTTCCCTTGAGAAGTATGTAGTGTCCCTCTTCATCCCTTTTGATTAACTTTGGCTTGAAATCTATTTTATTTGATATGAGTATGGACACTCCTGCTTGTTTCCGAAGTCCATATGAGTGATATGATTTTTCCCAACCTTTCACCTTCAGTCTATGTATGTCTTTTCCTAACAAATGCGTCTCCTGGAGGCAGCATATTGTTGGGTCTTGTTTTGTGATCCATTCTACTAGCCTGTGTCTCTTAATTGGTGAGTTTAAGCCATTAACATTTAGGGTTATTATTGAGATATGGGTTGTTCTTCCAGCCATATTTGTTTATTTATGTTACTAAACATGGTTTGTTTTCCTCTTTGATTATTCCCCCCCCCTTTACTGTACTACCTCCCGCTGTTGGTTTTCATTGATATTTTCCATTTCCTCTTCCTGTAATATTTTGCCGAGGATGTTTTGAAGAGATGGTTTTCTAGCTGCAAATTCTTTTAACTTTTGTTTATCATGGAAGGTTTTAATTTCGTCTTCCATCCTGAAGCTTAATTTCGCGGGATACACAATTCTTGGTTGGAACCCATTTTCTTTCAGTGTATGAAATATGTTATTCCAGAAAGATCAGCTGTTATCCTGATTGGTTTACCCCTAAATGTAATCTGCTTCCTTTCTCTTGTAGCTTTTAAAATTCTCTCCTTATTCTGTATGTTGGGCATCTTCATTATAATGTGTCTAGGTGTGGATCTCTTATGATTTTGCACATTCGGCGTCCTGTAGGCTTCTAGGATTTGGGATTCTGTCTCATTCTTCAAGTCTGGGAAGTTTTCTCGTATTATTTCGTTGAATAGATTGCTCATTCCTTTGGTTTGGACCTCAATACCTTCCTGTATCCCAATGACTCTTAAGTTTGGTCTCTTTATATTATCCCATATTTCTTGAATGTTCTGTTCATGGTTTCTTAACAGCTTTGCTGAGCTGTCTATGTTCTTCTCCAGTTGAAATACTTTGTCTTCATTGTCTGATGTTCTATCTTCTAAGTGTTCTACTCTGCTGGTAGTATTCTCAATTGAGTTTTTAAGTTGGTTTATTGTTTCCTGCATTTCCAGGATTTCTGTTTGTTTGTTTTTTATAACCTCTATCTCCCTGTATAGTTGATCTTTTGCTTCTTGGATTTGTTTATGTAATTCATTGTCGAAGTGGTCGAAGTGGTCTTTCATTGTCTGATTTTGCTGTCTAATGTCTTCCTTGAGACTCCAGATCATCTGAAGCATGTATATCCTGGAATTCTTTATCTGACATTCCATCTGCTGCAGATATTACCTCTTCTAAAGTTGAATTGACCTGCATTGCTTGTGGTCCTTTCTTTCCTTGTCTTTTCATACTGATCGCGTTTCTTTCTGCTTGGTGAAACTGTTGTTATTGATTTTTCCCCCTATATATTATATTGCTCTTGTATAGCTGCAACGTCTCCCTTGCAGGCTTTGGCGGTGGTTCTGCCCCTCCTTCAATTGAGGCAATGTGCCTACCACGCCGGGAGGCCGCTGTGCCTGTACTTTCGATGGGCCTGTTCTTTTGGTGGTCACAGGTCCGCCTACCTTGCAGGCGTGAGCAGTGGCTTTGCCCCTCCTCTGGCCACTAGGCCTGTTCTGTCTGTCGGTTGCAGGTCTGTCTACCTAAAAGGCGCTGGTGGCGGCTCTGCCCCTCCCCCAACCGGGGTGATGTATCTGGCGGGTCACTGGGCCTGTTTTGTCGGTGGTCACGGTTCCACCTACCTTGCACGCGCGTGGAGCAGCTGTGTCCCTCCGAGAGTTGCTGGGCCTGACCTGCCGGTGGGTGGCAAGTGCGCCTACCTTGCAGGCCCGGGGGTGGCTCTGCCGCTCCGCGGTTGCTGGGCCTGATCTGCTGGTGATTCGCAGGTCTGCCTAACTTGCAGGCGCCCGGCGGCTCTGCCCCTCCCCCAACCGGGGCGGGGCGATGTGTCTGGCTGACCGCTGGGCCTGTTCTGTTGGTGGTCAGGGTTCTGCCTACCTAGCAGGCACGTGGGGCAGCTGTGCCCCTCCGCAGGTTTTTGGGCCTGACCTGCCGATAGGTCGCAGGTCTGCCTACCTTGTAGGCTCGGGGGGGGTGGCTCTGCCGCTCTGTGGATTGCTGTGCCTGTTCTGCTGGTGGGTAGTGGGTCCGCCTACCTTGCAGGCACTCGGCGGCTCTGCCCCTCCCCCAACCGGAGCGATGTGTCTGGCGGTCCACTGGGCCTGTTTTGTCGGTGTTCACAGTTCCGCCTACCTTGCACACGCGTGGAGCAGCTGTTTCATTAGTGCCTGGGCACACTCTCCTTGTCTGCCTCCCTCAGGCCCTAAGTTTGTAGAGCTTGGGGCTGAGAACCCCCAGCCAATTTGCTTACCTTCTGGTAGCCACGCCCCCGTATCTGGTGCAAGAGACCTCAGTTGTCAGCACTGGTGGGAGCGGTAGCTGGGAGTCCCGCGCCGCGCAGCTCCCGCAGGCTCCTGCGCCAGCGCTGCCTCCGGGGTTTCTTGACTACCACGCCGGCAGGTCGCTGGACCTGTTCCGGGCGCGAGCGGCGGCTCTGTTCGGCCCCCGCTCTAGCCGGGGCGATGCAACACCACGCCGGCGGGTCGCTGGGCCTGTTCCGGGCTCCGGCGGCGGCTCTGCTCCGCCCCTCTGGCCTCCACAGTATTCAGCAGGACCCGGACCGAGAAACAGTTTCCGCGGGTTCTTTATCCCTGGGCCAGAGCAGTTCCGGGGGCCAGAATTCGGCCTCTCCGGACTTGGTGCATGCTCCGACGGGAGCAGGCTCCAAGAAGCAGTTTCCGCGGGTTCTATAGCCCTGGGCCAGAGCAGCTCTGGGAGCCGGAACTCCGCCACTCCGGGCTCGGTGCGTGTTCTGATAGGAGCAGGTTCCAAGAAGTAGTTTCCGTGGGTTATTTAGCACTAAGTCTGAGCAATTTGTCTGCGAGACGCAGACAATTGTCAGCCTGAAATTACCTGTTCTATAGCTGAAAGAGCTTCAATCAGTGGAAAACAAGGATGGTGACGTCAGCTCTCCAAGATGGTGGCCGCTGGCTTCCTCCGTGGTCTGACTGGTGTGGAGAACTGAACTGGACCGTTTCCTTCCCCCGTCTCCAACCCAGAATTCAGCTCCGAGCTCAGCAAATGCCTAGCTGGCAGGAGCCCGCAGAATCAGCATCGCTGTATCTCTGCGCCACCAGCCTGTCGTTTCCCAGCGCGCGCCGCAGACTCCAGCCGCAGGGTGATCTGCCGAACAAGCAGCGCTCCATACGGACAGATCGCTCGCGTTTAAGCCCCTGAAGCTGATCCTCGTGCGATGAAAATCCTTCCACTAGGTTTTGGAGCACCCCAATTTTGCTGGAAATTCCTAACAAGATAGCTTTTAGCCGTTCTAACTCGTCATTTTCCCTCACAGTGACGCAGTACACGGAGTTACTGCACTCCCTTCGTGGCCATCTTGCCTCCCCCCCATCTTATCCTGATGAGGGATTTAATGGACAATGTGTCCTGGGCACTACCCTGATGGTGTTGCTGGGTTCCTCCATTGCCCCGTATATTTGTGGTTATGGGCCCTGGAGCATTGGGCCCTCCATTCCGTTTTTTTGGCAATGGAGCCTGATGCCTTTCTCCATGATATTGTGGGTAAACACTTGGTCCTTGTCTGTTTTTTGATAACGGAATACCCTCTATGGTGGTTTGAGAACGGCATTCATAAGCCCAATGTCTCCCTCTACGGCATCGTGGGCAAATACCCGGTATTCTATTCCTTTGATACCTAGCTTTGTTAAACCCTCCTCCTATGGGGCAACTCCTTTTAAAATGTCCTGTTTGTTCACAATTGTAGCATGTTTTTGGCCTGTCATCTAAAGCCTGTTGTAGTGCAGCTGCCAAGACTTGCCCTTGTTCATTAATGTCTCTACATAATTTAATATATGTGTTTAAATCTTCATGTCTCCATGGTCTAATGACCTCTCTGCAGCAACGATTTGCTTGGTCATAAGCCAGTTGTTTTATAAATGGCATTGCTTGTTCTCTATCCCCCAAAATTTTGGAAGCCGTTTGAATAAGCCTATCTACAAAATCAGCGTAAGGTTCATTAGTTCCTTGTATTACCTTAGGTAATTGTCCTTGTAAATCTCCATGCCCCTGTAAAGTTTTCCATGCCCTAACTGCATCTACAGCAATTTGTGCATATACGACAGGATCATATTCAATTTGTTGCCGTTGACCCTCATAAGGTCCTTTTTTTTTTTTAAAGGGTGACATAGAGTAGATCTTTTATTTATTTATTTATTTATTTATTTTAAGTGAGAGAGAGAGAGAGAGAGAGAGAGAGAGAGAATTTTTTAATATTTATTTTTCAGTTGTTCGGCAGGCACAACATCTTTGTTTGCATGTGGTGCTGAGGATTGAACCCGGGCCGCACGCATGCCAGGCGAGCGCGCTACCACTTGAGCCACATCCCCAGCCCCATAAGGTCCTTTTCCTAACAACATATCTAGATTTCTTTGAGGGTAACCGGCTTCTGCATTTTGCCTAGCTGTCTCCATGCAAAATCCCTTATTGGCAACCTTCCGTAACAAATATTGTCCTCCATTTAGCACAGATCAACACATGTTAGCCCAATCTGCTGGAGTCATGTCCAAGTTGGTAATGGATTCGACCATGCTTACAGTGAAGGGTGCTTGCGGGCCATAGGTTGTTACAGCCTCCTTGAATTGCTTCACTGTTTTGAAATCTAAAGCACAGTGAATTCGTTGCCCTCCTGCCTCCTCAAGTACAGGGCATGCTAATCTTTGAGGTCTTGCCTCAGGATTCCGTCCATCAACTACGGGGGTTGAGGGCCACTCAGCTGTAGATGGAGCTGTTAGTTGAATTACACCCTCTGGTGATAGATCGGAGTTAGTAGCAGCCTCCTGTTGTAGCTCCCCCCTGATGGTTGTTTGTCCTTTAAGCTTTCTTCCTTTAAATTTTCTTCTGATGACCTTCTCTTTTATTTGACCTAACATGTTTTCTACCATAGTCTGGACCTCTAACAATTTACTGAACAGTCTTTCGGTTTCTTTTTTCTAATTTCTAATCTACTGTAAAGGTAACGCAACCCAATTAGATACATAAAACAAAACCGAAACAGAATGAAACAAAAATGGAACAAAAAATCGTTGTATCAATTTTCTCTTTCTCATGCATCATACTACTTGGCTATGGCTCTTAGCAATTATTAATCAGACTGCCACAGATTTTTGACCTCCTAGCCACACAACAGACCAGATGCGAATGGCTAACTATCAAAACCACTTGGCATTAGATTACCTACTGGCTGAGGAAAAAGAAATATATGGAGAGTTCAAAAGCTCAGATTGTTGCATCCAAATGGATGACAATAGACAAACAGTTAAGAATATAGCCATAAACACAAGAGAACTAGCACATGTGCTAGTTCATACTTAGAAGGGCATTAAAGTTTGGGTCCCAAACATGCTTTTGGGAGACGTTTTTCAACTCTTGGTAGATTTAAAAGCTTAACCGGTGTAGTGGGTATTCTGCTGTTAACCTATTTATTGCTCCCATGTTTGGCTCCACTGTGCATTAAAACTATTGGGTCCACTATAGAAGCTGCTGTTGAGGATGACAACAACTAAGGTTTTGACATTATATAAGGCTTTAAGCCAAGATGATGGTAATGATGCTTTTAAATTTAAAGGATTAAATTATGGAGAGCATCATTAAAGGGGGGAATTGAAGTGGCACCTCCTTTCTCCACTGAAAAATCTTAACTGGGCTTTTCCAGAAATCCTCACCATGGCTGATTTTGGACTGTCAGCCAAAGAGTCTCTGAAAAAGAGTTCAATGTAGATAAACTTCCTATTTTCATGTCACCCTGTTTACTTGGCCACTGGCCGAGAAGATACCAGCACTCCAGGTGCTGGACACACTTACCAGTTTTTCACAAACATATCCAGTATAGTACTTTGAAGAAATGTGCAAACAAGGCCTCTGGCCTTGAGCTGGGCTTCACAGAGATGTCTACATTTTTAAGATAAGTTACAAATGGGCTCCATGTAATAGCTCGCAGTGGGAGGAAAGAAAGGGGAGAAGAAGCTCTCCCCTTCTCAGGTGTTGTCCTTGAAGAGTTAACTTGCCCAGAACAGTGAAAGAAAAAGCTGCTTTTATGTGAACTTCTGCAGACTGTGAACTTCTGAGCCCCTCCCCTTATATGCTGGGTATAAAACTCTGAAACTACCTGAACTTGGGGTTCAGGGGATTAATTGATTACAGCAAAAGCTGTGCCCTCTGAACCTGGCTGCAGCCAAATAAAACTGTTTCCTGCTATCTTCGGTGCCTTGCCTCATTTGTCCCTACAACACCTCATTTTCTTAAACTAAACTCTCCTTTATTCTTTGTTTATATAAATTTTCAACCAAAAGTATGACAGATATCTTGTGACACACTTTTATATATTTAAAAGCACATAAAAACAGCAACAGAACCCAACCATATTAAGTGCTGAAGGCATCAAGTCTCAGATTTTCTCATGTCATTGAAATTAAACTCTCTTGTCCAATAAAACGATCTTATTCTCTGCGCTGGCCAAGTGAGAAAAGTTGCTATTGTGAGAGCCACAAAAACACATGTTTCCTTCAATACTTTGACCTGAGAACAGTCATAGCATTTTATAAATAATTCATGCTATAAAAAAAGCCAAACCAAAACAACACACACACAAACAAACAAACAAACAAACAAAAAGCAACACAATGTCATCACAGGAAACCTTCACTCACCTTCTTCCACCCAAAGCTATCGCCTGCTATGCTTCAGGTGGATGGTATTTATTGCTTTTTTGGCCTTTTAACCAGAATCCTACCTGAATATCTTTCCAAAGATTGGGTCAGAGTCTGTGAGAGTGAGCTTATCTTGAGTTATGGGCCTTAGGGAGAGTCCTGGTCTTTGGAGTTTGAATAGAACTAGGGCAGAGGGACTCTGGTATCTCGAGGAGATATTGCAATTGCCTTTCTCCAGCCAAGTACAGGTTTTGTAACTCTTTGTAGCCAATGACCCAATCACTGCTAGCCCCAACTCAGATCAACCCACTGTTTTCTATTCTTGCTTTTGAAACAGTCTGGGTGAGAGCCAAGGTGTCCCATGGCCAAGTCACTCTATACGGCCTCTGCTAGTGAGAGGAGCCCTCCAGTCCGCCCTGAGTGGCCTCATGAAATCCGCACTTGGGGTGGAATGGCCTGGAAATGCGATTGCTGTGGAACTCAGAGGAGGGAATTGAAATGTGATATTGATTGGGAAGCTTATCTTAAAAAAAAAAAAAATCCCTGATCTGGCTTGATCCTTGTCTAAGAAGTCCTCTTATTTCAATTGGAACTCATCTGACTGGTAAATATGAGCTCTGGCTTAGAGAGGACAGGAATGAGGAGAAGTAGACCATTATAATGGGGTAAATGATTTGAATCCGTTACACATTTTCATCATCATTATTATTATTTCTCTCAAATAAACTCTAATAAGTTGCTAGATATGTCACAAGCTGCTGCTGGGATACAGCCCTTTCACAGACCACAGATCCCTCAATATAATTTTTTTTTTTCTGGTGAAAAACAAGAGACTAATTCTAGACCTGCCCACCATACCCCACAACAACCATGCTGGGGATTGAACCTAGGGCCTCACCATGCCTAGCTACACCCCCAGAGCCTGCTAGAATCTGACATGTCTCCCAAAGCTAGACCATGAGCAATAAATAGTTGGCTTCTCCCACACTCTAATCTGACTCACTTTCTGGAAGAATTTGGAGAGGTGAGCCCTAATGTCACACCACTTTCTTTCTTTGATTCTTTTTTTTTTTTTTTAAAGAGAGAGAAAGAAGAGAGAGAGAAATTTTTAATATTTATTTTTCAGTTTTCGGTGGACACAACATCTTTATTTTATTTTTATGTGGTGCTGAGGATTGAACCCAGCACCCTGCGCATGCCAGGCAAGCGTGTTACCGCTTGAGCCACATCCCCAGCCATGTCACACCACTTTCTAAGGCCAAGGATCGGATGAGGCAGGGAAACAGGCTTCTTGAAGGAGAGAGAATAAACCTGGAGACTGGGGTCTGAGATCTTTTATTGCTTTCCCTGGAGGCATCTGGAAAATGTCTTCACTTGGGAGAAAATAGGTCAGTCCCTTCTCCTCACCGGGCTCTCTGCTTTAATGGTACCATTCTTACTTTCCTTTTTTTCTTTCTTTCTTTTTTTTTTTTTTTGGCAGTGGTCGAGGGGTACTGGGGATTGAACCCAGTGGTGCTTTACCATTGATTACAACTGAAGCCCTTTTTATTTTTATTAAAGTTTTAAGTTGCTGAGTTGGCCAGGTTGGCCTTGAACTTGTGATCCTCCTGCCTCAGCCTCCTAAGTAGCTGGGATCATTGGTCTGTGCCACTGCTCCCGGCTTCATAGTACCTGCTTTCATATTTTCACTATATGGGGTTGCTAGAGTTTGGATGCTGAATGGCTCCCAAACTCACGTGATAGTTGGCACTATCAGGAAGTGGTGGAATCTTTAAGGACCTCCTAGTGAAGTCCCTAAGTCACTGAGGGATGCCCTTGAAGGGGATTGTGGGACCCTGGCCTTGAGCTGAGCAGTTTGCTCTGCCACCCCACACTGCCACCAGAGTCCTAAAAGAAATAAGTCTGGCCCATCATGGACTGGAAACTCTAAAACCAAAGTACACCTTTCCTTATTTTATAAGTCAATCATTTCAGGTATTTGTCATAGTGGCAAGCAGCAGTTCTCCACAATGCCCCTCAGGCTGGCACCCCTCCCCCTCACTCATTTATCTCATTTGAAAAGACTTAAGTGCAATTTCTCACTTCAATTGTGTTAGGGGAAAAAAAAAACATTATTTTTCCAGTATGAAGTTGTTGATGTGTTCCCAAAAGATGCCACACACTGTGTTCTGAGTCATGAGTTTCCTGGAGCCTGGTGAAAGGTCAGCCTTGTGACCGAGGCTCTGTGATTATACCTTGGCAAATGCAGTTCTCCTTTTATTTACCCTGTGATTGATGTCTTAATCTTGAAGTTGGAACAGAATAACTTTTCCCTGAGATTCAGATCAATTTTTATTTTTCACCTTAATTTTTTTTTAATCAGTTCAACCAAACAGAATTGTTTCTCCTCCAATTGCTTTTTTTTCTAGGCTTTTCTTTTTTCTTTTTGTACCAGAGATTGAAAACAGTGGCACTTAACTATTGAGCCACATCTCCAGCCCTTTTTAAACTTTGAGACTAGGTCTTGCTAAGTTACTTAGGGCCTTGCTAAATTACTAAGGTTGGGGCTGGGGTTATGGCTCAGTAGTAGAGCATTCACCTAGCACATGTGAGGCCCTGGGTTCGATCCTCAGCACCACATAATAAAAAATCAACAAAATAAAGGTATTGTGTATAACTAAAATACATATATATATATATATATATATATATATATATATATTTAATTGCTAAGGTTGACTTTGAGGTTGGCTTCCTGTCTCAGGTTTCAGAGCTCCTGGGATTATAGTTGTGTGCCACCACGTCTGAATTTTTTCTACCTCTTAAACTATCTAGCTTTCCACCAGGTGCTGCATAAGTTCACAGTGTGGATCAGAAACACATCAGCAACTGCAGCCTAAGTCCCATTGCTGAAACTCAGGTGCCCAGGGCCTGGCATTCCTTCCAGCATTTTTTACTTGTTTTTTACCTGGTTTTCCTGCCTAGGAAGTATGCTGCCTATAGTGCCATGTCTGTACAACTGGCTCCTTTAAGTGTCCTCTACAATTTTTTTTTTTTTTTTTTTTTTTTGCACTGAGGATTTCACCCAGGGGTTCTTTACCATTGAGCTACATCCCCAGCCCTTTTTATTGTTTACTTTGAGGCAGGGTCTCACTAAATTACTGATGGTCTCACCAAGTTGCTGAGGCTGGCCTCAAACTTGTGATCCTCCTGTCTCAGCCTCCTGAGCTGCTGGGATTACAGGCATGTGCTGCTGTGTCTGGCTCTCCTCTACAATTTTGTGTGTTCCTCGTGAGGCTGTCAAACTTGACCTCATTGCTTTTCCATCCCCAGATAATAATGTGTGGAGATGGGTCAATCAGAGGCCTCCAGTCTCCCTAGCTATGGTGATTGTTTCAGGGATAAGTATAGACCCCATACCAGCCCAGTCAGAATTCTTCTTAGAGTTTTTTTTTTTTTTTTCCCTTAAAATAAAGTTTCCTAGAAAGATGGCCTTTGCCCATTAGGGCTGTAAGCTTGGAGAAAGTGAGACAGGGACAACTAATAGCCATCTTGCCCTTGGCAGCAGAGTTCCCCCCCACTCCCCCCCCCACCCGACACCATGCAGTGTGAACTAAGCAAATACAAGCAAAGTTCAGAGACAGTGTGGTGGGATCATTCTCAGCTCTTCAGTCCTTCCCTGTGTGTGTCTCTGTGTGTGTTTCTATCTTTATACCCTTTGCCATATGACTTTGTAGTGTCTGCCACTAAAGTAAATGGAATTCACATCCCTGCCCCTTAACTCTGGATTTGGCTTCATGACTTGGCTGATCAGTGTGATATGAAGATATACATATTTTTAGTTTTCATTCACAGTTCCTGCCTCATAGTACCTCCCCCAAGGGATGCCATAGAAAGGACACAGAACAGTCAAGTCTCTTCTCACTCCATGGGTCCTATCT
Source organism: Callospermophilus lateralis (assembly GCF_048772815.1). NCBI lineage: Eukaryota > Metazoa > Chordata > Mammalia > Rodentia > Sciuridae > Callospermophilus > Callospermophilus lateralis. The sequence goes on from NC_135308.1 coordinate 66,362,430, forward strand.
CATACCCCGGAAGTAGGAATGCTGCACAGAGAGGCCAAGAAGAACCTGAACACACAGCTCTTGCTGGGTTTCCCCACCTGGGCTATGAGCATTCATGTCTCTGTAATAGAGGCTCCATGAAAACCCCCAAGTAAAGGGTTTTGAGAGCTTTCCAGATAGCTGAGTGTGTGGAGCTGCCTAGAGGGTGGAGCACTTGCATAGAGAATGAAAGATCGAAGCTCCTTCCCTCATCTCTTGCCCTGTTCATCTTTTCATCTGTATCCTTTGTAATATCCTTTACAATAGACTAATTGTTATGGTTTGGATGTGAGGTGCCCCCAAAATCTCACATGTGAGACAATGCAAGAAGAAATGATTGAGTTAGGAGAGCCTTAACTCAATCCATGAATTAGTCATTGGATGGGATTGAGTGATAACTGAAGGCAGGTAGGGTATGGCTGGAGTCGGTGGGCATTGGGGGCATGGCTTTGGGGTATATATTTGTATTTGGCAAGTGGACATCTCTTTCTGCTTCTGATCTTCATGTGAGCTGTTTCCCTCTGTCACATTCTTCTGCCATGATGTTCAACCTCACCTGGACCCCTGAGGATTGGAGCTTGCTGTCTATGGGTTGAGACCTCTGAAACTGTGAGCCCCCAAATAAACTTTTCCTCCTCTTCAGTTGTTCTGTTTGGGTCTTTAAGTCACAGCAGGGAAAAAGCTGACTAAAACACTAATAAATGTAAGCAAGTATTTCCCTAAGTTCTGAAAGCTGCTCAAGCAAATTAATCAAACCCAGGGGAGGGTTGTGAGAACCCCCATTTATAGCCTTTTCATCAGAAGCACAGGTAAAACAACCTGAGTCTTGTTGATTGGCATCTGAAGTGGTGGGGAGGCAATCTTGGGACTGAACCCTCAACCTCTGGGATCTCCAGGTGGATAATATCAGAACCAAACTGGATTAGAGGACACGCAGCTGGTACCTGCTGCAGAATTACTTGATGGGTTGGATGTGAGAGAAAATCCAATACACCTGGTGTCAGAAGTGGTCTGTACTGTGAGTAAACTATGGAAAGAACTAAGTTTGAGTTGTATCCTCAGAGCAGTGTACCAGTTCTTTTTTTGGTATTGGGGATTGAACCCAGGGGTGCTTTACCACTGAGTCCCAGCTCTTTTTCTTTTCTGAGGCAGTTTTTTGCTAAGTTGCTGAGGGCTTTGCTAAGTTGCTAAGGCTGACCTCAAACTTGTGATCCCCCTGCCTCAGGCGCCCAAATTGCTGGGATTACAGGTGTGCACCACTGTGCCTGGCCAGAGTACCAGTTTTAAGATGAGACCTTAAGAGTTTCCACTAACTATTTTGAACCTTCTATATTCTGCTGTGAAAAGAACTAGCTGGGCATGGTAGTTCATGCCTATAATCCCAATGAGTTACGAGGCTGAGGCTGGAGCAACTTAGTGAGACTCTGTATCAAAATAAACAATTTAAAGGGCTTGGGGATGCAGTTCGGTGATAAAGCACCCCTGTATTCAGTCCCTGATACAAAAACAAAACAAAACAACTACAACTAAAAAACATGCCCAAGTAGTTGCTCATCCTTCTGCCTGGTTTCAGGAGACAGACATTGAGCAGATCTGTAGCTAACCTGAAATCTGGAGGCCAGCTGAGCCCAGCCAAGCCCAAATGTTTGTCACTGTAGTGACAAATGTATATTTTAAAATTTAATCAATAATATAAACAACACAAATTGAAATTTTGAAGTTACTTGTCATACAGCATTGAGATTTTGGTGCTACTTGTTCCACAGCATGATTACAACAAAGTTGAATTGAGAAAAGAGTTGTGATTACATAATTTAAATCCTGGATCTCATGGCTCCAAAGTCAAATTTCTGTTATTAGGAACTAAACATGTCCTCACCAATGCAAAAAACTTTTCTAAACTCCTGGGATGTAGTCATAATACCTTACTAGTTCTTAACAACTCCCCTTCCTCACGAATACTGGCTTTGCATGACTCCTGAGGTTCTTCTATAAATGCTCAGATCGCCAGCATTTATACTGTTGCCACCCTGGCTTTTCTATCTCAACCCAAATCCAATACTCTTACCAAACTGCCAAATAGGCCACCTGATCCTCATTCTCAGGATGACATCTGCCCTAACTATAACTGAACTTGCCATAACCTCTGAATGCTGAACTTTTCAGGTCCAGCCTCTATCTGGGTTTCTTCCTTCAGTTCCTTTGGTCTACTTAGTATTTGTGTACAGTCCTGGTCACAAGCCTATGTATCTCAAACAGAACTCATTCCTATTATGACAATATTAATAAAGTAAATATCAGACAACCAACACAAGAAAAAAAATTTCTCGTACATCTACTTCAAATGGACTTTGACATTACTTCAAATAGAATGTTCTAATCTAGTCCTGAATTCTATTCTGGAGTTATACTATTAGGGGTAGATAATCTGAAAATATGGATCATAAAAAGTATATATGTATATTTCTATCTATGTTATATGTATATATTATATATACATTTTTCATATATACATATATACATTTGTATTTATAAAACATAAAAGTATAAATATGTATATGCTATATTCACATGAAAATATATATAAATATATGCATGCCATTTTATAATTTTTATAAATATATATTTTAAAATTTAATCAATAATATAAACAACACAAATTGTATAACAACCCTAGTCACAATCTAGACTTTATCATTATTATGATTTTGTCACAAGTGCTTTTTTTTGTCACTGAAAATGCCTTTAACTGCCATTCTTGGTCCTATTCCCTCTCCTGCTTCAACCCACAAGTTGATGTTTTTTCTTTTTAGTTCCAACAAAAGTCATTTTACTCTTCTTGTTATTTTGCAACTTGTTTTCAGTCCACATGTTCTGTTTGGCTTCATCAAAATGGGATCTCACTATGTGGCCTAGACTGGCTTCCAACTCCTGGCCTCAAGGGATCCTCCTCCCTCAGCCTCCTGAGTGGCTGGATTACAGGTGTATGCCTCCACTTCTGGCTGTAATTTACCATTTTAAAGTTTATATACAGTTAAGTGTTTTTAGTATTTCTATGAGATAGTGCAAATATCACCAGCATCTAACTTTAGAACACTTTTATCACCCCCCACTAAAGAAACACCATATGGGTTAGCAGTCATTCTCCATTTCCGTCTTACCCCATTCCCTAGCAACAACTAATATACTTTCTGTCTCTGTCTCTATGGATTTGCCTATTCTGGACATTTCCTATAAATGGAGTCAAACCATCATATGTGGTCTTTTATCTCTGACTTCTTAGCATAAAATTTTCAAGGTCCATCCACGTTGTAACATGCATTAGTACTTTGTTCATTTTTATGGCTAATACATTTAGTTTCCCCATTTATCAGTTGATGGGTATTTGTATTCACTGTGGGGCTCTTATGAATGATGTTGCAATGAACATGCATGTATGTGTTTTTGTGTGAACATATCATTCTCTTGGAGATACACACACACACACACACACACACACACACACACACTGTTGGGTCATTTGGTAACTTTATGTTTAATTTTTTAAGGAACTGAGAGATTATATTCCACAGCAGCTGCACTGTTCTACATTCCTGCCGGCAATGTATAAGGGTTTCAATTTTAACACATCCTTGCCAACACTTGGTATTTTCTGTTTTTTCAAATTATAGTCATTCTAGTGGGTATGAAGTGAAGTGGTAACTCATTGTGTCTTTGACTTGCATTCCCCTAGTAACTAATAAGAGTGCACATTTCTCATATGCTTATTAACCATTTTTAAATATTTTGTTTGCGGGGGTGGTACTGGGGATTTGCTGGGAGCCATCAGCCAAGTAGGTATGACAATTTCCTTGCCAGCGTACTCTCATGCTGTCTAGTGGAAGGACTCCTGAAAGGTGACCTTGCTCAAGGACCAGGGCAGATCCGTGTTTAGGGTGTTCCTGGTTTAGGATAATAGGAGATTAGGGTGTTCCCCGTTTAGAACAGGGCGTATCCTGCTGCCTGAGTTCCTCTTGAGTTCTTAGGGTCAGACAGTATATTTTGGGAGACAGAAGCCCAGCGGGTGGATTTGGGCAGAGAACGTGGATTTCCCCAGAACGTGTTTGTAGACAGCGGGTGTGAGTTCAGGAATAAAGAATTGCTATTTGAATCTACAAGCTGTGTGGAGGCTCGTGATTTGTGCCCAGCCAGAGACTGCGGCAGGGATTGAACTCAAGGGCACTAGACTGCTGAGTCACACCCCTAGCCCTATTTTGTATTTTATTTAGACACAGGGTCTCACTGAATTGCTTAGCGCCTTGCTTTTGCTGAGGCTGGCTTTGAACTTGCTATCCTCCTCCTGCCTCAGCCTCCCAAACCACTGGGATTACAGTCATGTTCCACCAAGCCTGGCCACTTTTGGATCTTCATTGGAGAAATACTTATTAAAATCATTTGTCCTATTTTTTTTTTTTTTTTTTGGTGGGGGGGATGTGGGGACTAGACACAAGGGTTGTGCCACTGAGCCACATCTCCAGTTCCCCCTACTGTTTTTTTAGACAGGGTTTTGCTAAATTGTTGAGGTTGCCCTGAATTTGTGATCCTCCTGCCTCAGCCTCCTGATAGCTGGAATTATAGATATGTACCACTATGTCTGGCTGCGCCCCTTATGTTTTTTTTCAGAATTGCTTTGCCTATTCAGGATCCCTTGCCTTTCCACATGAGTTTTAGGATCAGTTTATGGATTTCTGTAGAAAAGGTAGCTGGAATTAATAAATCTTTAATTCCTATCAAACTCCCTTATAAAATATCCTCCAAGAGGACTGGCACCTTGTCCAACTTGGTCATGTTGTATCTCCAACACTCAGCACACACCTGGCTTAGAGTAAGCTCAGTATTTGGTGAATGAATCAACAACAACAACAACAACAACAACAAAAAAAAAACACTACAATTTAAAGAGCAGCAGTAAAATGTACCCAACCTAAGATGGGTGCAGTAGCCCACATCTGTAATCCCAGTGACTCATGAGGCTGAAGGAAAAATTCCAGGCCAGCCTCAGCAACTTAAGTGAGACCCTGTTTCAAAATAAATAAATACATACATTCATACATACATACATACATACATAAAAAGATCTGGGAATGTAGCTCTGGTACACAGCCCCTGAGTTCAATCCCTAGGGAGGAAAAAAAAATCCTCAAGCCATGAAATGGAATATTGTTATGCTTTAAAAGCCACTTTGTGTATGTAGCTCCAAATAATACTTTAGCTAGTTTTGCCTATTTAAAATTTTTAGTGCAGGCACGGTGGCACATGCCTATAATCCCAGAAAGTTGGGAGCATGAAAGTGGAGGATTGCAAATGGGAGGCCAGACTCAACAATTTAGAGAAGTCCAAAGAAACTTAACAAGACCCTGTCTCAAAACAAAAATAAAAATGAAAAATAAATATTTTATAAGTGAAACAATGTTGCATGTTCTTTTGTAATTTTTTTATTTCAAAAAATATTTTGAGATTCATTCATATTAATACATGTAGTTGTTGATCTTAATTTTCACTGCTTGGCATTTTATTGAATAAATATATAGCACCCTATTTATCCATATGTTTTTTTCCCCTAGACTTTTTTCTTTTTTGGCACTGTGGATTTAACCCAGGAGTGCTTAACCACTGACACACATCTCCAGTCCTTTTTACTTTTTATTTTGAGATAGATTCTCACCAAGTTACTTAGGCCCTCAATAAGTTGCTGAGATTGGCCTCGAACTTCTGATTCTCCTGCCTCAGCCTCCCAAGTTGCTGGGATTACAGGTGTGTGCTACTGTGTCCTAGCCTGCTAGGACCAACTTAAGGTTTTTTTGGTGCTGGAGATTGAACTCAGGGTTTCATGAATGCTAGGCAAGGTAAGCAAGGTGAGCTGTATCCCCAGCCTTCCTAGTCTTTGTTTAATTGAAAATGTCTTTATTTTGCTTGTACTCTTTTTTTTTTTTTTTGAGGGGGGTGTTTACAGGAGATTGAACTCAGGGGCACTCGACCACTGACCACATCCCCAGCCCTATTTTGTATTTTATTTAGAGACAGGGTCTTACTTAGTTGCTTAGTGCCTCACTATTGCTGAGGCTGGCTTTGATCCAGTGATCCTCCTGCCTCAGCATCCCAAGCCACTGGGATTACAGGTATGCACAAACATGCCCAGCTTGTCTGCACTCTTTTTTTTGGTAATCTATATTTTTTTAGTTGTAGTTGGACACAATACCTTTATTTATTTATTTTTATGTAGTGCTGAGGATCAAACCCAGCGCCTCACATGTGCTAGGTGAGTGCTCTACTGCTGAGTCACAACCATAGCCCTTAAAATATTTTTTTTAGTTGTTGATGGACCTTTGTTTTATTTATATGTTGTGCTGAGTATTGAACCCAGGGCCTCACACATGCCAGGCAAGTGCTTTACCACTGAGCCACAACCCCAGCCCCTTGCCTTGCGCACTTTTTTTTTTTTTTTTAGTTGTTGATAGACCTTTATTTATTTATACATGGTGCTGAAAATCAAACCCAGGGCCCCATACATGCCAGGTGAATGCTCTACTGCTAAGCCACAACCTTAGCCCCCATCCCCATACCTTTTTATTTTTTATTTTGAAATAGGGTTTTGTTAAGTTGCTGACAGTTTCACTAAATTAATGATGTTGAACTTGAATCTGTGATCCTCCTCACTCAGTCTCTGGAGTTGCTGGGATTACAGGCCCATGTCACTGTACCCAGTTTAGCTTTATTTCTTGAGTATTTAGCTTTGCATTTATAAGAAAGTTTTTGAGGGCTTGGGACGTGGCTCAGTGGTGAAGTACTTGCCTGGCATGCATGAGGCCCTGGGTTCAAACTCCCCAGCACACACACACACACACACACAAAAGTCAGCAGTTCTACGTATCCGTAACAGGAGAATTTGAGGTCATCTATCTGCCAACTTGGCAAACTTGAAGTCTATTAATTTTTTTTCATTAAAAAATTTCTAACTATAGGGCTGGGGATGTGGCTCAAGCGGTAGCATGCATGCGGCCCGGGTTCGATCCTCAGCACCACATACAGACAAAGATGTTGTGTCCACCAATTACTAGAAAATAAATATTAAAAATTCTCTCAAAAAGAAAGAACTGCTAGATTTAAAAATAAATAAACTTTAAAAAAATTTCTAACTGTGGCACAATATGCATACTATAAAAATGTTAACTTTTTTATAGGATGGGTAAAGTTGAAAACTGAGAGCCCATGTTTGTTGCAGCATTAGGAAAGACTTCTTATCTGGCTAATAAGAAGCAAAGGATTTCTAAGGAATGAAAGAGGTAGAAAGTAAATGACATATATAGTAAATAGTTGTTTTGGTTGGATGATAGTTCATGGCACATGGAATAATGTGAGTAGTATGTTAGGGACAGATTGTGGAGGGTCTTAGATTTCAGATTAAGGGAATTTGGATTTTGAGAGCCTTTGAGGGTTTTCTGAACTCAACTCATTTTTTTTTTTAAGAGAGAGAGAGAGAGAGAATTTTAATATTTATTTTTTAGTTTTTGGCGGACACAACATCTTTGTTTGTATGTGGTGCTGAGGATCAAACCCGGGCCGCATGCATGACAGGCAAGCGCGCTACCCCTTGAGCCACATCCCCAGCCCCTCATTTTGTTATTTGTTTTTGTTTTTGTTATTTTCTCTCATATTTTAATATTTATCCCATATTATGATAGTTGTACATAATGGTGGGATTCATTTGCACATGCCCACAATACAACCATGTGATTTGGTCAGTATCATTCCTCAATATTTCCTTTTCTCCCCTCTCCTCCCTGAACTTAACTCATTTTGAAAGTTGGTCTTGGCAGCAATATATAGAATGGATTAGAGGGTGGTGAGATTAATGACATAGAGACCAATTAGGAAAGTACTGCCTAAAAGAAGCTTCAAAAGTACAATAGGGATAAGGTCTAACACACTCAGAACTGTTGACATGACCAAAGTATAACTATAGTTATTAACCAAACTGGGTCTGAGAGAAGATGTCATTACAGACCTATGACAGCATTCTCTAGGGTTAAGTTGCTTTCTCTAGGGCTAAGATGCTTCCCAATGGAATAGCATTATGAACTCTTAGAGATTTGCTGATGTCCCCTAATGAAGTCACATGCTATTTGTAAAATGCCTGCTAATTAGCTTGTTGAGCCCGCTAGGGTTCTCTGATCTGAACCTAGACTTGAAAAGTATGCCCTGGGACAGTTTGAAAAACAGTTTTAAATAGAGAAAGTAGCGTAAAACAGACAGATAACAATTGGACACAGCATAAACAACTATTCTTAGTATCAGTCGAAAGAATTTAAGTGCTCTCCTGTTCTTTGCTTTTACAATACTTAACAATATCTTCTAAAATCATTGCTCTCCAGCCAGGTATGGTGATGCACACCTATCATCCTAGAGACTCAGGAGGCAGAGACAGGAAGATCACGAGTTCAAAGCTAGCCTCAGCAATTTAGCAAGGCACTAAGCAACTTAGTGAGATCCTGTCTCAAAATCAAAATAAAAAAGGTCTGAGGATGCAGGTCAGTGTTAAAAGCCCCTGGGTTCAATTCCCAGTACTGCCAAAAGATAAAACAAACAAACAGGGCTGGAGATGTAGCTCAGTGGTAGAGTGTCCTTGAACTCAACCCCTAGTGCTCCAATAAAAAGGTAAAATAAAATAAAATCATTACTTTGGACCTTCAATCTTCTAATTTTTTAGCAGGACAGTTTAATCAACTGTACTAGTTTGTACATTCAACTTACGTAGTAGCAACCCATGTGCATTTATTTTCACATTATTCTGTATGTTCTAACTGTATGTTCTAATTTTCTTTTTAATTTTTTTTCCTCCCTCCCTCTCTTTGTAGTGGGGTCTGAACCTGGGGGCACTTTACCATTGAGCTATATCCTTAGCCCTCTTTATTTTGAGACAGGGTCTCACTAAGTTGTGGAGGCTGGTCTCAAATTTGCGACCCTACCTCAGCCTCCAGAGTTGCTGGAATTATAGGTATGTGTCACTGCACCTTGCTCTTAAATTATTTTCCCAAATTGTTTTGGGTTGTATTATAACTAGTTTGTTTGTTTCTTTCTTTCTGTACTGGGGATTGAATTTGGGAGGACTTTACCACTGCATTATATCCCCAAGCCCTTTTTATTTATTGATACTGAGGATTGAACCCAGGGGCATTAACCAATGAGCCACAACATCTCCAGCCCTTTTTAATATTTTATTTTGCAACAAGATCTTGCTGAGTTGCTTAGGCCTCCTGAAGTTGCTGAGTCTGACTTTAAACTCACCATCCTCCTGTCTCAGCCTCCAGAGCCGCTGGGATAACAGGTGTGTGCCACAATTGCCATATTATTTTTTATTTTGAGGTTGACCTGAAATTTGTGATCCTCCTGCCTCAGTCTCCTGAATCATTGGGATTACACGTGCATACCACCGTGCCTGGCATGAAGCTAAGAAGTTAATTGGAGAACTCAAATTATTTGATTCTCAGAATTGATGTTGATCAAGAAATGGGTCTAGACTAAAGGAATTGTTTTATACATATTTTATATATGTAGATGTTGAATGGTATTTTGGAATCACATTTCCTACAGGACTAAAATGCACTAGGACACACCTGCTCTTCTTTTACCACTTTCCTTCCCTCTATTCACAATTATTGAACACATATCATGGACCAAACATCATGGTATATGCTGAGAGTTTCAGTGGTTTACTCTTCAATCTTAAATAATTTGGCAATTGATGAAAAATTTTCAAGTTTGTTATTTAAAAAATGGCCAGTTCTTGGATTTTGATCACATGGTATTATGCAAGACTTGTAGTGTTATTATTATCCTGAGTCCATACTGAAGAATATAGAAAATGACAAACCCCAGGACAGGGAAATGACAACCCCCTAAAATTGTCTGAACCGGAGGAAGAGGGAGGAGGAAGGCAATTATTAATCCTTTCCCAGTAACAATGGGCTCCAAGGGGAAAAAGCAAACTCTCATCCCTTCCTGGGTTCATCCCCAGCATCTCCACCAAAAGTGAGCCTTCAACCCTTCCCAGCCACAGTGGTCCTGAAGGGAGGAGGCAGATATTGAAACGCTGGGCCCTGGGCCTTTACTCTTTCCCATTGTCAACGAGGCCCGGAAGGAGAAAAGCAAATAGTGACGCTCTGGGAAACAACGAATCCCAGGGAAAGAGGATAAGCAGTGAACACCAAGTTCTGAGCTCAGGGACAATAAGTTCTGGACTTTTTATAACTCCTTTCCTGACTGTCCAAGCTAACACATCCTGCTTCAGTCTTCAGTAATTAAACCATCCTCTTTTTAAACTATAAAACTCAAACCCATCTGTAACCAGTGGCCATTTTTCTACTCAGAAAGTGACCCCTTCCAGTGCCTGACTGATTGACTCCACTGTAGAATAAAGGAAAGCTTGCTGATTCCTTTGAGGTCTGTTTCTGACATGTTTTTTTTTTGTGTGTGTGTTTTCATAATGGTGACAAAACCATGTTGGTTATTTTTGCTTACACATACTTCTCAGTGTCACCAGATTTTAAAAAAGCCTTTGTCTTTGGTAGTGATTGGCATTTTACAGCTTTAAGCAAACTGTACTTGGAATAGGACTGCTTTTTTAAAAATTAAATTTATTTTAGCAGAGTGCAGTAGCATACTACTTGGGGAGTACCTGTAGTCCCAGCTACTCAGGAGTCTGAGGCAGGAGGACTGCTTCAGCCTAGGAGATCCAGGCCAGCCTGGGAAACATAGCGAGACCCTGTCTCAAAACATTTTTTTAAAACTATGGTACACACTTGTAATCCCAGTGACTTGGGAGGGTGATGCAGGCCAGCTTCAGCAAGTGAGACCCTTTCTCAAAATAAAAATAAAAAGGGCTGGGGAGGGGCTGGAGATGTAGCTCAAGCAGTAGCGTGCTCGCCTAGCATGCGTGCGGCCCGGGTTCGAACCTCAGCACCACATACAAACAAAGATGTTGTGTCTGCCGATAACTGAAAAATAAACATTAAAATTCTCTCTCTCTCTCTCTCCCCCTCTCTCACTCTCTCTTTAAAAAAAAAAAAAAAAAAAAGTTGGAAATACCATAACAATAGAAAAATGATTAAATAAAATACTTTAAAAAAAAAAAAAAAAAGGGCTGGGGATATAGCTTAGAGGTAAAGTGCTCCTGAGTTCAACCTCTAGTACACAAAAACAAACAATAATTTAAGTTAGTAAATAAAAGACATAAAAATGTATATATTAAGGGGGTAATGTGATGTTTCAGTTGGAATAGGAATTCCTAACCAGTAATTGAGTCATAAATGTAAATGTATGGGGGCTGGGATTGTGGCTCAGTGGTAGAGTGCTCACCTAGCACAGGTGGGACCCAGGTTCCATCCTCAGCACCATATAAAAATAAAGACATTGTGCTGTGTCCATCTACACCTGAAATAAATATATATATATTTTAAAGTAAATGTATGGTCTTAGAGGAGTAGAGACAGTCCTCTGTGAATTTGTAGATATATGCATTTATTTTTCTGAGAGTTTTAGATAATCAAAATCCAAAGAAGGCTGAGTGACTCTATCTGCTTTGCTTAATAAAGTTCTCAGAATAGTGCCTTTGCTACCAAGACTGGTAGTTAAGTGCTCTGGAATTAGAATTTCCCTCTCTGTGTCTGAATTCTGGCTCTTCTAGTTAATTACTGTGTGACCTTAAACAAGTCACTTAACCTTTTGTGCCTCAGCTTTCTCATCTGTAAAATGGGGATAACAATAGTATTTATAATGCCATGGGGTTATGATTATATGAGTTAATTATAAATAACTAGAAAATGGTCAACACATAGTAAATGTTCTCCATGTTAGCTATTGTATGTTAATTACACAGATGTGGCATTGATGATGATGTTGAAAATCATATGACTTATACCTTCTGAGGCCACTAAAGAGCGAATGAAAGGGCTGGGGATCTAGTTCAGTGAAAGAGTACTTGCCTAGTATGTGCAAGGTCCTGAGTTGGTCCCAAGTACTGCCAAAACAAGCAAACACCAAGAACAAAAACAGTGAATGTAAACAAATTCCCACCAACAATATTGACTAAGCAGCTGATCATTCTGGGTCAAGCTAATGTAGTTTTTCTTCTCATTCTACTTTAGCCACATTCAAGTTGAATCACAGTGGCCACAGCAGTTTTTTTTTTTTTTTTTTAATTATAATTAATGAATTTTGGTACTGGGAGTTGGACCCAGAGTGCTTTACCACTGAGCTACATCCTCAACCCCTTTTATTTTTTCTTTTTTAGACAGAGTCTCGCCAAGTTGTCCAGGCTGGACTGAAACTTGAGATCCTCCTGAGTTGCTGGGATTGTAGGCATGCTGTATTGCACATGTCTGAAAAACATTTTAAGTCTCTATCTCTACCTAGTAGCCTCCAATGCTGAAAAGATTAGTAGAATTAGATCAGATTATAATTTATTCCAAAAGTCTTTAACTTTTTCTAGCTTTTAAAGTTTTTTTTTTTTTTTTTAGATAATTGAATTTCTGGGTCAGCTGATCACCTTTGATTGGTCAGTTTTACCTACCCTCAAATGCTAGAAAGTGATTTATTTTTTTCCCATGCATTATTTTTGGTGTCTCTACTTTTTTTCTTTTTCCATTCTTGGCCAGAATAGCTGCCAGTTCAGGCTGGCACAGTGGAGGATGCCTGTAATCCCAGCAACTAACAAGGCTGACATAGGAGGATTGCAAATTTGAGGCTAGTCTCAGCAATTTAGCAAAACCCTGTCTCAAAAGAAAAAATAAAAAGGGCTATGGACATAGCTTAGAGGTTGAGCACCCCTGGGTTCAATCCTCAGTACTGAAAAACCAAACCAAACCAAACCAAAAGAGCTAACTAACTGCCAGTTCCCGCAGCTACTGACCTCAGGAATTTGCTTCTTAGAATGACTTCTCTTAGATTCTCTTTCTCTGAAAAAAAGTCCATTCAGGGACTCCCTGATACCAAAATGCTTTATTGGGCTGGGTTGTAGCTCAGCAATAGAATACTTGCCTAGCATGTCCCAATCCCTGGGTTCTTGTCCCATCATGGCAAAACAAACAAAACACAAAACAATAAAACAAAAGTGCTTTGTAGAAATATTACATACAATGATTTTTTTCAGATGCTGCCTCTCAGACTAAAAATCTAATAGATCTATGAGTAATTCCCTAGAATATTTTCAGTAGGGGAAGTTTAAATTCTAAGATCTCACCCCCATTTCAATTTAATGGCCTTTGGGGAGGACCCAGTGTAAAAGCAAAACAAGGACCTCTCATTCAAAAGACAACAACAATTTCAACACAGTGAGAACAAAGTTCAAACCAAGCATGTGTTTTTTGAGTATAGGGCCTCAACTAACTGCAAAGTCATCAGCTCAAGAAGCCAGCCCTCATAAATGAAGCCCATGAATCACAGTCTCTGGAATCTGACTGGTAGAAATCTGATTTCTGGGACCTATTGGAGAATCAGAATCTCTGGGATAGTCTCTGGGAATTGATACTCTTCACAAGCTCTCCAGACCTTGATTTTGTACACAAAAGATTGAGAACCTGGAACCTATTTTCTTTATGTGGTAGACAAGAAGAAAAGTTTTAGAATTTCTACTTTTTAGAAGTGTTTGACTTGATTGATCAATGCAGCTGATGATATCTATGGTGCAGCACCATCACCATTTCTTTTTGAACAGAATACAGTGGCAGGGCAAGTTTCCTTCTTTCTTGCCAGTGGGAGAATTCTCCAGAATGAATACCAGACCACCATATGGATTATCATCTGACCACATACACTGTTGTCAGTGCAAATGCATTCACTATAGATCTGAAAATTTTGCTTTTAAGAAGGAAAATATAGAGGCTGGGGATATAGGTCAGTGGTAGAGTGCTTGCCTAGAATGCACAGGGCCCTGGGGTTAATCCTCAGCATGAAAACAAAAATAAAAACAAAAAACAAACCAAAACAAAGAACAAGAAGTAATATGTCTCTTGCACAGACATTGTCCTTACATTGAGAGTTGGTTTTTTTTTAATTAAATTTTGGTGGTGCTGGGAGTGGAACTCAGGGCCTTTTACATGCTAGGCAATGCTCTACACTGAGCTACATCCCCAGCTTAAATATCAAGATTATAATAACAGAAAATCATTTTTGTTTCTCCTGTTTGGTGGCCCTCTGGTGTAACAGAATCCCTTTGAAATTAAAAGCCCTAAAATGCTTGCTTCCCAACATCCTGGTAACTTTTATGCATGCTGAGAGTGGAAACTGAGAAGCTACCAATTGGCCTGGGGAATGTCTCAAGGAAACTAAAACCCTGATATATTTCTGACTAGCACAGCCTAGCTAAATCTACATATGTATATTTCCTGTCTTTTGTCCTTCTGTACTGCTTTCTTTATGTCTGGACCAAGATGGAACCCAGAGACTCTCTACCACTGAGCTACATCCCCAGTCCTTTTATTTTTTATTTTGAGACAGGGTTTCCCTAAGTTGCTGTGGCTGACCCTTGAACTTGTGATCCTCCTGCTTCAGCCCCCCTGAGTTGGTGGGATTACAGGCATTTGCCACTGTGTCCTATAGAAGTAAAAGGATTTATTGAACCATTACAGATGCTAGCTAGAAAAAGTACCAGGTCCTGGAACAGGTTTCCACAAACTACCAGCAATAGGACTAGGCAGCATTTAGAAAAATGTCCCAAGTACTTTTTTTTTTTTCATACATGTAAATTTTTATTTGTCTGATATATATATATATATATATATATATATATATTTTATTTTACAATAGAATGCATTTTGACATATAGTACACAAATGGAGCACAACCAAGTACTTTTTTGGTTCTCTCACATTCTTTCTATTTCCTTTTTTCTCCCTTTTCCTTGTTCTAGGCTAGCGTTGTGCATGTCCTTGGTACCCAAACATAGCTAAACTTGGCTGATGATACTCAAGGCATATGAAATCATTACTTATTCTTTTTGCAGTGCTGGAGTTGGAACCCAGGACTTTGGGCATACTAGGCAAGTGCTTTACCACAATTATACCCAGCTCTGGCAATATGATATTACTAAACAAAGAGAATTTTCCAGTAGAAGTAAGGCTTTTGATAGTTTGAGCACTTTTTCAGTAGGGATTTAAAAATACAAATAATTCAGCAATAAAAGAGAATAAAATCCTGGCATTTGCAGGTAAATGGATGGAGTTAGAGAAGATAATACTAAGTGAAGTAAGCCAATCCCAAAAAACCAAATGCTGAATGTTTTCTTTGATATAAAGAGGCTGACTCATAGTAGGGTAGGGAGGGGGAGCATGGGAGGAATAGACAAACTTTAGAAAGGACAGAGGGGTGGGAGGGGAAGGGAGGGGACAGGGTGTTATAAATGATGGTGGAATGTGATGGTCATTATTATCTAAAGTACATGTATGAAGACATGAATTGGTGTGAATACATTTTGTATACAACCAGAGATATGAAAAATTGTGCTCTATATGTATAATAAGAATTGTAATGCATTCTGCTGTCCTATAGAAATAAAAAATACATATATACAATATTAAAAACACATATATATATACACATAGATATATATTTTAATATATTTGTTTTTAATTGTAGATGAACACAATAGCTTTATTTATTTATTTTTATGTGGTGCTGAGGATCGAATCTAGTGCCCCAGATGTGTGAGGCAGGCACTTTACCACTAAGCTACAGCCTCAGTCTATATATATATATATATATATATATATATATATATATATATATATATTTTTTTTTTTTTTTTTTTTTTTTTTGCTAGAGTCCCCCCTTTTTTTTCTATACGAGGAATTGAACCAGGAGTGCTTAACCACTGAGCCACATGCCAGCCCCTTTTATTTTAAATTTTGAGACAGGGTCTCACTAGGTTGCTTACAGTCTCATTAAGTTGCTGAGACTGGCTTCAAACCTGTGATCCTCCTGCCTCAGCCTCCCACACCACTGGGATTATAGGCCTATGCCACTGGACCCAGCTTGGAGTCCCCATTTTTAAATTCAGTTTTACTTTTGCTTTGTACCTATATCAATAGGAAAGGAAAAGTAATCAGAGAAAAAAAGTTATAAGAATGACCTCAACCCCCAGCCTACCCTCAGTTGACTAGTCAGTAACTAGAATTCATTTTCAGATTAGTTCTGTTTTCTCCACACCAAATGCCTGCCAGTTTGGGGGACTGACTTCTGCAAACTGTCTCTTCACCAAATTGTAAGGGCTCAGGGATTCATCCTGAGTAACTTGATAAAACAATTCTTATCAAATTACTCTAAGAACCTGGGACCTTATGTTCTGAGTTTAGCTGTACGTCATCATCAAGATATTTCAAGGTTAATAAACCTTTTTATATTATGGTTTTTAAATTTAAGCACAATAAATGATATGCTCTTTTTCTTTGGCTCACAGTTATTTTGTGTGTGGGTGATTGTGTAAAGAGTCATTGTGTAAAACAGATGCTGTCTTGAATTATTCTTTAATAAAAGCTGACAAATTTTTAATTAACAGGTACTTCCAAGTTACCAATGAATCAACTTTTTTCTTTATTTTTTTGCACCTCTATTTTCTGTTTTGCAGGATATGTAGCTTCCTAACAACTTTTTTCTCTCCTTTTCTTATTCTCTAGATTTATATACACATACAAAACATACACGCATATTTGAAGTATTGGAGATCTAACCCAGTGGCACTTTACCACTGAACTACATTCCCAGCCCCCCACCTTTTTAAAAAATTTCAAGACAGGGTCTCACTAAGTGCCCATGTTGACCTTAAACTTGTGATCCTTCTGCTTCCTCCTGGAATTACAGTTGAATACCACTATGCCTGGCATTATTACTCTATTTTTAAGTGAAAACTATTGCAATTCTATTTTCATTCTCATAGTAGATGAGAGATTAAATGGAAGCAACTCTTTACAACTTTTATATATCATGTAATACTGGAGTTCTTAAAACATTTTTTACTTGCTTTTTATTTTAGCGAAAGATTTGTATCCAAGAATACATAAAGAACTCTTTTTCTTGAGGGGGTGGGAAACAGGAAATTGAACTTGGGGACACTCGGCCACTGAGCCACGTCCTCAGCCCTATTTTGTATTTTATTTACAGACAGGGTCTCACCGACTTGCTTAGCGCCCCACTTTTGCTGAAGCTAGCTTTGAACTTATGATCCTTCTGCCTCAGCTTCCTGAGCTGCTGGGATTATAGGTGTGTGCCACCACACCCAGCCCATAAAAAACTCTTAAAAGACAACAAGAAGAAGGGAAAAAACAAAACATTTTAAAAATAGGCAAAAGATTTTAATGAACCCATTGGAAAAGAAAATGAAAAAATGGTCAATAAGCACAGGAGAAAGTCTCAACATTATTAGAAAAGGAGAAAGACAAATTGAAACCACTGGTGAGATAACACTAACATATACATTAGAGTAGCTAACATAAAAAAATCTGATAATACCAAGTGTTGTCAAGGATGTGGAACAACTGGAAATCTCACGAATTGTAGGGACAATATGAACTGGTACAACCATGTTAGGAAGGAATTTATCAGCTTCTCATAGAGTTAAACATAAACTTATCACATGACTTAGCTATTCACCTCTAGACATTTACCTCAAAGAATTAAAAATTTCTGTTCTCTTAAAGATTTTTCATGCATGGTTATAGCAGCTTTATTCATAACAATCAAGAACTAGAAATTATCTAAACATTCATTAATGTATGAATGGATGGTCAGTCTTCCAACACTATAAAAAAATACCTGAGATAATTAACTTATAAAGATAAAAAGATTATTTTGGCTCATAGTTTTGGAGGTTCCAATTCATGATTGGTTGACCCTATTCTTTAGGTCTGCAGTGAGTCAGCACATCATGGTAGGAATTCATGGTGGAGCAAAACCCCTCACCTCATGGCCAGAAAGGAAAAGCTAGTGAGTAATGGACTGGTCTCACAATCGCCTTTAAGGGCAAGCTTCTAATGACCACGGGAGCTTCCACACAATCCCATCTCTCAAGATTCTATCACCTCTGAATAGCACCACCTTGAGAACCAATACTTTAACACATGGGTCTTTGAGGGACATTTAATATCCAAACTATAGCAATCAATAAACAAACTGTCTTATGCCCATACAAGGGAATACTACTTAGCAATAGAAAGCACACACTACTTATGTCTGCAATAATATACATGAAACTCAAAGACATTATGCTGAGTGAAAGAAGCCAGACATAGAATAGTGCATATTGCATGATTTCATTAATTTGAAATGCTAGAAGAGGCAAAAGTAATCTATAGTGGCAAAAAGAAGCCAGGTGTGCCTGGGGATGTAGCTCAGTTGGTAGAGTGTTTGCCTTGCATGCATGTGGCCCTGGGTTCAATCCCCAGCACCACAAAAAAAAAGAGAGAGAGAAGCCAGCTGTGATGATGCACACCTGTAATCCCAGCAGTCTGGGAGCCTGAGGCAGGGAGATTATAAATTCAAAGCCAGCCTCAAGAATTTAGTGAGGCCCTAAGTAACTTAGAGAGAGACTGTCTCTAAATAAAGTATAAAAAAGTGGTAGGTTTGTGGCTCAGTGGTTAAATATCCCTGGGTTCAATCCGTGGTGCCAAAAAAAAAAAAAAAAAAAAAAAAATTTTTTTTCTAGTGATGCTAGAAGCCAGGTTTAGGAGTGGGGCTGTTGACTACAAATGGGCATGCAGGTGCATTGTATTACATGCAAAGCATACCCCAATAAAGCTGATTTTTATAACTACAAAGAAAGTTCAGAGAAACCTCTAATACATATCCACGTACCTATCAGTAAGCATTAACAAATGTAAATATTTTGTTATTTGTTTTATCTTTTTCCATATGGATGAAATAAAACATTACAGGTAAAAGTAACATCTACTTTTCTAGACTTATTCTCCACCCTTTTCCACAGGCTTCATTCATAAAGTTTGTGTATCTTTTTTGTTTACAAATATTCTTTTTTTTCTAAACATCTATTTCTTTCTTTTTTTTTTTTTTTTTACTTTTAATTTTTGTAGTTGTAGATGGACAGAATGGCATTATTTTGTTTGTTTATTTTTATGTGGTGCTAAGGGTCCAACCTAGTGCCTCACACATACTACGCAAGCATTCTGCTGCTGAGTTACAGCCTCAGCCCTAAAACATGCATTCTTAAAAATACATAACAATGAATCCCACTATTATGTATAATTATAATACACCAATAAAATTTTTTTAAAAAACTGCATTTGGCTGGGGGTTTAGCTCAGTGGTAGAGTGTTTTCCCAATATATATGAGGTCATGAGTGTAATCCCTAGTATGTCAAAACAAAACAAAAAACAAACAAACAAAAAATGTATTCAGAGACATCTTAATTTTATTTGACAAGGATATCAAAGCTTAACAAGAGCAAATGCACAGGACATAGTTAAACAATGAGTCAGTTGGCAGCATAGCCAGTAATGATGTTCTGACTTCTGCTCCTTCCCCAGGGCTATGTCACCCAACTTGTGTTTGAGGAGTTGCTAATGTAATTTATGTAATTATGAGGGTGTTTATATTGCTCTTTATTCTCAGTTTCAAACATGACTGCAATTTGGCACAAATGGGAACTTAGTGTGTTATGAAGTTTCTACAAGAGCTCAGAACTCCCTGCTTGTAAATATTTTTTTTTTTTTTTTTTTTTTGCATCAGGGATTGCACTCAGGGGCATTCGACCACTGAGCCACGTTCCCAGCCCTATTTTGCATTTTATTTAGAGATAGGATCTCATTGAGTTGCTTAGTGACTCACTTTTGCTGAGGCTGGCTTAAACTTGCGATCCTCCTGCTTCAGCCTCCTGAGCCACTGGGATTACAGGCGTGCACTACGCACCCAGCCCCTGCTTGTAAACTTTCAAATCTAAGATTAATGTGATTTTAAACAATAGAACTCTTTGATATCAGTGATATCTTTAATTATAATTAAGATGGAATATATATATTTATATATTTTCTTCTAATTTTGCCATTTAGATTACTATTTTCAAGGTAGTTAACACCATGGAAGCCAAATCAGCTGCCTGAATATATATATATATATATATATATATATATATATATATATATATATATTACATATATATGTATGTATATATACACACATACATATATACATATAGACACACATATATGTACATGTATGCATATAAAATATATACACACGTGTATATGTATGTATATGTATGACAATCACAGGAAATGATCTGACATTCCTTATTCTTTTGGTTTGCTATGTTTTATTGTCCATTTTCTATATTATTCCCTTTTTTTTTCTTCAGTTCTAATGTTTTTACACACACACACCACACAATTTTTTTTTTTTTTTTTTCTGGTGCTGGGGATCAATCCTAGGGCCTGGAACATGATAAACAAACACTCTACCTGTTAGCACAAAAAGACTGGGTGGGAAGCAAACTTCACCGATCAGCTCAGCTCTTTTATTCAGGAACAAAATTTCATGCAGGAATGAGGTAAGCAGGAACAGTGTGATGTGCCTCTGAGGGCCCCACTTTCCTGGTGGAAAATGAGCCACTGGCTAAAGGAGGAGTTTGGGCTTATTTAGGTTATACTAAGGTGTTTCAGTGAGCATGTCAGTTTGGGTACTCTGGAATTTGGGTTTTTGGGTTGGAGGTTGTTGGGCAGCACCTGGAGAGGATTTATCTTGGAAAAGATCAATGTTTCCCAGAGATTATCATTTTAGATTTGATAAAACACTTTCTCCCCACCTGTGGCCAGTATCTGAAAAGGATTTATCTTTAAAGAGATGAAAGCTATCAATGTATGACTTTATTTTTCACTCCCTTTTCCTAGGTCTATCTTGGGGTTTTTCATTTTCTATAGCTAAAACTATCATTAAGCTACATTCCCAGCCTAATGTTTACATCTTGAAAGCTGATAGATATTGGAGGAAAAACTAAGAGTTTAGGTTAGTTTTAAGTGTTTTTGTAATGATGAAACTGTTAATTTCCCTTTAAAAAATTTTTAAAAACTCAAAGATAGGTCTTTCAAATTTTGGTTTTCACTAGCAGAATAATAAATATATTTTCCCCTCAAAACAGTAATTGTTTCTGAATGGGAAAAATACAATTATTTCTCTTTTTTTTACAGGAGAAGCAACAAAATCCAATTATAAAATCAAATTTAAATTCACAATGATATGTAGACTGTTTTGATTTGAAAACTGCACCTTTGTTGGTCACTTTAGATACATCTCAAATTCTCATTGGCTATTGCTTTGCATATCATAATGGAGGTTAAGTCTTGTATCATCATGTCAGTAACATTGTAGTGTCACTGAGGCCACACTGGATTATGAATGTTACTCACCCAAATGTTTCCTTCATGTCAACATCTGATAATTGCTGAGATGACTGCATCAGACAAGCTGTGCCACAAGGAACTGTTGCGTCACTGGTGACTAGCATGGGGGAAGGGTGGAAAGACATGTTTTTTTGGTGCTGCAGAAGATGGACTCCACTTTCCTATTCAGAAGTCTGACACCATAAAAAATGGAGAGAATAGTAGTTCTTAAGATCCCTTGATTTTTGGACAGCTAATTAGAAGACCATGTATAAAGACTGGTAACTGAAGTATGGTCAGGGAGGGAGGCCTGAAAAATCTGCTTTGGAATGCTGACATCTAGGTAAGAGGGAAATGTGAAGTCATCCATGGACATGGGACTTAGGGGAGTGCCCCTCAGCTCAGGGAGGGTGGCAATATCCTTGTTAGCTAAGAAGATGTGAGTGTTTTGAAGAAATAATGTGGTTTGTTTCATCAGTATAGGAGCATTAGCAATTGCCAGTAGTAACTTGGGAATGGGATCAAAGTGACAGAGAACAAGGTGAGGTGTAAGAAAATAAGATTCTTGGGCTGAGGATGTGGCTCAAGCAGTAGCGTGCTTGCCTGGCATGCGTGGGGCCCGGGTTCGATCCTCAGTACCACATACAAAGATGTTGTGTCCACCGAGAACTAAAAAATAAAATATTAAAATTTCTCTCTCTCTCTCTCTCTAAAAAAAAAAAAAGATTCTTTTAAAGCTGTTTTAGCACCAGGGACTTTTTCCTTTATAGACTAAAACAGACTCATAAAGAGGAAGGAATGTAGGAAAGCTTTTAGATTTTTTTTTTCTTTCTTTCTTGGGGTGCTGGGAATTGAACCCTGGGCCTTGTGCATAAGAGGCAAGCACTCTACCAACTGAGGTATATCCCCAGCCCAAACTTTGAGATCTTGAAGAATCTGTTTTGTGTGTCTTTTTTTTTTTCTATAGCTCTTTCATTTTTAGTAGACCCTTCTTAAGCCTGAAAATCTTGTTCTTCTTTGCTCTATGTGAGTTGGAATAATGGGTCAAATTTATAATCCTCAAATGCCTGCATTTTGTTTCTGATGGGTTGAGGAAGTGTGAAATTGTTTTCCTTAATTTAATCTTGAAGCTTTGTCTTTACCTGGAACAGGGAAATCATTATTGCTATGTCTTTCACAAATTATGTAAACTTTATTTATTTATTTATTTTTAATATTTATTTACTAGTTTTCGGCGGACACAACATCTTTGTTTGTATGTGGTGCTGAGGATCAAACCCGGGCTGCACGCATGCCAGGCGAGCGCGCTACCACTTGAACCACATCCCCAGCCCAAATTATGTAAACTTATAAAAAAGATAACTTAATTTCCAATGTAAACTATCCTTAAAAGAGAATTAGTTCCCTTAAATTTAGTTCCTTTAATTTTATTTCTACTAATTTTACCTCTTCAAGCTTAAGAGAGTGGGCCTTAGATGGCATTAAGGCCATCTTAGTCATGCTTTGTGATTTTAGTAACTAGTTAATTACTTAAAATTTACATTCTAGGCTGAAGAGTTCTCTATTTTTTTTTTCTTTCCTTATATATCAGACTCCAGCTTATTGGATGTGAGTCCCATAAAACTATTTCCAGCATCCTTTGTTTTCCCTTATTGTGGTCCAATAGGAAGGACAATAAGCTGTGGGCACTGGCTTGCTCTAAGAGCTCATGGATTTCCTTCAACCGGTATCATGAGTTTTTAATAGTTAGACATTTATTTACCCTAAAGAGAGTGAAAATTCCTCCTACGACTGAATGTGAAGGAACTGTTTTTCATCTGCAAATCATCTCTTGTACTTCATTTTCTTACAGAATAGGTACCTATACCACTTCCTGATTTCAAAGAAGTTGAGCAGAATTTAAAGCTCACTTGTGGGAGGCAGAGGCAGGAGAATATAAGTTCAAGGTCAGTCTCAAAAACTTAGCAAGGCCCTAAGCAACTTAGTGAGACTCTGTTTCAAAAATTAAAAAGGACTGGGAAACAGCTTATATAGCTTATCTGGGTTCAATCCCCAGTATAAAACAAAAACTCACTTGTAGAAAATCACTTGTCATGAGTATGCTGTCATTAACGTAGAGGAAACACGTTTGTGTTTTTCTACTATGTCTTTCTACCATTCATCAAAAAACAATAAATTCACAGGCTACACCATTTTCATTAGTGGCAGTTCACTGAGTACTTGTGGGTCACCTTATTGTCATAAGCTGGAAAATCACAGGTTCTTTTATTCCAATCTTAATTTCTAATATCTATAACACTCAAATCATACATACTTCACAATGATATATAAACAGGACACAGAAAGGGTTAAAGCAGCTGCAAGTTTAAAAGATGCTGTGCCAAGAGCACAGGAAGAGAGAGATGAATGCAGTCAAAGGGTCATTGTAGGTGGTCAGATGAGGATATTAATGAACTAACCAGAGCAGAGTTGTGATAGCAGAGGGGCCAGAAGGACAGCAGTTTCAGTTTCAGAATGTCAGCTTGGAGAGGGCCAAGCATGGTCATCATAGGCAGGAGAACCCACACTTTGCTAAATATAGCATAGTGGGAACAGTACATCGGACCTTCATCTCTGTGGCGATTTACCTGGGCAAGACCCTTGATGAGAAACCAGGTGAATGGGGGTCAAGGTGCTGCGATACCCAGTCTTGGGGGTGGGGTGGGGCGTGCTCTCTTTTACTGGGTCTTGAGTGTGGAGTTCTCACCTGGAGAGGTTGAAAAGCTCCTGTGTCTGGGTGTTCCACATATGATGTGGGATGTCTGCATGTCCAGATACTCCTTAATTTAGTTTGGTAAGTTGGTACATTTATTTATGAATTTGTGCCTTATGATGGTGCCCGGCAGACGATAGTTGTTTACTTGTACAAATAAGGTGTGGAGTCATTCTACCTTGACACCTGCACTCAAACTGGAGTAACTTATGGCAAACTAGTGCTTTACAAAATGGAGTATCTCAAGGTTAGGCACATCCTAAAAACTGATGTTCTATACATCAAAGAGTAATTCAGAGCAGGACACCGCCTGCTCTCCACATCAAATGGCCACAGACAAATACTGTTTGAGCAGTTTCTGATTGACCATTACATAAAAAAACATTAAAAAAATCACTCTATGAATTTTAAGTACTAGTGGGTTCATAAATATATACTTAATAAGTACTAGGGCAAAAATCATATGTTAATAAAGTAATGAAAGGTAAACGCTACTGTTTGGGGCAAGAGTTGACTAACGCTTTCGGAATTCGGAAACCTTCACAAGCCGACGCCTAGGCTTACACTGCCCACTGGCACAAACACAGGCTCCAGCCTAAATCCCTAAATTGTGGCTTCTGCCCAAGAGGTGTATCGCGTAACCACAGAGACCGGGAAAAGCGTTTGAGAGCCGGGGTGGCCTCTTGCTCCTTACTCTGAACTGCTTCCCTTTTCCGTGAAAGGAAAAAATGAAGAGTTGTGTATACGCCGGCGGAGCGCTCTTCCTCGGTCCCTTGACGCCCAGCACTGTTTACTTTGAGTTCCTGACTGAACCACAACTCCCAAGATGCACTGAGGTTTTAGAGCAGTCAGAGGGGCAGCTTCCGGTTTGGGCCAGCGCGGCTGCGCACGGAGTATAGCCTTATTGGCTCGAACCTCCTCGTGCGATGCGCGTCAAGGCGACGTGCGGTCGTGGGGGCGGAGAGACGCGGCGGCGGCGGTCGCGGCGGCGCAAGCACGATCTCAGACGCGGTATCGCGGCGGCGGCAGTGGCGGTGGCTACACCGGGTCGGGCCCCCTCCCTCCTCCGCTCCCCCCTCCTTCCCCTTCCCCTCAGCGGTAGTTTGCGAGGAGTCCAAGACGTGCGGCGAGGCGGCGACGACCTCCGGTGAGGCTCTCTGGAGTGCGAGTGCCGTTTCCCGGCGCAGAGGGGGAGCTCCGTGTCTGGGAGGAGGTGAGGGCTGAGGGAGCAAGTGTGCCCGGAGCGGGCTGGAGGGTGCGCGCTGCTTCCCAGCCTTCAACTTGGACCCGGTAGTTGTGACCTCTGCCCTACACATCGTGCGATAGCTGGAGGGGCGACCGTGAGGGGCCTGGGTCTGCTCTCCTTGCAACTACTGTCACAGTTGCCCGGCGCCCACCTCCGGCTCGCCCCTCTGGGCAAAGGGTCATAAATCCCTTGCCCCCCTGAGCTGTCGTCGCCTTTGGATGCAGTTGCTCTTCTATACTGCCCGCTGAGAGAATGTGCTTGCTCTTCCTTCTTTTACGTGTCTTTTATCACTTCTAGGAATTTCTTTGGTGGCCGGCTTTGCATGGGTTCTGCTCCGCATTACTTTTACCCCGACTGGAGTAGGAAGATTTTCCTTACCTTTTCTTAGATGGCGCTTCAGATCGCCTGCTTGGGATAGTACCTTGGATCCTGTTCTCTCAAACTCCCTTTGGTTTATCTGTCAATGAAATTGAAATTGCTGACAATAGGATTACTAGTTAGTTTTTAGGGTCCTATTGAAAAAGTTTGAGTTGGAAACGGATTTTTTTTTCCCTTTTCTTCTTTTGGCTTTTAACCTTGATTTAAACTTTGAACTCCGGAGCTTGACAACTTCATGAGATAGTCCAACGGCGAATTTTGGTAAAAACATTACATGACCAACCGGGATTTTGTAGGGTACAGTGCTTCTTTGCAGGTTGTTGGGTCTGTCTGTCTTTTTTTAGTAGAATGATCTCTTGGTCTTTAAGTTTTTGGACTTTGGTTTTCTCAGCCTATTATCCCCGCTATAATCTTCCAAAAACGGACCTCCCCCCCTTCCTGAAGAAACTATTGAAGACGCCAAGAAATCTCTCATAATATTTAAAATTATTTGATCAGAAAATTTTTCCTAGTGAAATGTTAAAATAAATAACTTCAACTCAAAAACTTTGTTTATTTGAAAATACAGGGATTGAACTCAGGACCCTTGCACATGCTAAGAAAGTGTGCTCTACTTACCCGAGCAGTACCTCTGGCTATATTTTTTATTTAAAAAAAATTTTTTTTTGTAGTTGTAGATGGACAGAATGCTTTTATATATTTTTATGTAGTGCTAAGGATCGAACTTGTGCCTCACACATGCTAGCCAAGGGTTCTGCCACTGAGCTACAGCCTCAGCCCTCTATTTTTTATTTTGAGACCAAGAGTTTTGCAAAGTTTCTCTGGTTGGCCTGGGACTTGTGATCCTCCAGCCTCAGACTCCCAAATAGCTACGATTCTCCGCGCTCCAAGCTTCATTTTTTTTGAGGGGAGATTTTAAACCTTGTCATTTCTTAAGTTCTAAATGTCCTTTTGTATCTAAGGCCACCTTAATTTGTCCTTTCACCACTCTTTCACTCTCACACTCAGAAGATGTTTTCATTCTTTTTTACAAATTTGTCAGAGTGCTGATAGTGATGTTCTGTAAAGTCAAATTATTTTATCAGGAGTTGAGACTTTCATAGTGGTGGCAACTGGTGGTGAATTGAGAAGTTTGAAAAAAATTTCAAAGTAAATATGAAAGGCCTCTTTGTTTTAGTTTCTACTTGTTACTGCTTAACCACAAGTATATAGTTCTATCTAGACTTTTGGCTACTTAGTAGCAGATTTCATTTTCTTCCTGGGTACTAGGAATGAGAGTAGGATTTCCAGAATTTAAAGAGATTTTTGGGCCCTAGGCTCATTGTATGAATTAATACATTAATTCCATTAATAGTATTGAACCCAGGGGCACTCTACCATTGAGTGACATCCCCAGCCCTTTTTATTTTTTTATTTTAAGACAAGTCTTGCTCAGTTGCCCAGAGTGGTCTCTAACTGTGATCCTCATACTTCAGCCTCCCAAGTTGCTGGGAATATTTTATTTATTTCAGAGGAAGGTCAGTTTTATATCTTGCAAGGTAATTCCTTTGTGCTGTCTTTTGTTGTAAATAAGTTTTTGGTTTTTTTCCCCAAAGAACTAACCCTTATCTAGTAGTTTTAGATATTTTTGTGGTTGTGGCAGCGATCAATATAGCCTATAAGGCCCAAAATTCTTACTATCTAGCCTTTAGTAGAAAAAATTTGTCAAACTGAAAATGATGCTTATTCAGCACAGAAAATTAAAATAAGCCAGGAGTATAAAGGAGGAAGTAAAAATTATTCAGAGGATTTTGGTGAGTGTGATTATCCTTACAGAGTCTCTTGTGATTTTTATGTAAATGGGCTCATTGTTAAATGTTGGTTTGTAATGTGCTTTCTTAAAAAAAAAAATCTTAAGATTATTTCTGTTTGGCTTTTGATTGCTTTTATATTTTCAGCACTGAAGATTTTGCTAGAAAGGAGCTTCATGAATCAAATTTTCCTCATCTGTTTTACCAATCAGGATATAAAAAGACTACTCAGGGATAAAACGCTTGCTCCTGATGATAATGATTAACATTTGTTGAGCACTTATTACGTACCAGTTTTCTACCATTTTGCATGTACTGTCATTTAATTTCCCCAAAAGCTTTGTGAGGACATACTATTATTCCTATTATACAGGATAGGAAACTGTATAATAGGAATGAAGAATTTAAGTAAGTGCCAAAGTTTATTAGCTAGGTAAATCATGGAGCTGAAATTTGAGTCCATGTAGTCTGATTCAGAATCCAAGCTCCTAATATGCTGCAGTGCTTCTCTTTATATTAATGCTCAATGTAGAAAGTTGAGACATTGCTGAGGGATATATTCTTTTCAGTATCATTCTTTGTAGGTGACCACTGGAAGCATATGTAGATTTTTCTAGCTTTTTGTCTGCATATATAATAGTTAACTTGCAAATCTATCTCCGTATGGGGAATTTAAAGGAATTGATATATTTTATTTTTTAGACAGGTTTTAGATTTACAGAAATTTGAGCTGATAGTATGGAAATTCCTATATTCCCCCTCCTATTTCCTGTATTCTTCACATTTTACATTACTGCAGCATATATATAGCTCAGTTGAATACCAATCTATTGTTATTAATTAGTCCACAGTTAATATCATGACTCACTTTGTGTTGCAGAATTTTTTTTTAAATGGGATTAAACTGGTCATTACTCAGCAGTGTGAGCTTTTTTTCTTCAAAATATAGTGTTTCCAGACTATTATTATTATTATTATCATTATTTTAAGGTACAGAGGATTGAACCCAGAACCTTGCACATGCCAGTCAAGCTCTCTACCACTGAGCTACATCACCAGCCCTTTATTTTATTTGAGACAGGGTCTTGCCAAGTTGTGTAGATGTGTGCCATTGTGCGTGGCTACTCCTGGGGGGTGGATATATGTGTGTGTGTGTGTGTGTGTGTGTGTATTTATTTTTTGGTACTGAGGTTTGAACCCAGAAGGTCTTCACCACTGAACTATATCCTCAACCGTTTTTATTTTGAGACATGATCTCCCTGAGTTGCTCAGTTGCTGAGGCTGGCTTTGAACTTGTGATCCTCCTGCTTCAGCTTCCCAAGTTGCTGGGATTATAGGCTACCATGCGTAGCTTCCTCCTGGATTTTTATTTCTTTCAGTTTTTTTTGGTGTGTGTGGGGGGTACTGGGAACTGAAGTCAGGAACACTCGACCACTGAGCCACATCCCCAGCCCTATTTTGTATTTTATTTAGAGACAGGGTCTCATTGAGTTGCTTAGTGCCTCGCTGTTGCTGAGGCTGGCTCTGAAAAATGTCATAGTGCCAGCTGTTTTTCTTCAAAGGGATGTGCTTTTTTTTGTACTGGGAATTAAACCCAGGGGCTCTTAACCACTGAGTCATATCCCCAGCCTTTTTTAATTTTTTAATGTTTAAGATTTTTTGGGGGGGGCGGTATTGGGGACTGAACTCTGGGGAACTCGCCCGCTGAGCCACATCCCCAGCCTTATTTTGTATTTTATTTGTTGCTTAGTGCCTCACTTTTGCTGAGGCTGGCTTTGAACTAGCAATCTGCTCCTGCCTCAGCCTCCTGAGCCACTGAGATTATAGGTGTGGGTCACTGTGCCTGTCATGTTTAAAAATTTAAAAAAAATTTTTTTTTAATTGTAGTTGGACAGAATACCTTAATTTATATATGTATGTAAGTATGTATGTGTGGTACTGAGGATCAAACTCAGGGCCTCACACGTGCTAGGCGAGCACTCTGATGCTGAGTCACAACCTCAGCCCATGTTTTAAAATTTTGAGACAGGGTCTCACTAGGTTGCTGGGGTGGGCCTTGAACTTGCAATCCCCCTGCCTTAGCCTTGCAAGTCACTCCGGTTTAAAAGTGTGTGCCACCATGCCCAACGGGATACTTATCTTTTGACCAAACATCTTGGCGATTCTATATCATCATTAAGGAACCTGTTTTTTTTGGGGGGTGGGGAGGAGGAAAGGGGGCTATTTTCTGAATTTGGAAAATGGATTCATTTGGTATTCTTACTTAAATTCTTTTTGATTCATCATTCCAGCCATTTTGTTTGCTAGTCTTTATCATACCTTTATTTTGTTTTTTGTTTTTTTAATCGATGCCAGGGATTAAACCCAATGTGTCATACATGCTAGCCACAACCCCGGTCTTACCTAGTCTTTAATTTTTTGTCAGACTTTGGCTTTAAAGAAATCATTTATTTGAGACAAGGTCTTAATATGTTGCTCAGACTGGCTTCAGACTTCTGGGATCAATTAACCCTTCTGCCTCAGCTTCCCAAGTAGCTTGAATTACAGGTGTATGCCCCAGATTTTGGCTTTATTATGATGACCGTAGGTTCCAAAAAGTAATTTGGTCTTCATCATTATCTTTTCAATATATTTCCATTTTTGGACTTTGCCTGGGGTCAGCAGTGAATTTTTTCCTTAGTTGGGCCATGTAGATTTTCTGAAAGTCATCCTGCAGCTTTGATGCTCTGCTTATGGACATGCTGTTCAACTTCTTGGAGATTTCTTGCTGTTCTTCATTGAAACAGTGGTGCACTTTAACTCATTTACTGTCGGCCTCTTCCCTGAGGCTAGTGTTTCCCCATCCATCCTTATTATTTTTGGCATTCTCCTCTTTCACAACTTTCATTCATGGAATGTAATCTTTAGTATCTAATTCTCCATATTCTTGCACTTTTGATTTTATTGAGGCCTCTTTGGGTTTACCCTGAAATTTCTTTGCAACATCTGAGGATTTGGAATAATGGAGTCAAAGTTCCATCAGTTATCATCACTTTCTTATCTTTGTGTTTTTTATTGGACCTGGTCATAAGGAAGCTGTTCCAGTCATGGCTAGAGGACACTGAGCTATCTTTTTTACAGCATTGGTTCTTACTGTTATGACCTCCCCAGAATGGTTGGTTATAGTCATAAGCAATGACTGAAGGATCTCTGAGACTACTGGGTGATAAGATTCTTGTTTAGCAAACAGAAAGATTCTTCTTCTTTTTTTTTTTTTTTTTTTGGTGTGCTTGCAGAAACTTTTGCCCAAAGGCATAAAAGCCAGAAAACTCATGAATTTCTACCAACTTGGAGATAAGATTCTCTAGCATTGTCTTCATTTCCTATTTTGCCAGGTGTGGCTCATGCCTGTAATCCCAGCCACTCCAAGGCTGAGACAGGAGGATCAAAGCCAGCCTCAGCAACAGCTAAGTGCTAAGCAACTCAGTGAGACCCTGTCTCTAAATAAAATATAATATAGGGCTGGGGATGTGGCTCAGTGGTCAAGTTTCCTTGAGTTCAATCCCTAGTACCGCCCCCCCCCCCCCAAAAAAAATCCTATTTCTCTTCTAGCTGCTTCAGTGTCTTGTATAAAACGTTGGGGAACATGAATCAAGCAAATAGCTGAAAGTTTCCAAGTGAACAGGAGAAAGCTAACACCTGGGTTTGTTTTTTTTAATATTTTTTAGTGTTGATGGACCTTTATTTTATTCATTTTTTTATATGTGGTGCTGAGAATTGAACCCAGTGCCTCATACATGTGAGGCAAGCACTCCACCACTGAGCCACAACCCCAGCCCCTGTACCTGGGTTTTAATCTTTGTTTCTTTGACATTTTCTTCTTCTTTGGTATTGGGGATTGAACCCTGGGATACTTTACTACTGAGCTACTTCTGCGGCCTTTTAATTTTAATTTTCATAACAGTTTTGCTAAGTTGAGAGGCTGGCCTCGAACTTGTGATCCTCCTGACTTAGCCTCCCAAGTTCCTGGGATTAAAGGTGTATACCACCATGCCTGGCTTTTTTTTTTGGGGGGGGGCAGGTAACTGGGAATTGAACTCAGGGGCATTCGACCACTAAGCCATATCCCCAGCCCAGTCCTATTTTGTATTTTATTTAGAGACAGGGTCTCACTGAGTTGCTTAATGCCTCGCTGTTGCTGAGGCTGGCTTTGAATTTGCGATCCTCTTGCCTTAGCCTCACGATCTTCCTGCTGGGATTACAGGTGTGTCCCACTCATGTCTGGCTTTTAAAGGGTTTTTATTTTTGTTTTTTGGTATGGGAGATTGAAGCCAGGGGTACTCTACAAGGCTGGGGGCTCTGGAAAACTGAGGCAGGGCGAAGGCTCCTCTTTAAACCCAGATTTAAAAAAAAATTTAAAATTTATTCTTTTTAGTTATATATGACAGTAGAATTATTTTTATTTTATTTTAAGTTGGTCACAATACCTTTATTCTATTTATTTATTTTTATGTGGTGCTGAGGATCGAACCCAGTGCTTCCCACTTGCTAGGCGAGTGCTCTACCGCTGAGCCACATGCCAGCCCCAGTGGAAAATATATATATATGTGTAAATTTTTTTAGATGTTGATGGACCTTTATTTTATTCATTTATTTATAAGCGGTGCTGAGAATTGAACCCAGTGCCTCGCACATGCTAGGCAAGCGCTCTGCCACTGAATCCCAGCCCCAGCCCCCCAGTAGAATATATTTTGACATACATACCAAACCCTGATTCTTGTTGAGTCAAAAAAATTTCAGACACGTTGTTCAAGAGTTACAGGCATGAGTTTTTTAGAAGGAATAAGGAAGGAGAAAGGGGACACTTTTAAGGGAGAGAGTGTCCTCTCGGAGAGGAGAGACAATGCACACTCTACTGCCTCCAGTTTTATTGGGGGTTCCAGAGTCTTGCTCAGGTCCATCTGTTAACTTTTTTTTTTGGAAATTTTTTAGAACTTTATTTTATGTTCAAACAATTAGCATGTTCTCCTTCACTGGGTAATCCATTCGAGGAAGATCACTTAGTCCAACTTAATGAAGCCTGTATCCTTCGCGCTCTGATGGAAATACTGCCGGCACACGTTAAGGTCATATTTCCATTTGAACACACGCAGCAAGAGCGAGAACCCTGGCCAAATTTTTGCAGGTGGCTCCAGTAGAATTGTTGGTGACCCATCTTTCTTTCAAGGGTGTCGCCTTTTTTTTTTTTTTTTTTTAATAAGCTTTGGGGGTACTTATTTATTGGTAGAGGGGATTGAACCCAGGGGTACTTTACCACTGAGCTACATTCCCAGTGTTTTTAGTTTTTATTTTGAGACAGGGTCTTGGTAAGTGCTGAGCTGGTTTTGAACTTGGTATCCTCCTGTCTCAGCATTTGGAGTGCTGGGACTGTAGGTGTGCACCACTGTGCCGAGCTCACCTCTTGACTTTTGACTGACAGCAGGATGACATCAGTCTTTCAAGTCCACTCTGCCATGACCACTTTGGCCTATGCTGACCTGTTATATTTGGAACCTGTTCTTTCCGACTTTATGGTTGAGGGTAATTATCATTGTCTCACTGAGTTCTGAGATTTGGTCTTTGTAAAGATCACAAAGCCCTGGTCCTTCAAGGTGGCTTATGTTCTTATCAGCATTTCCAGCCTGCATTTCTCCTGCAGATAACAGGTAGTTTTCTGAAGAATGCAACATACTCTGTCTACTTAAGCAAAGTGGGGTTGCAGGTAAATCGCTTTTTAAAAGTGAAAGCATGTGGGGATCCGCACATTGGGATCAATTTATAGATTTATTCCTTTAATTTCATGTTTCCACCACTCATGTCTGTCTGTCCCTATTACTACTTCTGAGTAGTAGCCCATCCCTTTTTATTTAAAAATTTTTTGAGATAGGGTCTCACTGAGTTGCCCATTCAAGGATGACTTTGAATTTACGATTTTCCTACCTCAGTCATAAGAGTCACTGGGATTATAGGTGTATGCCACCACACACCCAGTTCTTTGGCAGTTTCGTACCTTTTCACAGTCTTTTGTGTTTGGCACCTCTCTTCTGTATGGTATATTGGCCTAGTGGTTCTCTTCCTGTTGTTAGCCTTTATCTTCAGAGTATTATTATTTTTTTCTCCCAGTACTGGACATTAAATCCAGGGGCATTCTAACATCCCCAGGCCTTTTTATGTGACAGTGTCTTGTTAAGTTGCCCAGGCTGGCCTTGAACTTGTGATCCTCCTGCTTCAACCTTCTCAGTGGCTAGGGTTACAGGGATGTGCCACAAAGTCCAGCTCCTCAGATTCTGAGCTTGTGTTCTGTTTGTTTCTTTTTCATTTTGTCCTAGGAAGAATATCAAGTCACAACCAATATCTTGGTGACCTTATAGAAACATGCAGTTGAGTTAACATAAGACAGTTTTGGCATATCCCAGATGTGCTTTCTGTAGAGGTCAGATATCTCATACAAAGATATCTTAGTTGCACAGTTGCATTATTGTCTCTTGACATGATGTACATGAAATTACGATATTTTATGATATCTTCTTTGTTCTTGTATTTTGCACTTATATATTTTCCCTTATCTTGGGGATCTGATATATTCTTAGTGATGAAGCTTATGGCAAGAGAAGTTCAGAGAGGAGCTCTTGCAAGCTTGATGCATTGATGGGATTCTCATTTCTCTGTGAGATCATAGCTTTGCAAAATGTTATTAGAAGGTCTAGATTCAAGGCATGCCAATTGTAGGAGAGTAGATACTTCAGCTCTTTTTTTTTTTTTTTAAAGAGAGAGTGAGAGAGGAGAGAGAGAGAGAGAGAGAGAGAGAGAGAGAGAGAATTTTTTGATATTTATTTTTTAGTTATCGGCGGACACAACATCTTTGTTTGTACGTGGTGCTGAGAATCGAACCCGGGCCGCACGCATGCCAGGCCAGCGCGCTACCACTTGAGCCACATCCCCAGCCCCGATACTTGAGCTCTTGAGGAAAGTTATCTGAATGTTCTGGGCAGCAGTGACCAATCTGGGCTGTCAGTATCATCAGTTCTTTCAATTCTTTCCTGGGTTTATTTGGTTGTAATTTGAAAATCTTCATATTGGATTTGTAGTGAGTATTATATTGCTGTAGAAACACTTTAGCAAATCTAAAACAAACACTAAAGCAAATCTACTTTATTAGACTCTAACTGCTGAAGGTGGCAGGGTGGCGAGTTTTTGTTTCTGCTGGACATGTTGGTTGCCAATTGGCTGCTGGAGGTTGCTGGGTGGCTAGTTTTAGTTTTTGCTGGACTTGTTGGTTGCCAGCTGAATCTGCAGAGAGAGAACACTTCTCAGAAAACTCACACCTCTGACACTTGCCAACACTTTTCAGTTATGGCATGAGCTGTGCTTTTGGATGTGACCAGAAACAGTACTGGGGAGCTTGGCAGGTGGTCTCATCTTGGCTCATAGTAGTTGTGTTTTTATTTTATTTTTTATTTTTTTTTTAAAGAGAGAGAGAGAGATAATTTTTTTAATGTTTATTTTTTAGTTTTCGACAGACACAACATCTTTGTACGTGGTGCTGAGGATCGAATCCGGGCCGCACACATGAAAGGCGAGCGCGCTACCGCTTGAGCCACATCCCCAGCCCAGTAGTTGTGTTTTTAAAAATTAATATTCATGGGTAACTTTCCAGTTAGTAAATCTGCATAGATTCTTCTTTTCTTTTGTGTGTGTATGTATTTTCTTTTGGTGGTACTGAGAATGGAATAATTCAGGGCCTGTGTGTGCTAAGCATGTACTTTACCACTGAGCTACATCCCCAGCCCTTACTCTTATAGTTGGATTTTGTTGAATGGATGTGTTGTAATTTTTCTAGTGTTCTTATTGGATATCTAGATTGTTTAAATGTGTCATATATTGTCCTTATTCATTATAGATACAATTATTGCATGCTAATTTCCTCTTTATGGTCATTTTCTAATAGCCTATTTACTGGATCAAAATACACGTTCATCTTATATTACCAGATGGCCACCCAGAAAGGTCATAGCTGTGTACACTCTTAATAGAAATGTGGGTGATATCTAGTTTTTCCATGCCATTGCTAGTTTTTTTTTTTCTTTTAAAACCTGATAGGCAGTGAAAATTTGCATCATACTCTAACTGGGAGATAGGCCTTTTTCTTTTTTGTGATATTGGGGTTTGGACCCAAAGGGCATTCTCCCCCTGATCTATATCCTCAGCCCTTTTTAAAATTTTCGTTTTGAGACACATCTTGTTAAATTGCCCAGGCTGACCTCAAACTTGGATTTTCCTGCCTTAGCCTCAGTAGTGGCTGTAATTACAGGGGTGCACCATCATACCTGGCTTCCCCCCTCCACCCTAAATATAAGGGTTTGAACCCAGGGGTGCTTTACTGCTGACCTATACCCCCAGCCTTATTTTTTGAGATAGGATCTTGCTGAGTTGCTTGGGTCCTCACTAAGTTGTTCAGGCTGACCTTGAACTTGTGATTCTCCTTCCTGAGCCTCCTGAGTTTCTGGGATTTCAGGCATGCGCCACCAACTGAAGGGCTTTTAGATGAAGCTACTCCACCTTTTTGTGTTCACTTGGCTCTTGAAAGCACATAATGTCACCCCTGATAATAAAGAATTTGGGTGTCTGCCTACTAGACTAAACAGTCACATGCTACTAAATGATAGAGATGTGTTCTGAGATATGTGTCTTGAGGTGATTTGTTATCTGAACATCATAGAGTGTACTCACAAACCAAATGGTACAGGTCAATCACTTGACATGGCCTCTTGATGTAGTTAAGTGATTCAGTAAATACAAACTATATGAGGCTGCTGCTGGTGTAATATGGTATATTGTTTTACAGTAAAAATAAATAGGAATATATTCTAAAATGAGAAAAAGAACAGTAAATACATTAATGCAAGACCTCATGAGTACTAGGCAAACATTCTACCACTGAACTATACCCCCCCAGCCCTGTGCTTTAAACTGCATGTTGTGATTCAGGGGGTTTTGAAATCATTTTAGGGATTAAAATAGAAAAGATAAGTATCAGATTTATTGCAGACAATAAAGATAAATTGTGAAATTTTTATTTAACAGTACCTGCATTTATCTGTGCTTATTAAGTTTGAAATCAAATTCTCTAGAGTAAATTACCTGGAAGTGCAGTTATTGATTAGGCTGAAGGTTTTGGCAATTGTGGGAATTTTTAACTGTGTTGGTGGGGACAAGTGCATGGAGTACTGCATACGTGGCATACGTTACGGGCGCCTGAGTGACAAACCACTCCACAGTACTCCAT
This sequence comes from Callospermophilus lateralis, assembly GCF_048772815.1. Lineage (NCBI taxonomy): Eukaryota > Metazoa > Chordata > Mammalia > Rodentia > Sciuridae > Callospermophilus > Callospermophilus lateralis. The sequence continues at coordinate 66,399,335 of NC_135308.1, forward strand.
GCACTTGTCCCTAAAGTGTTGGATATTGTTAGATTGCTTTCCAAATTCATATTATTTTGCATTAAAAAATGCACCAGAATATGAGATTTTCCAGAATCTTGTGATTCATGGCATGGTCAAATTTTTTTTAAATGTTTAAATCAGATGAGAGTGAATTGGTATTGCATTGTCTTAATTTTTATTTTTCTTGATTAATTATGAGATTGAGCAGTTTTCAAATGTGTGACTATTCAGTTTTCTGTTTTTTCAAATTGGATGCTCTTTTCATAGCCAGTTGGATTGTCCTTTTAAATTGATTTTAATTTATTACATATTCTGATAATATCTGTTAATTGAATTGTAGATATCTTCTTTTGTCTGTGGCTTATTAACTTTTTATGTGTGATTTACTTTGTTGAATGGAAATGATTATCAGATTTCTCACTTTTTCCTTATTGGTTTGTATCCTTTGTGTTTTATTTATTTATTTTTTTGTACCAGTATTGAACCCAGGGGTGCTTAACTACTGAGCTGCATACCCCACCCTTTTTATTTTTTATTTTGAGACAGTAGGTTGCTGAGACTGGCTTTGAATTTGGCAATCCTTTCTCTCTCAGCCTCCCAGGTTGCTGAGATTAGAGGTGTGTTTTATGTTTTGAGAGATCTTTTTCGTATTCCATTGTCACTGTTTCTGGCATATTTTTAAAAATATTTTTTATAGTTGTAGATGGACATCATACCTTTATTTTGTTTATTTATGTTATGTGGTCCTGAGGATCGAACCAGTGCTTCACACATGCAAGGCAAGCGCACTACCACTGAGCTATGACCCCAGCCCCTTTCCCAAATATATATATATTTTTTTAAAGGGAGAGAGAGAGAGAGAGAGAGAGAGAGAGAGAGAGAGAGAATTTTTATTTATTTAGTTTTCGGCAGACACAACATCTTTGTTTGTATGTGGTGCTGAGGATCAAACCCGGGCTGCACATGTAACAGGCAAGCGCTACCGCTTGAGCCACATCCCCAGCCCCCCTTTCCCATATTTTTAAAAGAAGTTTTAGAAATTTGTTTTTTATATTTAGGTCTTAAGTCTGCTTGAAAAAATTACCTTTGATATATAATGTGAGGTAGGGATCTAATCTGAATTTTTTTAAAAGAATATTTTATTAATTGTTGATGGACCTTATTTATATGTGGTGCTGAGAATTGAACCTAGTGCCTCACACATGGTAGGCAAGTGCTCTACCACTAAACCCCAGCCCCAGCCCCTCTAATCTGATTTTTTTGTGCATATCCAATTAGCCACAACATGTTAACAGAGTGTTTTAAAACTTTGAATTGTAATTCTTTTAAGCAGGACATGGTTTTTGTTCAGTACAATTAATAGCTTTTTTTGTTTTTTTTTAACCAGGCTGCTTCTTGTGTTCAAGTTTGTGACCTTTGGGTTAGAAAATGTGATTGGTGGATTACTTAATCCAGAAATAGAACCTAGAGGAATAAATAAATATAGAGCATGTTTTGTATATCTCCTCCAAATGTCATTTCTCTTAACTACTTTTTTAAAAAAAGAAATTGGTTTGCTAATAGTTTTGATGAGGAAACAAGATTGCTTGGTCATTGGTATTACTAGTTACTATTCATAGATCCTGGGAACTGGGTAAGCAGTAGGTCAGTTTATATCTTGATCTAAAACTTGCATATATTTAGCCACTCAGTGCTGTTATCACATGTATATTATGAAGTTTGTGGCTTTAAATTTTGATTTTAGGTTAATTATTTGAGTTATTTTTCTGAGGTATCTGATAGGAAGCACTATAAATCAGTGGTAAAGTGTTTGTCTAGCATGTGCAAGGTTCACAGCACCAGGCAAACACACAAAAATAAACCAAAAATAATGTAAATAGCTTAGTTTCAGAATGAACTTTTTAAAAAATATTTTTAAACTATTATTTAGTTGTAGACAGACACAATAACTTTATTTTACTTATTTATTTTTTATGCGGTGCTGAGAATTGAACCCAGTGCCTCACACATGCCAGGTAAATGCTCTACCGACTGAGCTACAACCTCAGCCCATGAAAACTTAAAAAAAAAAAAAATTTTTTTTTCCCTTGATGTAGATGGACAGCATGCCTTTATTTTATTTATTTTTGTATGTGGTGCTAAGGATCAAACCTAGTGCTAGGCAAGTGCTCTACTGAGCCACAGCCGCAGCCTTTTTTTTTTTTTTTTTTTTTTTAACAATTTTAATCTGAGAAGAGTTGCTGAGGCCTGAAGATAACTAGTTATATATCCTGGGTTTTTCTTTTTTTCAGAAGGTCTTGTGATTTAGTGGAATTGAGCATATTGAAAAAAGTTATAGATACAAGTTTTATTTTTAGATCTGTCTTGTAATATAGAGCGTCAGTGGTAACTAACTGCTTACTTGCATTCTCCATCTACAGCATTTTGAAAACATGAAATGATTTGCATTCTTGAGGATACTATGGGAAATGAAATAGGGCCTTGAATGATTGTGATTTTTTTTTTAATATTTATTTTTTAGTTGTAGATGGACACAGTACCTTTATTTTCTTTATTTTTTTGTGTAGTGCTGAGGATCGAACCCAGGGCCTCACACGTGCTAGGTGAACATTCTACCGCTGAACCATTACCCCAGCCTAGTTTACTAATGGGAGAAATGTAGAGGTTTGATTTTTGCCCCAAAGGACCAAGTATTTGACTTGCGCAGATTTTGTTTCTGAAATAATTGAACAGTGGGTTATATGGTATTATATTACAGATGATTTATGGAAGTAAATCTTTGCATATTTTACGTGTTTTGGTTCAAAGTAAATAAGTGGTAACATTTATTTTTGGCTTTTCGGGACAGTGTTCCTTTATGTGTATTTGCATGTTGTACGCTAATTTTGTTTCAGAAGCAGCATTCAGTCACTATATATCTTGTGACATGGGAATGACCTTGTAATATGGCTCTAAAGAGACTTTTCTCCTTTAAAAACGTAGCTTTTTTTTTTTTTCCTGCAGTCCTGACCATAACTATTGACTATTATGCACTCTGCCTTTAACGAAGGCACCACTGTAAGATGGTGTAAAAGCACGGACTTTGGAGTTACAGGGACAGGATACCCTTATTTTGCTTATTTAGTTTTTTTTTTTCCCCTTATGTGGTGCTGGGGATCGAACCCAGTTCCTCACACACGTATTAGGCAAGCGTTCTTCTACCACTGAGCCACAGCTCCAGCCCACATATACAAATTTTAATTCAGGTTCTTTCACTTAAGTATGTTTTTTTGATGAATTGCTTGATTTCCGTATGTCTCTGTTTCCCCATCTCTAAAATGGTATCCTGCTGGGTGCACGAGTTCAAAGCCAACCTCAGCAAAAGCTAGACACCAAGCAACTCAGACCTTGTCTCTAAATAAAGTACAAAATAGGGCTGGAGATGCAACTCAGTGGTTGAGTGCCTCTGAGTTCAATCCCTGGTACCAAAAAAAAAAAAAAAAAAAAAGGTATCCCATTTCATAAGTATTGTTGGAGGAATTAAATGTGATGGAGCTTCGACGACGAAGGGTCAGTTACTTGGCTTAGTTCAGAATTAGCTTCAGGAAGTGTTAAGTAGCATTTTACCTTCTTCCTCAGAGATAACATCATAGTCTAGGAAGAATGGAAAACTTATCTTTATGGGAAACTGTTGTATAATGGAGAGGATTTACACTGGGTCACTTCTTGCTTTTTAAATTTTTGTATCTTGTGTAACCTTGAGGAAATTATCTGTAAAGTTTCTCCCTCACTTTCTCGTTTGTAAATAGAGATAATATTACCTATGTAATAGGTAGGGTTTTAAGAATGAAACAATATAGGGCTGGGATTGTGGCTCAGTGGTAGAGCGCTTGCCTAGCATGTATGAGGCACTGGGTTTGATTCTCAGCACCTCATATAAATAAATAAAATAAAAGTCCATTGACAACTAAAAAATATTAAAAAAAAGAATGAAACAATATAAAAACCTAACTTTATTTGGCACATGATGCCCTATAAGTTTTCATATTAATAGACAATAATGTTATGCTTCTGAAGTAGGTCACCAGAAGGGCTTTTGTTTGGAGAAACCAGAATTGTTATTTATTTAGTTCATGTTTACTTTATAAGACAAAAATTAGGGAGCAATCCTTAATTGAAAGAATACTGTTAGGAGGCTATGATGGTCCAAAATACAGATGTTATAGTTGTTCAGTTCATATCAATTTGTAGTTTCCTCAAATTTTCTGTAATCTAGAATTATACTTTACCTTTAAAATTTGGATTTAAAATTAGCTTTATTAAAGTATAATTTAACATAATAACATTCTCATTTAATATATAGTTAGATGGATTTTGATAATGTATACATTTCAAATAGCTTCCACCTCAGTCAAGCTACAAAATTTCCATCATCTTGGGCCGAGGTTGTGGCTTAGTGGTGGAGTGCTCACCTAGCACGCTTGCGTGAGGCACTGGGTTTGATACTCGGCATCACATAAAAATAAAATACAGGTGGGCTGGGGATGTGGCTCAAGCGGTAGTGCGCTCGCCTGGCATGTGTGCGGCCCGGCTTCGATCCTCAGCACCACATACAAACAAAGATGTTGTGTCCGCCGAAAACTGAAAAATAAATATTTAAAAAAAATAAAATAAAATACAGGTATTGTGTTCACCTACAACAAACTATATATTTAAGAGAAAATTTCCAGCATCTCTAAAAGCTCCTTTCTGTCCTTTGCACTCATTCCATTCCTCCTCCCCTCATGTCTGGCCCAATGAAACCATTGCTCAGCACAGAGTAGTTTTTCTCTTTGAATTTCTTTCTTTCTTTCTTTCTTTTTTTTTTTTTTTAAATTTTTATTGTTGGTTGTTCAAAACATTACATAGTTCTTGACATATCATATTTCACACTTTGATTCAAGTGGGTTATGAACTCCCATTTTTACCCCGTATACAGATTGCAGCATCACATCGGTTACACATCCACTGTTTTACATATTGCTATACTAGTGTCTGTTGTATTCTGCTGCCTTTCTCTTTGAATTTCTTATAAAGAAAATCAATGCCCTGTGTATTCTTTAATGTCTGGCTGTTACTCAGCACCATGTTTTTGAGATTAATCAGTGTTACTTAAATGCATCAGTTTAATTTTCAGTTGCTGAGTAGTGTTCACTATGGTATGTCTATACCATAGTTTGTATTTACCTGATGTTTGGATTTCCTGGTGCTTTAGCTATTATAATTAAAGCTGCTGTCAGCATTCATGTACAAATCTTTCTGTGGATTTTGGTTTTTAATTCTCCTGGTTAAATACTGAGGAGTAGGATAACTGAGTTATGTCATATGTTTTTCAGTTTCTTAAAAAATTAAACAGTTGGGCTGGGGATGTGGCTCAAGTGGTAGCACGCTCACCTGGCATGCATGCAGCCCTCAGCACCACATACAAACAAAGATGTTGTGTCCGCCGAAAACTAAAAGAATAAATATTTAAAAAATTCTGGGCTGGGGATGTGGCTCAAGCGGTAGCGAGCTCGCCTGGCATTCGTGCAGCCCGGGTTTGATCCTCAGCACCACATACAAAGATGTTGTGTTCGCCGAAAACTAAAAAATAAAATATTAAAAAATTCTCTCTTTCTCTCTCTCTCTCCCTCTCTCACTCTCTCTTTAAAAAAAAAAAAATTCTTTCTAAAAAAAAAAATAGTTTTCCAAAATGGTTGTACTCTCTTATCTTCCCATCATAAAAGTACTAGTTTTAGTGTTTGGTGTTGCATTTTTTTTTTTAAGTTATTTTTTCAGAGTGAAGTGCTATATCATTGTGGTTTTAATTTGCAATTTTCTGTTGGCTAATGATGTTTAACATTTGTGTGCTTACTGCACATTTGTATACCTCCCCTTTTTTTGGGGGTACTAGGGATTGAACTCAGGGGCACTCAACCACTGAACCACATCTCCAGACCTATTTTATATTTTATTTAGAGACAGGATCTCACTGAGTTGCTTAGCACCTCACTGTTGCTGAGGCTGGCTTTGAACTCTCCATCCTCCTGCCTCAGCCTCCCTGGTCACTGAGATTATAGGCGTGTACCATTGCACCTGGCTTTGTATACCCTTTTATTAGGTGAAGTCTGTCCAGTTTTCACATCCGTTTTAAAAATTAAGTTGTTTTCTTATTATTGAATCACAAAACTTCATAAATTCTGGACACAAGTACTTTGTCAGACATGAATTTTGAATGTATTCTTTTATGGGTTATCTTGCCTTTTAGGTGTTTTGTCTGTTTAGTGATTTGCCTTTCACCTTAAGAGTTATAACAGACATTTCTTAATTTTGTTAAGGCCAGTTTATGTTTTTTCCTGTGTTTTGTGTTTATTGCTTTTTGTTTTCTAAGAAGTACCTAAGGCTCCAAGGTGGTGAAGACTTTTACTTGTATTTATTTTGAAAATCCTATACTTTTCAACGCATTCAGTTCTGTGATCTATTTCAAGTTCATTTCTGGGTTAAATGTAAGTTAAAAGTTGAGATTCAGGCTGGGATTGTGGCTCAGCAGTAGAACTCTCGCTTAGCATGGGTGGGACCCAGGTTCGATCCTCAACACCACATAAAAATAAAGGCATTGCGTTGAGTCCGTCTACACCTAAAAAATAAATATTTAAATAAAAAAGAAGGAAAGAAAAAAAAGTTCAGATTCTCCCCAACCTCCCCAATTCCATGTGGATATCCAGTTATTAAGCTCTTTTTGGTAAAAAGACCATCCTCCTCACTGAATTTCTTTGGCATCTTTGTCAGTAATCAATTTCTTATATTGAATGGATTCTTTTCTGGACTCTGTTATATTGTATTGACCTATATATACTTATGTCAGTATTATCCTTCTGGATTACTGTAGCTTTGATAGTAAATTTTGGGTATTCTATGTCCTTTACATTTCCATAAATTTTAGTCTTTGTGTTAATTTCTACCACAAAGCCTGCCAGAAGTTCATTTGGGATTGTATTGACTATATAGATAGTTTGGGGAATAATTGCCATCTTAACAATATTGAGCCTTCTGGTTTTTAAATACGGTATATCTTTCTATTTTCTAGGTTCTTTAGCCTCTCTCAGTGGTTTGTAATTTTCTGGGTAGTAGCATTGGACATCTTATAAATTTATTCCTAATTATTTTAGATATTGTAGTAAGTGGGAATTAAAAAAATTTTCAGTTATTTGTTTCTTGTATGCAGATTATAATTGATTGATGGTCTATCTAGCATGCAGAAATCCTTTAATGTGTAGTCAGATAAATTTATTCTCATCTAACTCTTGGGCTCTTGGAAAAAGAACCATATAAAATAACAAACAGTTACTTCTGAATTTTGATGGGTTTCAATTAATCTATATGACTTACTAAATTTCCTTAAATTTGAAACATAAAAGTACATTTGGACTTTATGGAAAAATGTGTAGTAATGGATATGAATGGAGACTATGGAGATCTTTCAACAATTTGAGAGAATGTAGTTGCAGAAAAACAAAGTTGAAAAATTTTAATTAACGTGTATTTATTTATTTATACATGCATTACATATATATATACATACCAGAGATTGAACCCAGGGTGTTTTACCACTGAGCCACATCCCCAGCCCTTTTTATTTTGAGACAGGGTCTTACAAAGTTGCTTAGGGTCTCGCAAAGTTGCTGAGGCTGGCTTTGAACTTGGAATCCTCCTGCCTCATCCTCCCATGATGCTGGGATTACAGGAGTGGGCCATCACATCCAGCTGAAATTTTAAAATGGTAAAATAATATTCATTATTTATACTAAATGTAATAACTTTTTAATATTTTGAAAAATACTTGATTAATATGATTTTAAAAGGAACCTTGAGCCAGGTGTTGGTGGTACATGCTTATAGTTCCATCTACTGGAGAGACTGAGGCAGGAGGATTGTAAGTTCAAGGACAGCCTGGGCAAATAATGAGACCCTCTCTTCATATAAAAATAAAAAGGACTGGAAATAGAGCTCAGTGATAGAGTGCTTGCCTAGCATGCTCAAGGCCCTGAGTTCAGTCCCCAGTAGAGTTAAAGAAAAGGTATGTGTGTGACTTGTTTTGGCTTTCCAGTATGTCTATTACCGATTTAACTATTTTACTTTGTGTGTACAATTAGATGATGTGCCATTTCCCAGCCCAGCCTGGTATATGGGCCTAATATAGGTATCTCGTCTCTTTCAAGCTATACCCTTGGTACTGTTTGTATTCAGTCTGCCCAGAAGATTGTTGGTGTCTTCACACAGTTTCTGATAGTTGGTGCCAAAACAAGGTACAATCATAAGGGACTACTGTCTTCTAGACTTTGGAGATTTGACTATGGTGTAATTCTGATGATACTTACAGGCATTTGTCTATTAAGAAACGGGATGAAATTGAAACTTTGCTTAATGCCTTTTTGCATCATTTAGATTAAAACAGAAGACAAACCTTAAGAATGTTTACAGTTGTTAATGTGACTGGAGACTGGAACTGTTTCAGTTTGACCTGGGAGAGAATGATACTTCTCTTAGACATTATGTAGAAGATGTTTGAATTTAAACTTTGAGCCTTTGTAGTATGTCATTCCTAACTTTTCTGATTGAAAGGGTAAATAAAATATATTAGCACTTGCAATTACATTAAAGAAATGATGAAATTTCAACTTTAGAAAATCACAAATTTTAGAAAATTGCCCTTCTCTAACTTTTTCCCCCCAATACCTTCAGTACTTGAGTGTCAGATTTAGAAGATGCATCTGGGTTGGCCAAACGTAGTACTGCACCTGAATTATATTGCCAGTATTTATGAAGTAATTTCCTAAAGATTAATTTTCTTTAGTCTCAGTAATTTTTTCTTCAAACCTTTCCCAGGTTACCATTATTTGCATATTTGATTTTTATGACAAACCATATCCAATAAACTTAAGTCTTTCTTTACCAGAGGATATGTTGAAAAGTGCTTTAATTGATGCCTGACCAAACTCAGCAAGTAAACCTTAAGCAGGTGACAGAAGTTAAGGTGGTAATATTCTCACTTTGTATGCAAACATTCAAATATAAGCTCTTCTGTTGGAGAGAAAGAAATAAAATTAGTTTTAAGTTGAAATGAGTCAACTTGTTAATCATCTGCCTAGTCTGCTGTGGTAGACCAATAAGTTGTATTTCTTAAGAGGAAATTAGGAATTTTAAAATTTAAAAATCCCAAAAATCTCAAGAGAAATTACAACATCTTTTCTATAAACCCTTAAAAACAAAACAAAACAACCTCCAACAACTTTAGAACTTGTCTTTTGGTGATGTGATGAAACAAATTCAGATTTTTTTTTTTTTTAAACTGAGGATTTAAAAACAATTGTGACGTTTATGGTATTTGTTCTCTTTTTAAAAGAGCCAGGTTTATTGAGGTATAGTTTGTATTTATTAAGACCCACCCATTTTAGATGAGTAGTTCATGAATTTTGACAAATATGGCTAAAGTGAACTGATATCTAATGGGAAATCCTAAAGTAGCTCAGTAAATAATTCTGTTGTGTTGTTGTTCTTCTTTTAATATTTTTAATTTTATTATTTATTTATTTATTTTTTAAAAGAGAGTGAGAGAAAGAGAATTTTTAAATATTTACTCTTCAGTTTTTCGACGGACACAATATCTTTGCTTGTATGTGGTGCTGAGGATCGAACCCGGGCTGCACGCATGCCAGGTGAGCACGCTACCGTCTGGGCCACATCCCCAGCCCAATATTTTTAATTTTAGATGGACATAATATTTTTATTTATTTTTATGTGGTGCTGAGGATCAAACCCAGTGCTTCAAACAGGTGTTAGGCAAGCACTGTAGCACCAAGCCACAACTCCAGCTCAGTAAATAATTCTTATTGCCTTGTTTTCATTTTGGATTTGCAGTGCTGGGAATCAAACTCAGGGCTTCATGTAACAAGCACTCTACCACTGAGGTCTATCTCTAACCACTTTGGAAATCCTTACAGGAAGATTCTTATTGGGTATTTTCTTGTAGATACAGTGAGAGAGTGGCAGCATGGTAGACTTTCAGTGTCTTTTCCCCCAATTTTACTTAACCTAACGACAAGATTTGCCTGTTTTCTTTTCAGGAAATTTTGCCAGTAGGATAGGGTAGTAGGCCAGAACAGGTTCCCCAATTTTCTTTGATAGGTTGTTCTACTTAATCCTAGGGGAAATAAAGTAAAATAAATAATGTAAAGTGTTGCCGATCTGTATATCTTCAAAACAATCTTTTAAAGAAAACCATGAAACTGCTGTTGATTTGAAATGTTTATTTATAGCAGTTAAGATTTTATGAACACCAGGGCTATGAGATGCCTGTCTTCAAAGTTTAGGTGCCAGCATTGGAGGTATAGCTTAGTGGTGAAGTACTTGTCTAGCATGTGCAAGGTTCTAGGTTTGATTTCTCACTGCAAAGGCCAAGGTGCTCCTCAGTTTTCAGCTCTTTTTTTTAAGGACCAGATTAGTGGTATATGTTGGGAACTCTCCCCATTTTATTAGTTAGGTTTTTTTTTTTTTTTTTTTTCCTTTATTTCAGTTAACAAGCTGTGTGTTATGGGCATTTCTCAGAAATGTTCTAAGTACTTGGGAAGAACTCCAGTTTCAATTGATCTTTTAACTGTTTCTGATATATAACAGGCTTCATGTCCTTCTCAGTTTCTTGACTTGAATATTGTTGTAAAGTTCAATCTACTGTTAACCTTAACTCATGTTTGGGGGCATTTAAGTACTATCATGCATTTGAGAATAGCTTATGGCTCATTCAGACAGAGGATTGTGAATAAGAGCATTGACTTAGGCCTCAGGCCTAATAGATTGAATCCTCACTCTGGCACTTATTAACTGTATGAACCTCAGATGTGTTAATTAAAACCTCTCTAGCTATTTTGCCATCTGCCAAATGGGGAAAATAATCATATCCTATCTCCCAGGATTATTGTAAGATCTAAAGAGATAATCCATGGGAAATGTTTTTTGTATGTCAAGCACTATATGATAGCTGCTCCAATCATTGTCATTGTCATCATCATCTTCATCATCATCATCCAGCAAATATTTTTGAGCCCCTATTTTGCATCTCAAACCATGCTTGGTGTGGTAGATACAAAAATGTATTCTGAGGAAGCCTAAGGATTTCCACAGTTCAAAAGGGGAAGACAGGAATGTAAACAGATAAATGCAATTAATTGTGACAGGTATAATGACAAACAAGTGAAAAAAATGAGGAATTTAGTGTCATAAGCCTGGGAAGATCAGGGAAATAAATTTCTAATTCTTGAATTTATTCTTAAAGTGGAGTAGTAATTTTCTACTCATGTATTTGGCAAGTGTTTACAGAATAGACCAACTGTGTGCCAATTGCTAATTTAGATGCTAGGAATATAAATGTAGAGAAGGCACATAGTGTCTCTGTTCCTCAGTTAGTTTCAGTTTCATGGGAAAGGATCAGTGGTAAAAAAGAAATAAAAATACCAGACAGGTGCTATTAAAAGGTGGTATAATAAAAAGTGACACTGTGGTTGCTTTAGATGGTGTGGCCAGGAAAGATTCTTTGAGTTAAATAATTTTTAGGTTAAAATCTTCATGTCAGAAAGGAGCTGGGAGCCATGGGTAGGGTAGGGGAGTGAGCATTCCAGGCATGGAGAGCTAGGTTATACAAAGCTCTTTGAACTTTTGGAGTTTTTGAGAAATAGACATAAGGCCATTGTGGATAGAAAGGTAAAAGTAAGGGGGAGGTTGGTACAAAAAGAGATGAGAGATAGGGTCAAAGTCATTTAAGACTTTGTAAGCCAGGGTAAGTTGTTTATAGCTGTATGAGAAAGCATTTTATAAGCCAGGTGTGGTGGTGCATACCTGTAATTCCAGTGGCTTTGGAGGTTGTGAGGCCTTACGCAACTTAGTGTGATCCTGTCTCAAATTTAAAAATAAAAAGGATTGGGTATGTGGCTCAGTGGTTAGGCGCCCCTGAGTTCAGTCTCTGGTAACAAGAACAGCATTTTATAAGCTGTATAAGAAAGCCATTGGAGGACTGTAAGTAAGGGTGTGCCTTTTGAAAAAGAGTAGTCACTGCTTTGTAAGGAATGGATTCTGAGGGTTTGGTAATAGGGTTAGAGCCTAGGAGACCTTTGGAGGCTGTTATGTTAGTAAAGATGAGAGATGGTGAATAAATAGCAGAGAAAAATGGGTAGGTTTGGGCTGTACTGAATCAGCAGGACTTGGTGACTGCATAAGACCCAAGCCAAATCTTAGATATTGAACTGGACAAGGGGTGAGAAGCTATTTAGTGAGATAATATAATATAATATATATGTGTGTGTGTGTGTGTGTGTGTGTGTGTGTGTGTGTGTAATTTTTTTTGGGGGGGTACTAGGAATTGAACCCTGGAGTATTTCAACACTGAGCTACATCCCCAGCCTTTTTATTTTTTATTTTGAGATAGGGTGTCTCTCGCTAAGTTGCCGAAGGCCTTGCTAAGTTGCTGAAACTGGCTTTGAACTCATGATCTTCCTGCCTCGGCCTCCTCTGAGTTCCTAGGATTACAAGTGTGCACCACTGCACCTGGGATGAGATAATTATATACGTTCTGTTAATTTTAGACATCTGTATGAAGAATTTACACTTGGTAGAAGGTTTTTATAGTACTTTGGTATTCATTAAGAGGTTAGGACCAGGGGAAAATATTTGGGAGTTATTGACATGTATCTGTTAGATTTGGTAATGAGGAGCCTTGGGGACTTGTCAAGCCTGTTCTCAGTGGTAGAAGCTAGACTGTAGAGAAAGATTGGGTGAGAAATTAATGAGAATGTGAGGTGTGGTTTTGGATACTCTTGGGAAATTTTTTTTGTGTGTGTTTAAAAAGGGAAATAGAAAAATAGTTGTGTCTACAAGTGAGACCTAGATTTGAGTAATATCTTTACACTTGCTTGAGTGCAGGTCTTGAGTGTATTTGAAAGTTTAAGGTATTTATTTGCCTCATACAATCCTATACTACATTGAGGTAGATGGTGTTTTTTCCTCAGTATACATAAGAAAGTTTAGAAAGTCAAAGGACAGTCCAAGGTCATTAGAACTTATAGTCAATAGAACCTGTAATTTTACTCAGTTTGGTACCAGATAGTACCTTTCACTATAGCAAAATGCCCCTTAGATCTTTTATGACCTTGAAAAAGACAAGTTCCATTTACTTCAGAGCTTTTTACTTTCTCTTTCATTTTTTGAGACAGATATTGCTGTGTGCCCAGGCTGGCCTCAAACTCTCGATCCTCCTGCCTCAGCCTCCCCCCTCAACCTTCTGAATAGCTGGAATTACAGGTGTACATCACCATGCTTTTGAAAGGATTAAAAGTGAGAGATGTAAAAAAAAATTTTTGTAAGCTGTAAATTGTCAGAGAGATATAGAAATTTCCTACTTTAAAATGCTATATTTTAGTCATTTTAGGCAATGGCCTTTAAGTTCATTTTTGAGTCTTAGTCTTTATCAGTAGTGCTTTGAAAATGTGAGGAGATTGTTAAAACCTAGAACCTGTCAAAGATATTTATAGCTTGTGATTTGAACCTAGACCTCATTTAACAACATCCTTACTATGGTTTGATGATCTTCTGTAAGGTCTCATAATTCTCCCCAAAGGAGCTTTTTCCTGAAAGAATTCTTTCTAAAGCATGGAGATTTACCAGCTCGTTTTCTCTTCTCCCTTTTAATATTCATTCATTCATTTGACAGATATTGATTGAACATTTCTTATGTTATTAGATATTAGCTATCATGACATGTTTGAGTATGTCATTGTTCTGCCAGAAAAAAGACCTCGTTTTGGTGTTTTGATTTTTACTTGGAATTGGGAAACTTTGTCATGAAGTTTAGCTATAGCTAAAAATTCAGGTGGAAAGCATCATTAGCATTTAAAGTCTTATCAATTATTTTGTGAGTCTTCTCCAGCGAAGAGTTACAGATGAAGGGGCCATCTGACAGACAGATGGTACCAGCTTTGCCTGGAGCAGGACTTACTGCTTTGCTTTTGTGGCCTCAGAAACTAATAAGCCAGTCAGTAAAGGTCATTCTGAAGCTGTGTGTGGTAGCGTTTACGTGTAATCCCAGCTACTTGGGAGGCTAAGGCAGGAAGATGGCCACAAAAAAGTCATCTAGAGTTTTTGAGGGAATTTTAGGGGAGAAAAGTATGCAAATGGTACAGAAGAGAGCTGGGCATTTGTAAGTAGTCTCTTTTTAAAAACTTCAAACTTAGTATTTTACTTTACTTAAAGATGCAAATATCAAAATATTAAATACACTTAATAACTTAGGTTCTTTTTTTTGGTTCTTATCAATGTTTATGAATGATGTTTAATTTTATATCTTAACATAAATGAAAAAAATTTGACTTACATGTTTTCACCTTTACAAGTACATTTCAGCTAATTAGAAGCTTGAAAAAGAAATATGTCTTAGATGGTCTGTTTTATTTTGAATATTTTATTTTGACCTGATCATCAAGATCACCTAGACAGTTTAAAAAAACAGATTCCCATTTTCCATTGATCCCTAAAAGAATAAACAAAACCAAAAATCTTAAGTGGATCAGACTTTTTGAGGATGAGATTTAGGAATTTGTATTTTTTTAAAAGATCCTTGGATAATTGTCGATTGTCGCAGCCTCCCGAGTTGCTGGGATTACAGGCATGTGCCACCACATCTGGCATCACTTTCAGTTCTAAATTTGGATTACTTAATGGTGGAGGATAGGCTGCAAAATATATACTGTGGTTTTGTTGGCCTGTCATAACTAAGATGAAAGCAGCTGATTTCAAAGTGACTTAAAAGGTGTATCCTGGAATCCTTACCTGTCATTCTGTAATAAGTATATGTTTAAGATTTCTAGTATCAAGTAGATGCTTTGATTTGATTGGGAACTAGAATGGTATAAATTCTTGTCCATGGGAGTATCAGTATGTTGTATCTCTCATTACCTCTTCATTCAGACTTCAGTGAATTAAAATATAGTGGAGACAAATCTGAATCTACTAATTAATGGAATAAGATTATTTTTTAGAATGGAATTATTTACTTGAGCAATAGGAAGAGTAATTATGTTAGTCAGTTTTTTATCATAGTGACCAAAATACCTGAGGAGGGTAAGTTTGTTTTGGACTCAACCGTTTTAGAGATTCAGTCGATGGTTGGCGCTCCACTGTACTGGGCCTGATGAGGGGAGGCAGAACACCACAGCAGAAGGGCATTCTAGAGGAAAGGTGCTTAGCTCATGGCAGGCAGGAAGTGCAGAGAGAGTGAGGAGCCAGGGAGAAGATATGATCTCCAAGGGTACGTCCTCAACAATTTACTTCCTCCAGCTCTACCCCACTTACAGTTATCACCCTGTAGTCCATTCAGATTTTTAATTCATGTGGTTAATCTATTGATGAAGTCGCTGCTCTAATCCAATCTTTCATTCTGAAAGGTTGCATTGTCTAACAAATGAGTTCTTTGGGGGACTTTATTTATTTATTTATTCATTCATTCATTTATTTATTTATTTAGAAATACTGGGAATTAATGGAACCCAAGGGTGCTTTACCACTGAGCTATACCCACAGACCTTTTTATTTTATTTTGAGACAGGGTCTTGCTAAGTTGCCTAGGCTGGCCTCAAACTTGGGTTCCTTCTGCCTCAATTTCCTGAATTGCTGGGGTAACAGGTGTGAATCATCCCACCTATGTGGGGGACATATTTAGATTCAAACTGTAGCAGATAGGAAAGGTATCATATTTTCTATTGAAAGACCCCCCCCCCCCCCAACACACACACACTTTATTTAGGTGGTGCTGGGGATTGAACCCAGGGCCTTGTGCATGCAAGATAAGCACTCTACCAACTGAGCTATATCCCCAGTCCCACACAGATCATTCCTTTTTTTTTTTTAAATTAAGGCATTTTTCTTTTCTATTCTTTTTTTTTTTTTTAAAGAGAGAGAGAGAGAATTTTAATATTTATTTTTTAGTTTTTTTTGGCGGACACAACATCTTTGTATGTGGTGCTGGAGTCACTGGGATTATAGGTGTGCACCACCACGCCCAGCTATGTT
This sequence comes from Callospermophilus lateralis, assembly GCF_048772815.1. NCBI lineage: Eukaryota > Metazoa > Chordata > Mammalia > Rodentia > Sciuridae > Callospermophilus > Callospermophilus lateralis. The sequence goes on from NC_135308.1 coordinate 66,415,445, forward strand.
TAACTTTTTGAGAAATCTATCTATTACTGTATTTTTTATCATCATCTGGTGAAATGAAGTTTTGTGCAAATTGGTTTTGGTATCCAGTTGCCCTTAGCATTTATGTTATGTTTGTTTTACTGGTAAATTATGTGCATGATTTTCTGCTTCTTGCATTGAAATTTCTAGTGTGGAGTATTGTATGTAATACTGTGGACTGGTCATTCCTGCCCCCTTTTAATTTAATATTTACTTTTTAGTTGTAGTTGGACACAATACCTTTATTTATTTTTATGTGGTGCTAAGGATTGAAGCCAGAGCCTCAACACATGCTAGATGAGTGCTCTACCACAACCCCAGCCCTCTTTTTTTTTTTAATAAAACCTTAAATTTGAGGTAATTATTGATTCATGCAGATGTAATAAATAATACAGAGATACCCCATTTCCTTTGGCACATTTTCCTCATGGTAAAATTTGGAAAAATGTAGTTAATATTACTACTGTGATACTAATGTTGATGCAGTCAAGATAAGACTATTTCTATCACTCCAAGGATCCCTCATTACAGTTACACCCAGTTCCCTCATACATCTATCCCATTTGTACCTTCTTAAACTACCCTTTCTATAATTCTGTGATTTCTAGAATACCATATAATCCACAGTGTGTTTGGCAGCTTTCCATTGCTGTGACAAAATAACTGAGGAAAAATACTTGAGAAAAACATTCTTTTGTTCTCATGGTTTCTATCTGTGTTCAGCTAGCTCCATTATTTCTGGACCAGGGGTGAGATAGAAAGTACATCATGATAGAAGGGTGTAGTAGAGCATAGTTGCTCACCTCATGGAGGTTGTGAAGGAGAGAGAAAAATAAGCATGCATATGCATGTGGTACACATCAGGATACGGGAACAAAATATACCCTTTGAAGGCACACACCAGTGACCCACCTCATCCAACTAGCTCCATCTTCTGAGATTTCCACCTCCAAATACTGCCACCAACTGAGAACCAAGTCTTTTACAAATAAGCCTTTAGGGGATATTCCAGATCTAAACTATAACTTTCTGCCTCAGCTCTCAAAGAATAATACTCATCTCACAATGCAAAAAACAATCAATCCATTTTCAAGAATCATCATAGCCTTAAGAATTCCAGCTTTACTCAAAGAGTCCAAGTCCAAAGTCTTCTTTAAGATTCAAGACAGATATTTAGCTGTGAGCCCCTATAAAATAAAAAACCAGAATATATACTTCCAACACACAGTGGTGGAACAGTCCCAGGGTAAACAGTCCCATTCCAAAGTGGAGCAGTGGGGGGGGGGGGGGCATAGAAAGGAGAGATAAGACCTAAGCAGGACTGAAACCTAGCAATGCAAATAACATTTTTAGCCCTGTGTCCAGCATGTGAAGCACCTGGTGGGATATGGACCCCCAAAGGGGTTAGGCAGCCCAGCCCCTGTGGTCTTGACAGCTGCAGTCCACATGGCTACTCTCTTGGCCTACCTGTGCTCACTGTCTGCAGCTTTCCTTGGCAGAATTCCACATTCCTGGCATTTCTGTGTTCTTGGGGTCTCCACTAAAGCTTCAGCTTTACTCTCACAGCTTCATGCATAGGCCTCTCAGGGGCTGCCTGTAGGAATTCTGAACCTAACCACGTACTACTGAATGGACTCTCGGGCTTTTCTTTAGAATTTGGGTGGAAACCTTGGGGAACTTCTGGCATTTTTTTTTTTTTTTTTTTTTTTTTTTTTGTTAAACTCAGGAGCACTCTGCTACTGAGACACATCCCCAGCCCTATTTTGTATTTTATTTAGAGAAAGAGGCGCAATAAGTTGCTTAGCCTCTTGCCATTGCTGAGGCTGGCTTTGAACTCATGATCTTCCTGTCTCAGCCTTCCTTCCAAACCACCGGGATCACAGGCATGTGTCACTGTGCCTGGTGCCTCTAGCATTCTTTCTACCTTCAAAACCAACATAAATGGATGATGCTAATGTCTGCTGCTTGTGGGAGCAATATCTGGGGATGCTTGCATCATGGGTTGAATGACTTCTGAGTGCCTGAGTGGCAGAATATGATAAAATGATTCCTAGGGAAGTAATTTCCTAGTCAGCTCAGTAGGAGCAGGACACCCTGGTTCTCTCTTCTCAAAACAAAGCCTTTTCAAAGGAGTTTGTCCTTAAGCTTGCTATGGGTGGGGGTCTGGCTAATTTCTGACATGCCTTCAAAACATCTTTCCTAATGTCCCTATGCAAAGTACTTGACTTTTTAAAAAATGTCACTCTTCAGTAAGCATATCTTCCTTAGTCCCAATTTTTACACATGCTTCTTTCCCGGCCAAACTGCAGGTTTTTCACATCTTTCTGCTCTGCTCTTTTCTCTCATTTCTCACAGTAAACCTGGTTTAAAGCAGCCAGCAATACTCATGCTACATGAATGCTCTTCTGTCTTGAAATTTCCTCCAGCAGATAAAGTAGTATATTATTTTTTTACTCAACCTCATACAGAATTTTAAGGCATGGCCCGGTGTAACTGAGTTTTTTGCCAGAATGTAACATGAATGGCCTCTCTTTAATCCAATTCCCAATGGATTCTTCATTCCCACCTGAAACCTTGAGCACAGTGTTCAGTGTTTTCATTCCTGTCAGCATTCTGGTCTACTAAGCTCTCAACATCATTGTCCATTAAATTCTGCTTAAAACATTCTGGGACTTCTCTACTCTTTGTCTCCAAATCTAAGCTCCTCCTTAAGACCACTCTCAACCTTCTGACCTATGTGGTCCCTAGTACCCCGCCTAAATTGAGGACTCCAAACTACTCCTTTCCTTTGTGGGAGACATTTGTGCAAGACACACACACACATTGTTACCATATTCAAAATTTAAAAAAATTAAAGATAGTAAATTTGTTACATATTAATACAAATAACATTTTTAGAAAAAGTAACTATTTTCCAAAATAAAAAAATTAGAAAGTTTTGCAGATTTTTCTAACATTTGGGTTAATTGAAGGTAACTGCATTCTCATATCTATTTCTGCATTAAAACTTGAGTTATTACTTATCACATAATCTCTGGGTAACTCCATTGTTCACTTGTGAAAGAAGAGAGGCAAAAAAGTTATTGTCAGTATTACTAATTTTGACCTGTTAAGACTTCCTGAAAGGGTCTTTAAAGATCTTGGAGGTCTTTAAACCCCACTTTGAAAATCAGTGTCTTAGCCAGTGACTAATCAGCTTTCTTAAATTTTGCTTTTTAAACCTAGCATAGATACGTGGACTCGTCCATTACTTTATATCTGTCTTTATTGTGATTGTTAGCGATTTTAGAGTTCTGTTCTTCCAGTCCCAGATTAGTGTGTGTTTATTTATTTATTTATTTTTTCCTACTAGAGAAGACCATACATAGGCAGTGGGAATAAGAAAAACACAGTTGTTATTAACATGTTGCCTCATTTTATTAAGTTGGTGTTTAGATAGTTTGTTAGATTGGACTCAGTCAGGTTATACAATGATTTGAAGAGGGAAGGTAATATAAAGAAATAATAACTTTTAACAGAATTTGGTAAGGAGGAGTTGCCTAGAAAGAAACAAAAAGAATGTTAATGAGTATAGGAATAGTAGCAGTTACAGGGATAACCACTATCCTTAAGTTTGGGATGAGTACCTAAGGAAGAGAGCCTTCCACTCTTGCCCTTGCCTGAAATCTAGATCTTGGAGAGGGCATGACTACGGTTCAGAAAACAGTAGAGACGGTTCAGAAAACAGTAGAGACGGTTCAGAAAACAGTAGAGACGTTGTGGTCCTGAGCTGCCAGGACTTGATGGAGAGAATACCTTCTGGAATTTGCTGGAAATTTACTCTTCACTAGAAAACAAAGCCCTATTCTGTGTATTTTTGTTGGCAGTTCCCTCTACTGATAAAATTCAACATCATGCCATCTGGCAAAGGAAAAATATTTGAAGGTACCAGACGATTTTCGTAGTGCAGACAAAAAAGGTGAATTCGAAATGGAGATACAAAGTTGGTAACAGGCATAATCCACCCCTTTCATAGTCCAGCTTCTATTAAACTCATCTACCGAAGTCAAAAGGTAAAATAACCGAGCCACCACAAAAGCCTTGTAGATTCAAACAGCAGCTCTTTATTCTCGAACTGTCACCGGCACTCTACACGCACGTTCTGGGAAAATCTCCACCTCCACCGGGCTCTGCATCCCAAATACTCTCTGAATCCCTTGAGAACTCAATGGGAACTCAAGGAGCGGGCGCCTGAGGCAGCAGGATATGCCCTATTCCCAGCAGGATCCACCTTAAACCTGGAACCATCCTATTCCCAGCAGGATCCACACCCTAAACCTGGAACTGCCTTATACCTGGATCCGCCCTGGTCCTTGAGCAGGGTCACCTTTCTCAAACATTCATGCAATGTCACTGAAAATGACCTGGGTCCAAGGCAAGCCCATTTCCACAATGGAGAGTTCTCCCTCTAAGCAACATTGGGTAGGGGGAGAAGGAAATTGCCATGCGTCATTCCTATTTGGCTATGGCTCTCAGCAGACATACATATTTGTCATTTTTTCCAAAGATGGGAACCTTAAAAAGCCAGTATATTGGGAGGCATATTATTAACAATATGATGTCATTTCAATTTTTGTTTGTGGGTATTATTTATATGTAACTTGATAGATTGGTGATACCCTTTCCAGACTATAAGCTTGGAACAGATTTTGCAAAGTATTTCTGTATTGGTTACTTGAGGAATCTTGTATTTTTCAAATTCCTTTTCAGTTGGCAGCAAAAATTCACAGCTAAGGATAATGTTTTCATGTCTTTAGGTTCTAGATTTTTGTTAGGAAGTGAGATGAAGCAGACTTTTAACAAAAATTATACTGCATAGTTACCAAGTGAATTAGAATAACATTTTTATTTCAACTTCAAGGTTTGTTTATATACTCATTTCCTGTTTGCTATAGTAACATATCAGCACAAATTTTAGAGACTTAAGATAATGCTTTATCTTGTAGTTCTGTAGCTAAAAGATCTGACAGAATTTCATTGGGCTGAAGCCAAAGTGTCATTAGGGCTGAGTTCTGTTCTAGAGGCTTTGCACGAAATCTCTCACTGTGCTTTTTCCAGATTTTAGAGACTTGTTCCTTTCGCGGTATTGCAGTTCTCTTTCCTTTTTGGAGTCATGTCTTTCTGACTCTAAACTCTTCAGTTTATCTCCTTCACTTTTAAAGACCCTGATGATTATAGTAGGCCCACTAAATAATCCAGTATATTTTCCTTGTTCACCTGATTCGCAACATTAATTACACCTCCATTCCTGGTTCTTCTTTGTTTTGTAACCTAATATATTTGTAAGATATTCGTGAGTTCTAGGGATTAGCATGCGAACCTTTTTTGGTGGACCATTATTTAACATGGTACAATTTACTTACTTTACCTTTTCTTCTAAAAGGTGGGAACATTTAGATATTATGTTGCAGGTGTGATTTTGCTTAGGGGGAGAAACAAACTGAGCAGCTATTTTTTACTTCCAGGTAGAAAATTTTGTTGTGTAAAATACCCTTAAAGTTTTAAAAAGGATCTACTTTAAGTCTCATACCTATATGACAGTGACTACTCACTGGAGGATGGTTCTTCAAAATGTCTTTCGTCTTTCGTATTACTCTTTTACCTTAGTTTGTGAATGGGCAAAAAAGAGAAATACACATACACAGACACACACATACATATATACAGAGATAGATTTTTTAAAGAATTAAGATAAGCTGTGCATGGTGGCACATACTTGTAATCCTGCCTCCCAAAGGATCATGGCTGTTTTACAGTGCAAAGTGCATGGTGGCACACACTTATAATCCCAGGAGCTAAGGAAGCTGATGCAGGAGGATTGCAAGTTCAAGGCTAGCCTCTGCAACTTTGCACAACCCTGTCTCAGAATAAAAAATAAGAAGGGCTGGAGGTGTGGCTAAGTGGTAAAGCACCCCTGAATTCAGTTCCCAGTACTGAGGGGAAAAAGGTTTTACTGGAATGTAAGCACCGTGTTTAGATATCACTCAGCTCATGGCAGCCAGGAAGGCGCAAGAGAGAAGGGTGAGTGGTGTGGGCGTGGGGCAAACAAGAAATGAGCCTTTAGTACACATCATCTGACCTCCAACCATGCCCCAACACCTACAGTTTCTACTACCTTCTATTAATCTAGTGAGGTAACAATAGATTAATGTACTGATGAGGTCAGGAGTCCTTTTTGCCCAATAGTCCAGCCTCTGAACATTGAGCACTGGGAACCAGGTCTTCATCATATGAGACTTTGGGAGACATTCCATATCCATACTGTAAAATTAGCTCCTGCCTCCGAAAGGATCATGGCTGTTTTACAGTGCAAAAAGCATTCATTTCATCTCTGCAAATCCCCATAGTCTTGAATTCCAGTGTTTTTCAAAAGTCTGTGTCTCTTAAGAGATCAAAAGCAAACTCTTAGCTTTAAGTCCCTATAAAAATAAAAAAGCAAGATACATACCACCAACAGAGAGTGGTGCAGAATAAATGTTTCTATTCCAAAAGTGAGGAATAGGAAAGATGAGGGGTGGCTGTGGCTCAGTGGTAGCGCACTTTCTTGGCATGTGTGAGACACTGGGTTTGATTTTTAGTAAAGAATAAATCCAAGTGGACAGCTTTTTGTTTCACTATTTACATAGATTTGTAGGCAGAGGTATATACTTGCATTCTAGACATTGGGATGCTACGTTAATTATTGCTATGTAGGGAAACCTCAAAATTTCTTGATATGGCAGTGATAAAGTTGTTGCTATAACTCTGGGTTGGCAAATTGTAAGCAACTCTGGTATCCTGCCTGATTTTTGAATGAGCTGATTGCTTTTTTACATTTAAAAAGTAGTTTTAAAAATAATGCTTTGTGATATTGGAATGAAAATTAAATGAATTGTGAATTTTAGTGCTCATAAATAAGGTTTTATTGGAATATAAGCACAGTTGTTATTTACATGTTATCTCTGGCTACTTGCGTGTTCCAGTGGCAGAATTGTGTAGTTTGCAGAAGAGACCTTTTGTGGCTTACACAACCTAAAATATTTACTATTTGGCCTTTTTTTCCTTTTTTAAATATAATGTTATTGTATTTTTTTATACCTTTATTCTGTTTATTTATTTTTATGTGGTGCTGAGGATAGAACCTGGTGTCTCACATATGCTAGGCAAGCACTGTATTTGGCCTTTTTAACAAGAAGTTTGTTGACCTTGCTTTAGAGTGTTATGAGCACTGTTATTATCTTGCTCACACATGCTCTTGAAGTAGTTTCTTCAAATTGCTTATTAGATGATTAAAATGTAAGGGTAACCCTACATAAAGGGTTATGATGATGTCTTTTACTGGTAGAAAATTTGGAGAAGTTACTGTGTTTTTTTAATTTATGTAGAAAAATGTTAAAACAGGGCTGGGGTTGTGGCTCAGTGGTAGAGTGCTTGCCTCAAATATGTGAGGCGCTGGGTTTGATTCTCAGCACTGCATAATAAATAAAAAAATAAAGGCCTATTGACAAGTAAAATAAATAAATAAATGTTAAAACGGCATGTAGTTCTGTCAAAAGCTAAATATGTTATTTGTTAGGGCTGCCCATGAAGTACCATAGACTATGGTTTTAACAACAGGAACTTATTTTCTCATAGTTTTGGAGGCTAGACTTCTAAGAACAAGCTGTTAATAGGTTTGCTTTCTCCTAAAGCCTCTACTTGAATTGCAGTGTTTTTTAGTCCTGGTATGCATTCCTGGTGTCTGTTTTTTCTCTTACAGGGCTATTATTCATATTGGTTTTTCTCTTACAGAGCCATTATTCATATTGGTTAGGGCCCCATCTTTATAACTTCATTTAATTATCTCTTTAAAGTTCCTGCTCCAAATACAATTGCGGTCTGAGGTACTAGGGGCTAGGGCTTTAACATATGAATTTTGAAGGGATCAAGTTCATTCCACACCACCAATAAATTTCTTTTGGAAATTTTCATTTATTCATTAAGCATATCTTGAGGATGACAGTGTTCAAGCAAGATATAGATGGTGAACAAGACGGACAGGTCTGAATTTAAGGAGCTTATGGTTTAGTGGGGGAAGACAGAAAATAAAAAGGAAAACAATTTCAGAGAGTGGTACAGGCTACAAAGGAAATTAAACAATATTATGAGTAACTAGTATAGTGGGGTAATGTTAGGGTTGCCTCAAAACGTGACTTTCACCTGAGAAGTAAATAATGAGGAATAGCTAACTAGTTAAGTACCCAGACCTGTTTCTGGGTTCTGATGCTGTTCAACATTGGCGTGGAAAGGATCAAATGGATAGTGAAAAGATTTAAATTTTATACCTTGTGATTTGAAAGGTCGGCAGGGTTGAAGTCAGGAATGATTTTTTGGACGTTATGGTAAGGATTTTGGTTATTCTCTGCACAAAGAAAATCTGGAGGGATTTTAATAGGGGAGTGACATGATTTTTCTGTTTGAAAAACTATTTGGCTGTTGAATAAATAAAGGAGACTGCAGGCACAAAAGTGGAAGATAGGGAGATCACTTAGGGAACCCACATATTCTAGGATGGAAGTATTTTGGCTTGTAGTAGTTCCAGGGAGGAGGAAAAGAAATGGAAAGAATTTGAGGGTGATTTTGGAGGTCAAATCCATAGTATTTACTAATGGATTATGTGTGGGAATTTGGGAAAAGAGAAAAATATCTTTGACAATAATGTTATAGAATACTGTCCTCTGTGGCAGGTAAACCCTATAGTGTTAAAAGATTAGGTTATTCCTTTAGCAGCAAGTTGCAGAATATAATTGGAAAGGTAAAGCTTTCAGTTATGAAATAGGCAAACATAAGGCAAATACACAGGCTATAGTTTAATTCAGTGTCCTAATGACAGGCTTATAACTACTAGAAAGCCTGTAGGGAATTCATAGTTTGTCAGAAAGTATGCCTTTGGGAATAATAACCTGTTTGGAACAAAAAAGACCCGGAGAATATTTTAGTGAATGTCAGGTTTGATGGCATGGCTATGCATGCAATTAAGTGATTTTCTTTCTAGAGTTCTTTACTCCAAGATAAATGTTTTTAAAGAGAACCAGCCTTTTGGTGAAAGTGGACAGGATATATGAATTAATGGTAGATAAAAATGAATGAAATAGGTGAAGGCTTTCTTCCTCAAAATTTGAACTTTCTCTGTCAAGAAGAATTTTAAGGTTGTTAAACTGTTAGTGCAAACCCAGAGAGTTGTGAGACTTGGGTCTTGTTTTGACACCCCTAGATCTGAATCTTAGGGTCCTCATCCATAAGACAGGTCTCTTTGAGATGGGTGATTTTAGAAGGGAAAAAGTATGTATTGTTCCAGATTTCTGAACGGAACATACAGAAGTAAGGCAATTGTGATAGTAACCTTCATTTCAGAATTACCAAGTATCGTCCCCTGTTTTGTTTTTTTCTTCTGAAGAAACAGGGATTGATGAGTTTAGTCATGTTACTTTTATTAAGGGAGAAGATAGCAATCCTTATAGTGTTTGCAAAATATACCTCTTTGAGAAGCATATTTAAAAATTTCCTTATGTAGGAATTTTTTAAAAATATTTTTTAGTTGTAGTTGGATACAACACCTTTATTTCACTTGTTTATTTTTGTATGTGGTGCTGAGGATCGAACCCAGGGTTTTGCACGTGTGAGGCTAGCGCTATACCGCTGAGTCACAACCCCAGCCCTTATGTAGAAATTTTATGATAGTACTAAATTGTATGGAGTGGTTTTGGCAGACAGTGATTCAAACTCTGTAAAACATGTAACTCAGATTTCCAGGAACTAGTTTTAATGATTTTTTCTCAAACTTAGAATGGAACTGTATGTGATGAATAGGCTTTTATTTGCTACATACAAGAGTAAGACTGTGAGGGTTGTCATTTCCTGGTCAGCCTTTATTTTTCCTTTTTTTTTCAGACTATCATTACAGGTGTGTGCTCCACCCAAGGAATGCTATCACTAGTTGTTTTTAGCTATTAATGATGATAGAGGTTATGAAAATAGTCTATATCTAACTGCAGAAAACAGCACTTACTTTACTGTTAATTTTTTAAAATATTTATTTTTTAGTTGTAGGTGGACACAAAACCTTTATTTATTTATTTTTTAAAATTTTCATGTGGTGCTGAGGATCGAACCCAGTGAGTGCCTCATGCATGGTAGATGAGCGCTGTACACACTCTGAGCCTCAACCCCAGCCCTTACTGTTAAATTTTATATGAAACAAAATTCTTAAAAATGAACACTATTTTTGGTGCTCAAAGCTATTTTCATTATTCACTTAATTAAAATATAATTATTAGAATAAATATATGCAGTATAAAATTCAAAAGCTACTAAGTGATATACAACAAAATATTCTTTTTCCTATATTTTCACTTATCCACTTTCCTTTCTCAACTTCTTAAGATTTTATACAAACACACTAACTTGCCTTTTTTGCATAAAAATATTGGAAATATTTATGTAAAAGGGTGTTTTAAAATCTTTCTTACACATAAAAGATTAAGCACTTTAGTAAATTATAGATTATTTCTAATTGTTAAATATACCATGAGAAAATAATTTATTCCAAAATAGTTGAATTTATGAGTCTTCTTTTTAATATTTATTTTTTTAGTTGTAGTTGGACCCAATACCTTTATTTATTTATTTTTATGTGGTGCTGAGGATCAAACTTGGGGCCCCTGCATGTGCTAGGAGAGCACTCTGTCACTGAGCTACTGAGCCCCTTATGAGTCTTACATGTTCTGGGTTTTGCCTCTTAAAAAGTACTTTGAATCTTGGGAAAAAAATCTTTCTATGGTTTGTTTTAGTTCTTAGATGTCTTATTCATTCATTCATTCATTCATATGTTTATTTAGCCTGGACCTTATTGTGTTTTACAGGCCAGCCTCAAACTTGAATTCTTTTTTCTTAGCCTCCTTGAGATCACAAATATGTACCATCATAGATAGATTTATTTATTTTTATTTTTTGGTACCTGAGATTGAACCTAGAGGCACTTAACCACTGAGCCATATCCTCAGTTGTTTTTATTTTTTATTTAGAGACAGGGTCTCACTGAGTGGCTTAGGGCCTCACTAAATTGTGAGGCTAGCTTTGAACTTGTGATCCTCCTGCCTCAGTTTCCTGAGCCACTGGGATTATAGGCACTCACCACCATGCCTGACTATATTTTTTTATTTTTAAGGTTTATATCTTTGAGTGATTTGTACTTTATTTTGGCATAGAGTTTGAATTAGGAATCCAATTTTATTCTTTCCTGGATGATTATCCAGTTAGTTCTATGCCACAATTAAGCCATCTTTTTTTTAACATTAAATATATATATATATAATGTATATATGTATGTATTTTTGGTCTCTTTTCAGACCACTAGTTGATTCATTGATTTGTTTGCTAGTACACACTTTTTTGTTGCTGTTTTTAAAAAACCTTTATTTATTTATTTATTGTAGTTGTAGATGGACAGCATATCTTTGGTGCTAAGGATCGAACCCAGTGCCTCATGTGTGTCAGGCAAGCGCTCTACCACTGAGCTGTAGCCCCAGCCTAGTACATGCTTTTAATTGTTATTGCTTTAAAATGTCTTTATATCTAGCAGGAAAGTCTCTTAATCCTTACCCCTCAATTAGTGTCCCTTTTTTTCAGAAAAATTTTGGCTTTATATTTGTTACTTTTTCCATTTAGACTTAAAAATCCATTTGTTAAGGATATAAAAATAGCAAATTAGGAAGCTCCAGGCTTTCGTTGATTCAAGGAGACATAATCACACCACCCCTAAAACAAAAACCACTACAGAAGAAATATCCTGGAGACTGGCTGAAATGATTTCCATAACCTCTGGAAAACAGTGAAAGGTATATAGCAACCAAGTATGAATACTCAGGTCACATTTTAAATGGTAGGAAATTTGGACATGTTTTTGTTTGTTCTTGTTCCACTTTTCCCAGTGTAGTAGTCGTCTGGGTGTAAAGGAGTCTGAGATCCCACTTCCTTCCTTCAAACCAGAGGATCAGAGTAGATCTTATTGAAAAATTCTTTTGCCAGGGTATTGCCTGCAGAAGTGATCCCTGCTTTGTGTAGTTTGGAGCTCAGGTAGGGAAAGGCAACACAATTTGACTCTCAGAATGGGACAAAAGGCAGAAACCTACAAATGCCTGGGTGGAGGTGCAAGAGGTTTGAGGTGGTTGCATATACTGGATCATGTAAGCCATAAGAGGAATTAAGGTGAGGCTTTTTCAGAAAATGAGACATTCAAATGCAGTGTCAGTATGGGGGATCCATAAACCTACCTACAGGCCCAAGCAAGACATATTCTCAAAAAAAGACCTCAGAAGGTCTTCAAGCCTTCACCTTCATCTGAGGGCTCAAAGCATGTCCTTTTGATAAGTAGAAGACTGCCCTGTCACAGAGCTAGACTTCAAAGCTGAAAAGGGTGGCTGCTTTTTTGAATTTTGGTTCTGGGGATTGACAGTAGGCCCTTTCACACATGCTAGGCAAACACTCTACTACTGAGCTGCACCTTTAGCCCTGTTTGTTTTTTCTTTTTCTTTTCTTTTTTTTTTTAAGAGAGAGTGAGAGAGGAGAGAGAGAGAGAGAGAGAGAGAGAGAGAGAGAGAATTTTTTTGATATTTATTTTTTAGTTATCGGCGGACACAACATCTTTTGTTTGTACGTGGTGCTGAGAATCGAACCCCGGCCGCACGCATGCCAGGCGAGCGCGCTACCACTTGAGCCACATCCCCAGCCCCTGTTTTTTCAAATGCCAAATTTTCAACAGAAAATCTCACAAGGCATATAATGAAACAGGAAACCCTGATTCAAAGGAACAAAAAATTTCCAGAAACTGCCCCAGAAGAAATACTGATCTAGACTTAACTAGACAAAAAGATTTTAAAATTACTGTCTTAAATTTGGTTAAAGAGCTGAATGAAGGAATACACAGAGAAAGAATTAAAGGGAATTATGGAAGAGATTCATAAACAACCTGATTTTTAATTTTGGGGGGGAGGCACTACTGAAATTGAACTCGGGGATGCTCTTTTACTGGGTCACACTCCCAACTCTTTTAAGACATGGTCTTACTACGTTGCTGAGCCTGACCTTGACTTTGGACCCAGCTACAAGATATTTTCGGCAAAGAAAGATTAAAAAAGGAGGGGCTGGGATTGTGGCTCAGTGGTAGAGTGCTTGCCTATCATGGGCGGGACCGGTTCGATCCTCAGCACCACATAAAAATAAAGGCATTATGGCATTGTGTTGTGTCAATCTACACCTAAAAAATAATTTTTTTTTTAAACAAGGGAACAGATTCTGAGGTTGAACAATATAAAAATTGAAAATTCATTAGAAGAGTTTAAAATCAGGTTTGAACAGGTAGAAGAATCAGTGAACTTTAAGATAATGAGTCTGGGAACAAAGAAGACAAAAGTGGAGAATAGTCAATAGAGCCTAAAGAACTTATGAAACACCATCAAGCAACCCAATATATAAGTTATGTTAGTTCCAGAAGAAAGAGATAAAGAAAAGAGCAGATATAGCCAAAAATATCCTTTTTTTTTTTTTTGGAGGAGGAGGGTATTGGGGATTGTTCTCAGGGGCACTTGATCACTGAGCCATATCCCCAGCCCTGTTTTGTATTTTATTGAAAGAGTCTCACCGAGTTGCTTAGCACCTTGCTTTTGCTGAGACTGGCTTTGAATTCATGATCTGCATGCCTCAGCCTCCTGAGCTGCTGGAATCACAGATGCAAAAACATCCTATTTGACACAAAACCTGAATCTAGAAATCCAGGAAGCGCAATGAGTTCTAAGTTACATGAGTTCAAGGAGTTCATACCAAGACACATTATAACCAAACTTGAAATCAAAAGGAGTCTTAAGCAGCAAGAGGAGGATGACTTGTTACACACACAGTGTCACCAGTAAAATTATCAGCAGATTTCTCAACAGAAATATGGGAGGCCAGAATGTAATGGGATAGTATATTTAAATTTCTGGGAGGGGGGCGGGCAGGGGAGCTAGCCATGAATTCTGTATCCAGCAAAATTGTCCATCAAAAATTGGAGAAAAGTAAAGGCATCCCCAGGTAAACAAATGCTGAGGGAGTTGGTTATTAGTAGAACTGCTCTATAAGAATTGTAAAGGGAGTTCAAGTTGAAATGATAGTTACTAGGATGTTAACTTTGTACCACATAAAAAGATATTAAGGAACTCTGTGAAAGGTAAATAGATGAGTATGTTAAATCAAGCATTACAGAAATCTATACATTATAGAAATGTTATAAGTCAACATTTCTATGGGTTTTACAGGGCAAATGAGTAAAAAAAGAGTACATTTGTGTTAATGCATGTACAGCATATAAAAATAATTTATGACTTGTATTCAAAAGTAAAGTGAGGTGAGCTATATGGGAGTAATGTTTCTTCTATGCAGTTATTGCTTTTATTTGTTTTGAGCTATTGTAACAAAACAAAATACCTCCAAGTAGGTAATTTTGCAAAGAATAGAATTTATTTTCTCATGGTTCTAGTCAAGGCACTGACAGCTTTGGCATCTGGTGAGGGCTACTCTCTGCAGCTAGCACCTTATGGGTGCATTCTCTGGAAAGTGTGTCCATACACCTAGTGTATGGACTATATTTCTATTTCTTTATATGCCTTTTAGTTTTTTTTGTTTGTTTTGTTGTTTTTGTTAACTGGGCATGTTAGATATCATATTTTAGCAGTTCTTGGTACTAATTCCCCCTTCCTTCAGGTCTTGTCATTGTTACTTGGTTATTTGATTAGTAGCTGAGTGGTTTATTTTAGTGAAGTATGTTTCCCTTCTTAGTGTTCAGCCTCTGATAACTGTTCCTCAGGAGGGTATAGTTTTGGATATGCTCTTAGTCACCCTGAGATCTTAGTGCTTTTGGGGGGGAGGATATAGAGGATTGAACTCAGAGGTACTCAACCGCTGAGCCACATCCCTAGCCCTATTTTGTATTTTATTTAGAGACAGGACTCACTGAGTTGTTTAGCACCTCGCTTTTGCTGAGGCTGGCTTTGAACCCGCCATCCTCCTAACTCAGCCACCTGGGCTACTGGGGTTACAGGTGTGTGCCACCATTTCTGCCTATAATGCTTTATTTTATTTATTCTTATTGTATTTGTAAATTTAGAAAATATTGTTGGTAGGAATGCATATTGATTTCAGGGCTTTCCTGGAAATTGATTTTCTTTCTTTTTTTTGTCTCTTACTTTAATTTGATATAATATGTTATATATCTAATTTGTTATGTATGACAGCATAATGCAATTCAGTTCATATTACACATATAGAGCACAGTTTTTCATGTCTCTGGTTGTACACAAAGTAGATTCACACCATTTGTTTTCATACATTACTTACGGTAATGATGTTCATCTCATTCCACCATCTTTCCTACCCCTGTATCCCCCCTCTTCCTCTTCCTCTCCTTTAACCTATCTAAAGTCCATTTCTCCCATGTCCCCGCCCCCATCCTCATTATGAATCAGCATCCTCATGTCAGAGAAAACATTCGACATTTGGTTTTTTGGGATTGGCTAACTTCACTTAGTGTAATTCTCCAACTCCATCCAGGTACCTGCAAATGCCATAATTTTGTTTTCTTTTAATGCTGAGTAATATTCCATTGTGTATACATACGCCACATTTTCCCTATCTACTTAATTTCCCTATCTACTTAATTCATCTACTTAATAGCCTTTGGGTTAGTTCCACAATAGCTATTGTGAATTGTGCTGCTATAAACATTGATGTGGCTATGTCCCTATAGTGTGCTATTTTTTTTTTTTTTTGGTATAAACCAGAGAGTGGGATAGCTGGGTCAAATGGTGGTTCCATTTCTAGTTTTCCAAGGAATCTCCATACTGCTTTCCAGATTGGCTGCTCCAATTTGCACTCCTACCAGCAATATAAGAGTGTGCCTTTTCCCCCATATCCTTTTCCAAATTATTGTTGTTTGTATTCTTAATGGCTGCCATTCTGACTGGAGTGAGATGAAATCTTAGTAGTTTTGATTTGCATTTCTCTATTTGCTTGAGATGTTGAACTTTTTTTTAATATATTTGTTGATTGACTCTATATCCTCTTAGAAGTGTCTGTTCAGTTCCTTGGCCCATTTATTGATTTTTTTTTTTTTTTTTTGGTGTGTGTGTGTGAAGATTTTTGAGTGCTTTATATATCCTAGAGATTAATGCTCTATCTGATGTGCATGTGGTAAAATTTTGCTCCCATTCTGTAGGCTCTATTCACCTCACTGATTGTTTCTTTTGCTGAGGAGAAGCTTTTTAGTTTCAATCCATCCCTGGAAATTGATTTTCTTATTTTTTTATTTAGAATTCTTAAATTCTTTGGGAAAACATTTCATTTGCTTTCTTTCTTTTTTTTTAGATCAAGGGCTACAAAATGATTATAATTAAGTGTGTTATTCTGTTTACATTTTTACAAATGAGCAGCACTTTTCTATATAGCTCCTGCTATGAGAAATTTGTGGTTTTATTTTAAGGATTCTTTTAAGAAACTTAATTCTACTTGCTACAATTTAAGAATGAAGATTCTGTAGTTTACTTGTGTTATAAACCATCTAACCTCAGGGTTCAGGTTCTTATCTTGAGTCCTCTGCCTAAATCTTAATTTTGTTGATCAGTAGAAAGTATATGAGCTTCGCGAAGTTTCAAAAATGGCTTAGAATAAATCCTGGTGTCTCTTTTTTGTATCCTAACAACCTTGAATAAGTTACTTAACCTTCCATTCTCAGTTTCCACATTTATTAATTAGACAATAATAATATTTCAGATGACTATATTTAGGAATTAGATGAGATAGTATCACTGGAAACCTAGGCCAGAGATCTAATTTTGGGGGTTTCCAACAAATCAGGTACAGCTACTTGCCCCCAAAACCAAGTGGAAAAAGTAAGTAGTGGTGCAAAGTAGAAAAGAAGCTTTCATTTGTAGCTAGCTGGGAAATCAAGGGGACCTACCTTCTTAGTGCTGTCTTTGGGGCTACTGACAGGAGCTTCCAGATTATATAGACAAGGGGGACCACAAATATGCATAGTCAAGCAGTCTTGGGCAAACTGTTTTGGTTGACAAGATTGGTGGTGATGGGGTGCTTATTTTAGATAGCTGCAGCTTCCTGGGGGTATTCTTTGGATTCATCACAATATATTATATATGCGACACCATGTTCTTGGAATCCAAGGTGACTGAGAGAAAAGGAGACCAGATGCAAATTGTAGGCAGAGGTGCCTTTTTTTTTTTTTTTTTAAATCCTTCTTTTAGTTACCTGTTGCATGCTCAAATGAAGAATCTTAGATTCTTGTCACAATACAACATATACATTCTCTGGTACAGTGTTTATCCTGTCTTTTCCCTTAAAATGGTAGCCCTGAAGTAGCTTTGTAAGCTATAACCAATTAAATAAGTATATACCATTAGCATTGATTCTGTGAGGAAAGATGTGAATGAAAGAACTAAAAAGAGGAGAGGCTGCTCAACAGTAACACAGGTTTATTTGGGACAAATATGAGGTGGGGGCCCACTGGTGACTGAGACCTATGTTCCATTTACAGATAGATACAGGGGAGTGATGAATGGGGAGATTTTTGCAGTTGTTAGGGATTGTCAAGAAAAACTTCTTGTTAGGGAGAGGGTCCTTGTGCTGTCACCTTCCCAAGGAACCTGGTGTTCTTCCAGATTTCAGTCCCAGATAACAGTTTCCTTTCTTACGATTATAGAGTATTATTTGATATTTCTTTGCATAATGGAGTACTGTCTTCTGTCTCTGGTTTAGGTCAGGCTGAGCCAGAGTGACCTTGAGGTGACTCTTGTTCTAAGATGGTAGGATATGTTTCAAAATGGCATTGCCTATGTCAGATACTTCCTAACAATTTCCTCTTCAAAAATGGTCATTAATAGCCTGGTTATAAACTTCTTAGGCTTGCTTAAGCCCCTAAGTAATAGATGCATGCTCAACTTTGGTGTTCCTTATAGATTTGTGTTTGTTCTTACCATAAACTTTAGAAAGCCTGTAAAGAAATGCTGTAGTGGGCTGGGGATGCGGCTCAAGCGGTAGCGCGCTTGCCTGCCATGCGTGCGGCCCGGGTTCGAATCTCAGCACCACATACAAACAGAGATGTTGTGTCCGCCGAATACTAAAAAATAAATATTAAAATTCTCTCTCTCTCTCTCTCTCTCTCTCTCTCTCTCTCCCTCCCTCTCCCTCCCTCTCTCCCTCTCTCACTCTCTTTAAAAAAAAAAAATGCTGTAGTAAACTCAAGTGACTTATAAAACTGACTGTTGGCTAATTTTTAATATAATTTCAGTTCTTTTAAGTTTTTTAGTTGTTGACAGACCTTTATTTTATTCATTTATTTATATCCGGTGCTGAGATTCAAAACCCAATGCCTCACATGCAAGGCAAGTGTTCTACCACTGAGTAAGCCACAACCCCAGCTCCATTTAGAAAGAACTTTTGAATTGCGTGGGATTTATGAGTTTGGCATGTGTGTGAGCTCATCTTGTTTTGGTATTTTTAATTGGATTGGCTGTGGTAGTCTCCTAATTTGGATATTCAACAAATTGTCCAAAATAAGCTTGTGTTCTAAGTGCCAAGGACTTGAAAAAAGACCTGAACCTCTAAGAAACTAAATTACTGCAGTCCAGTTTAGAGAGAGATTGATTATTTCTGAAAGCGTCTTTGCCACTCAAGAACATTGAAATATCATCTAGATCAAATATTCATTAAACATTTATATACATAGCACTTTCTGGGAACTAAGATGGAATAAAAGGAGTATGTTCTGGTTCTTTCTTTCTTTCTTTCTTTCTTTCTTTCTTTCTTTCTTTCTTTCTTTCTTTCTTCCAAGGTAGTCTACTCAGAGGTGAGAACAACTAAAAATTGTTGAAATGTCAAACATGAAGCATTTTGAATGTTAAACATTACCAGTAAAAACCAGGTATGTTGGTATACAGCTAATATCCCAGGAGGCTGAGTGAGGTAGGAGGATTGCAAGTTCAAAGCCAGCCTGGGCCTTGACTAGTTAGTGAGACCCTGTCTCAAAAATAAAATAAAGAGAGCTAGGGATATCGCTCAGTGGTAGAGGAATTTTTTAGCATGTGTCAGGCCTTGGGTTTAGTCCCCAGCGTTGCATGCATAAATGAATGAATGAATGACTGATATTCAGTTCCCAGCAAATATATAAATAAATACTACATAAATTCAAAGTCCATGAACTTTGTCTTATTTATTTCATGCAAAATTTGGTGAAATAGAAATAAAAACACCTTATACTAGTATCATTCTGATGTTTTGAGATTGGATATGTAAAACTCAGCTGTAATGTAAAAGCCTACATCTATTCTTTGAACAGTTAGGTATGTTTTTATTTGGGAAAAATAAATGACACATGGTAGGAAGAAAATCAGGCACAGCAAGGTGAAAAGTCTTCTCACTCTATAGACTTCACATGTACTTCTTTGCCAAGAACATATTTTTGAATGCTTTCTAGTCATTCTGTGTATAGGTATACTTTATATAGCTGGACATTTTGGTAACATGTAAGTGGGAACACATTAAACATTTTGCATTGTGTCTTGTTTTTTATTTTTTAAAAAGGTCGTGGTGATCTTTCCTATCTGCAAATACAGATTTTTATACATTCTTTTATTGTTCTTAATGATTGCTGAATTTTTTGTTTTAATGTGTAATATAACTGATATGTTCCACTCAGCACTCACGTTTATTTTAAAAAATACTTAAGCAAAATTTTTCTCTTTTTAGGATCAACTCCCTATCCTGAAAAAGCCATTCTCCCAAGAAGAGGGATAGAAAGAAAGACTACTTTGTAAGAAAGGATTGGGTATCCCATGAACGAGCCAGCAGAAAAACGATTGGGGTGCAACAGGACTCCAGAGCCAGATTTAAGGCTCAGAAAAGGGCACCAACTTGATGATACAAGGGGAGGTGATAATGACATCCACCAAGGAGATTTGGAACCCATTTTAGAGGCATCTGTGTGTTCTTCCCATCATAAAACGGTAAGTAAAAGTTGAAATTACACGAACAAAGCAAATATTTATGGGGGTGTAGTGGGGAGGGGGAGGGAGGATACTTTAAAAAGAATAGACACACACAGTGCTATTGCTGGAAAGAGGGAGAGGGAGGGGTATTGATTTGTATTTTTTAATTCACAATAACTTGAAATTTTTTAAATTTAACTCTGGTATTATTTGATTTTATATTTTACTTTTCCACTGACACTTAAAATAATGTTTAATCTGCTTTCTCTTGTTTAAGGGAGAAGAAATGCTCTTTTGTATTACCATATAACCTTTCGTATTTGACCCATGTTTAGTTATGATGTTATCAGTGATGTTTTTGGAGAAATTCTAATTGTATGCTGAAACAGCTTCTCCAGAAACTGTTTATCTTCAGTTTATACCTTGGGGGTTGGTAGAATTCTGAAAACAGAAGGTAGATTTTAATTTTTCCTTTCACTTCTCAGAGGAAAGACCAGTCTTTTAATCAGCCGCTGCCCTTAGAGAGCAGAGGTATAAATTTTTGTGAAGAACAATATTAGAAAGTCATTACAGACTTTGCTATGGGGTTTGGAAATGTTGCATTATGTAGTATATGTTTAATGTTGCAGCAGTAGGTAGTACACTCTTTCTAGACTGTAATGTGTGCTCGTTAGCAGCTTGTGAATTAATGTTAGTATTACGTTAGTATTTAAAAGTAGGGGCTCGGCCTGTAGCTCAGTGGTAAGGCACTTGCCTTGCGTGTGTGAGGCACTGGGTTTAATCCTTAGCACCACATAAAAATAAATAGAGATACCGTGTGTTCATCTACAACTTTAAAAAAAATAGAACACAGAATGCGGATGTAGCTCGGTGGGTGAAGCACAGTACTACAAACAACAAAATTGAACAGTAAAAAATAGGATGAAAATATTGAGTGCATATGAAGTAAGTAATGTACATTTAAACTACATGAAAACTACATTAAATTTGATGAAAATTTTTAGTTTTTGTAGTTGGATATCTGTGTATAAATATGAATAACATGAAATACATTTCTCACTGAGTTTTGGTAATGAAAATGTTTTGAAATCTTTGGTTGGAATAGCAGCTTCACCATCCTAAAATATATGCTTATTGGTAGCAGTGTTATTGGGTTGAACTACAGAGTCTTGTCCTTTCAAATATTTTATAATAGTGAAATTTGTTGTTCCTGGTAACACTTTATAAGACCAACTTTATAATTTTGGCTAGATTTTTTTTTAGAATAAAAGATTATGTATGTGCATATCTGTGTGCTTACATACGTATCAACAGATAGTCTCATTTTTTTTCCCCCGCTCCTCTTTGATGGTATTGGAGGTTGAACCAGGGCCTTGCAAACTCTGTACCTCTGAGCTATGCCCCTCCTTCCCCAGTTTTTCCTTTTGGACGTTATTTATTTAATTCTTAATTTTAACTGGATTCAGATTAGAAGCAAAAGCTTTTGTAGAGGACAGACTGTGTCTCTTGGCAATCTGTTCTAGCATTTCTCTGTTTCTTCTTTGATTCTCTTGGCCAAAAGTTTAGCATATTCTGCAGTCATTTCGTTAATCTTCTTTGTAGACTTTTTCTCCAGAACAATATGCCCATGTTGATGTGGCGTAATGAGACACTAATCTTGGTGCTTTGGTTCTGGGTTTTTTATCTTCCTTTTTTAAGGGTTTTCTGACAATGTATTTGTGAGATTGAAAAGTTTGCATGTTCTGCCAGCTCTTTTGGGTCCCAGGTGATGAGGCACAGTAGTATTTGTAAGTTCAGGAATATTTTTTTTTTTTTTTTAACAATAACCAAGTTGAGAATGCTCAGGTTGTCATCCATACTTGATGCAGTTGATTGCCTACAAGGCACTGTGAAAAGAGAACTCCAGCCCTTTAAAAAAAAGAGACAGGGTCTTTCTAACTTGTGTAGCAGACTAACCTTGGACTTGTGATCCTTCTGCTTCATCCTCCAGTAACTGTAATTACAGGTGTGTGCCTAGCCAGTTTATGGGATTTTAAAAGAAGGTTAAAAGTATGTATAGTATGGGGTTGGGGTTGTGGCTCAGCAGCAGAGTGCTTGCTTAGCACATGTGAGGCACTGGGTTCGATCCTCAGCACCACATAAAATTAATTAAATAAAGGTATTATGTCCAACTACAGCTTAAAAAAAAAAGAATATGTATAGTAAATACGGCCTTTAAACCAATAGTATTTGTTTAAAAAGAAGTTTGACAGATACTGGTGGTAAGAGTTTTCTTCTATACTTGAGACTTTATTTCATGTTACTGTTTTTAGTGTAGCATATTAGCAGTTTAAACTTCCCTACTTAGGCTGAGCAACTTAAGTTTCCCTGAGTTGCTGTGAGGCCTAAGTACTTAGGCCTAAGTAGTTACTCTTTAACTAATAAGAGCTATTACTAGGTGTGGGTGAGTAACTGGGATTTATCATTTTTTGTTGTTTTATCTTTTAATTGTAATTTAAAAAACCACATAACATGACATGTACCTTTAACAGTTTTTAAATATATTATACAGTATTGTTAGTTAGCTATATATACAGTGCTAAACAGAGGGCCTCTAGAACTTTTTTTTAATCTTGCATTATGGAAATTATGTACACCCCCATTAAACAGCAATTTCCCATTTCCCCTTCCCCATGATGACAATCATTTTACTTTGTTTTTATGAATTTCACTATTTTAAATACTTCAGATAGATAAAATCATGCAGTATTTTTCTTTCTGTCATTGGTTTACTACTTAATTTAGCGTATAACGTCCTCAGGTTTCATTTATGAAGCATAGCATCAGGATTTTCTTCTCTTTTTTTCTCTCTGTATTTTGGTACTAGGTATTGAACCCAGAGGTGCTTGATTTCTGAGCCACATCCTAGCCCTTTTTATTTTTTATTTTGAGTACAGGGTCTTAGTAATTTGCTTTTAGAGCCTTGCTAAGTTGCTAAGGCTGGCTTTGAACCTGCAGTCCTCCTGCCTCAGTCTCCCACACTGCTGGGATTCTAGGTATGCACTACTGTGCCCGCTGATTTCCTTTTTTTTTAAGGTTGAATAATATTCTTGTATCTATATGCTACATTTTCTTTATGTATTCACCCACTGATAGACGTTTAGGTTGTTTTCATCTCTTTGCTAGTGTAAGTAATGGAACAGGGAACATAGGCGTGCATATCTCTCTAAGATGCTGTTTTCAATATTTTGGAAAAATCAAAGGGAGATCGTTGAATCACAGTCATTACATTTTAAAGTTTTAGAGAAACTGCCATACTGATTTCCTTAGCATTTGTACCATATTATCTTGCATAGCTGTTATGCCATTTTATATTCCCACTAGCAGTATGAAAGTTTCTGTTTTTTTTTTCACATCCTGGTGATCATGGCCATCCTAACAGATATGAGGCCATACTAATATAGAGTAGCTCATGATGGTTTTCATGTATAGTATAAGAGTCAAGCTTCATTTTTTTTTCATATGGTTGTACAGTTTCCCAGTATGTATATGTATTGTCACATTCCTTTTCCTGTTATGTAGTCTTGGCATCCTTGGCGGAGATTATTTGACTCTATACGCGTATGCTTATTTCTGGGCTGTCTAGTCTGTCTGTACTATTGGTCTATATGTCTGTCTTTATGCCAGTACCATAACTGTTTTGATGACTATAACTTTATAATATGTTAAAGCCAGGATATAGAAGGCTTCCACCTTATTTCTTTGCAAAGTTATTGTGGCTGTTTGGGTTTCAAAGTTACTGTGGCTTTGTGGTTACATGTGAATCTTAGAATTTTTTTCCTGTAACTGGGATTATCTTAAAGGAAGTTAAAATGTAATAATAATCAGAATAGAAGGTTGACCAAAATATTAAACACAGATTAGAAGACTTAAAATTTGCTTAAAAACAGGCAAATTATTTGATCTATTTTTTGTTACATGTAATATGAGAACAATAGATGATCTCTGTATTCCTAACTACAGTAGGATTCTATAATTTTATTAACAATATTAAGAAGATATCGTCAAGTTTGGGGAGCCGCTCTGAATGACCACACCTTCCAGTCCTGATGTATGAGGTATATTTCGTAGTGACTTGGGTGTTGTCCCAGCTTTGATAGCAAGCTGTGGTTCTAGAAGTAAGTGTCACCTGGTGGGGTTGAGTTGCACTCTCCCAATTCCTTTGTAATCCTACTCCTTGCCTCATTTGAATGGCTTCTCCCCAATAAAAGGGTTTAGCATGTGCTCCTCGCTCCTCTTTCCATGGACCCCTGAGGTCAGAGGAGCCTTCACAGGACCCAAAGTAAAAGGTATTTCTATGTCTCTATGTGATTATTTTGTGCTAGCCCAGTTCACCTGGATTGACCTTAAGTGTTTCGAATGTGCACTTTGAACTATTGTGAAATATGCTTATATTGAACTTAAAAATACCAGTGTTGATGAAGAAATAATTCCTCTGGTAACTTCTAGAGATACTGAATAGTAAAGGATGTAAGTGGGCTAAGAGGAAAGGAGGGAATTTATGTAGGGCCTTTCAAGCAATAGGAACAATGTGTGCAAAGTCCTGAGTCTAAATTGAATTTGCTATTCTTGAGGACTGTGGGGAAAGGAGAGAGGGAGTTTAGTATTAGTCAATTTAAAAAAAAAAAAAGAATAGGAAAGAACTCTTGTAGGTGATAATATGGAAAAATGGTGTTGGAAGCTATTGGAAAGTTTTAAGCAAGGAAACGATGACAACTTATGTAGAGTTTGAAAAGGTCACTCTTTAGCTCCTGTGTAGAAAACTTAGAAGTGAGTTAAGCGATTACTATAGAAATTTATGAAAAAAAAAAAAAACTTGATAGCTTATTTGGGGTCCATGATGATAGTGGAGTTGTCAAGAAGTAGATAAATTTGAGCTATGGTTTGGAGGTTGAGTTGAAAGGATTTGCTGTTAGATGGGATGAAATAGATTTCAGGACCTGATGTAATATGAATAACTGAATTGAAGGGGATATGATACCGTATTCTGAAAGTGAAAAAACAAGAGGATGAGTTTGGAATTGAAGGTTTAAGTTGGTGGATCAAGAGTTTGCTTTTGGCTATGTTAAATATGATCCATCTTAGTGGATTTGTTATGGTTAGTTGAGTATGAGTTTGGATTTCCATAGGGGTTTGTGTTGGAGATAATATTGAGGAAGTAGCAGTATATAAATAATATTTAAAATTATTAACATAGTTTAGGTTGCTCAAAAGGAAGAGAGTGAAGATAGGAAAAGATGAGGGTTCCTAGGACCCAGCCTGAAGAATACTACTTAACATTTGAGGTGGTAAGACAGTGCAGCCAGTGAGAAGAGGAAAGTATAAAATGAAAAAAACCAAGAGAGTGTTTCTAGAAGGAGAAGAGGCAGGAATGAGTCGATTATTGTTAGTCCTGCTAGCGAGATCAAGGATGACTACAATAGAAAAGTTAGCATTGGAGGGCTGGGGTTGTGGCTCAGCCGTAGAGTGTTCGCCTTGCATGTTCAAGACCCTGGGTTTGATTCTCAGCATCACATAAAAATAAATAAGTGAAATAAAAGTATTGTGTCCAACTACAACTTAAATAAATATTTTTTAAAAAGTTAGCATTGGTTCTGGCAACATGGTGTTCATTGTGAACTTGAGAACCATTTTAGTGGAGAAGTGGGAACATAAGGCACACTTTGGAATAGGCCTTTATTTTTGGCTTATTTTCTTCTTAAATAAATACATTTTCCAGTTCACATTTGATAGCAAATGTGTAGATGTAGGTATTGTTTTTTAAGATATTTTTGGACCATAAAAGGAATGTTCTTTAAGACTTTTTTTATTTTTTAGCCAAGATGTTGTAGCATATGCCTGTAATGTGAGCGATTCAAGAGGTTGAGGCAGGAGGATTGCAAGTTGGAGGCCAGTCTCAGCAACTTAGCAAGACTGTGTCTCCAAAAAAAAAAAAAGATAAATAGATAAAAAGGGCTGGGGATATAACTTGAGGCAGTGCACCTCTGGGTTCAATCTCTAATAAGGGGAGAGCAGGTGGGCTGGGGGAGAAGTGGAAGATATCAAGGTGTTCTACATTCTAACACTCTGTTTTGGATGTTTCCTGGATTCTGTCAACTTGTATTTGGAATCCATGCTATTCTTACTTTGTACTTGGTATTTTAAATATCACAATGTGGATTATGAATTGTAAAACAACTCTTCAGTGAAAATACTGAGGATAGTAATTTTTTTATTCTAACAATGTTTGTAATTGCATATTCATGTTGAATGGAAAAAAGCAAAGGAAAATATTTTACATGCTTGCAATTTATAAATTCATATACCCTGAAATTTAGAGTTACATAAACATTTAATGTCAGTGTGCCAGAAAAACTTATTTATTTATTCCTATATTAGTCAGCTTTTGCTGCAGAAACTAAACACTCAGAGGTTAGTGATTTAGAGCAGTAAGTACACATTTCATGAAGGCTACTGTCAAGTATGACTGTTCTAGATTGCTAGTCTGCTGAGGTCAGCTCCACATTTTCTCATGTTTCCTGTAGACCAAGTCAGATCACCCATTTGTGTTTAAAGTTTCTGCTCATATGTGGTATATGTTTATCTATTAATATTCTATTGGAGAAAGCAGTTATGTGGCCGGGTTCAAAGATGGGGCATATTCCTCTGTGGAGAGAAGTATATTACATTGTTACAGTACTTCTATTACTAAAAAAGATTAAGAATTCTAGATATACAACGTGCTCTCTATATATTTCTCATGCTATATGTGAGAACCATAATATGTGAGGACCATATTATAAAATCTGTCACAGTTTTCCATTCCAGGATCTTTATACAGGTTAGGTTATTGTACTTAAGAGTATTAATTCTCAGTGATGAATCTGATAGATTGTTTTTTATTTTCTTTTTTTTTAAATATTTTTTTTAGTTATACATGGACACAATATCTTTATTTTGTTTATTTTTATGTGGTGCTGAGGATAGAACCCAGGGTCTCTCACTTGCAAGACAAGCGCTCTGCCACTGAGCCACAACCCCAGCCCCAGATTGTTTTTTCTTATATCACAAAACGTTGGGCTGAAAGAACATCTTCTGTTTATCAAGTTTCAGATTATTACTTTATAAAGCTACATTAGTTTCTCTGCAAAAGAGTAAAAATGCTATGTAATATCTTATATATGGATATTTTAATGTGAGGATTTATTTTCATTTTTGTTAGATTATGCTTATGGTTGTTTATATTGATTGACTAGAATTTTAATAATGAGCATTGGGTTATAAAACAAAAGCAGTTATTTATCCAATGGTTTCTTCAGATTATAAAATACTGTGTCTAGTTAAAGTGACTATACTTTGGTATGTTGAACCCTGTGTGTTAGAGATGAGAAAAAAAGAAAAAGTTTAAGGGACCTAGAGCCCATTAATAAATAAAGCAACTGAGATATAGGTATTATCACTGTATTTATTGTTATTTTCAACATATTCCAGTGTTGGATAATTTGGAGCAGTTGTCATACACAGAAGACATTTGGCAGGGTCTGGAGACATTTTGATTGTTATAACAATGGGATTGTGCTACTTTTATCTAGTGAGTAGAGGTGTCAGGAGTGCTGCTAAATATTCTAAAGTACATAGCTCCCACAACAAAGAATTATCTAGCTAATAATACCAGTAGTGCTGAGATTGATAAGCCTGATGTATTCTACCTCAGGAGCATGTTATATATCTAGAATTCTTAAACATTTTAGTAATAGAAGTACTGTAGTAATGTAATTTTCAGGCCCAGGCTGAAATTTGTCAACAAATTGTAATCTGTGTAAACAGCCCATCTTAAAATTGTGCTGTGTGTGGCCTACAAGGTGAAACCACATGGCCTTTTTGTTCTACTCTGGGTCAGGTACCTTTGTAAGTGCTAGGTATATAGTGATTCTTGGTGCATGGCTAAAGTGCAGAAGTGGAAAATACACAACCTGTAAATCCCTTAAAGAATAAATAAGATAATCACTGTCAGTGATAAGTCCTTTAATTTATATAAGAAGTTGTTTTTTTAAAAAACATTTTTTTCTAGTCAATTTGTGTAAAGTACTGGCTATTGCTGCCAGTTTCAGGTTCAGTTGTATAGTAAACATGGGAGCATGAAAAGAAGGAGTAGTTAACAGAATACTGTTTAATTTTGAGACTGATATTAAGGCAAAATATTGACTTAATATCTCCAAGTGATTTGAAGAGTTCCATATACTGATATTTGTTTTTGGAGAAAAATTCATTTCTCGTTATTTTCACTTTCGAAGTTGAAGTATCTAAACCATTAGCAGTAGTGTGTGTATCTTTCTTGATAATTCTAATAATGCCCTTAATTTGTAGATAGTACTTTTTACAGATGTTTTCTCATTAACTTCTCAAAACTGCATTCTGAAATAGGAAGAGCAAATAAAATCTCTTTTTGAAAAAGTTTAAAAGTAAGATTCAGGAAGGTTTGAGTCATTTGCTGAAGGTCCCATGCTTAAATGAGAGCCTGTGCCAAGTCTTCTGACTTCTCTTTCTGCTAAACAAAGCTGCCTTTATGAAAATTGACACCAGATTAACTTAATGTTTCTGAATTCCAAACCCTGCCCCTGAGTTGATCCCAGAGGTTAGATTCAGCACTTGATTTTTTTTTTTTTTCTGCGCAGAATTGTTTCATGTGTGTTTTCTGTTAGACCAATATAATTTTGCTTCTCAGGTGTGTTCTATTTTGAAAATAAATTGATATGTACCATAGTGCAGTATTTCACGTTTAGAACAATTTTGCCTCATTTTCTTTTTAAAAATTTTTTTTGCATCATTTTTGAGCATTTTTTTTTTCCTGCTCTGTTTTAAAATGTAGAAGCTAAGTAGATTATTTAGACTTCTTTGAAAAGAGCCCTCAGGCTCACTGTGTCAAATACCAATCATGTATTTGACAAGGATAAAAGTGTAATTACAAGGCAATAAGGGTGTCTTTTTTCTTTAGGAAGTTAAGTGAAATTCTGAATTAATAAAATAAGATTTAGGATAGTCATAAACATTGCAGAATGATGTATCTTCTTATGTAGTGTTTATTTATCACTAGGTTTAAATCAGTGAATTTATTAAGACTGCTCATTTGAAAAGAAAATAAATACAAATTGCCACAATTTTATTCCAGACCTACTGAATAGAGGGGGTAGGGAGAGACACAGACACAGACAGAAAGATAAGTAACAAAGATACTTATGCTTACTAATATTTAAAAGTTAGTGCCAATTTTCATTTCTGTGTCCTGCATTTGCTTTACATTAAAATGAGATGTTGAACTAGGTAATAGGTACCTAAGATTTTCTCATTCTCAATTTCTGTGATCTTTTTCACAATACTTCTTTTCTTTCTTTCCTTCCTTCCTTTTTTTTTTTTTTTTTTGGTTAGAGGATAGAAGATGAGATTTCCCCCAGAAATCAGTCTTATTAGGTATCTTTGCTTAAGCAGTCCTATTTAATGGGTTCTTTCATACTTTTTATTGAGTTTTGTTTAGTGTAGCCATTTCTGTATACCAGTAGATAAATGTCAAAGCAGGGGAAAAAAGCAAGGTTCAGTCTTCAGAGTCCTGAATTTGAATCCCTGATTGCTTTTACAGTATTGTTACCCAACCTTTTTGATTAAGAGAACCCTTTAAAGGAAAAACAACAAAAACCTTATAGAAGTGCAATGTGTATGCAGATATAAATAAAGTTTAAGACATTTTTATATAAACTGGATACAAGTGTGTAAATCTGTACTCTTAGAAGTCCCCTTAATAATGACTGTGTATTTCCTTCCTCCAGAGGTAACCATAATGTCATAGATTAATTTTCTTGTTTTTGTACTTTATATCACTGTAATCATTCCAGATATGTATGTCTAGTTTCTTTGTCTTAGAATCATGTTTTCAATATTTATCTTGTGTTTTCTGGGTGTAGTTGTAGGTTGTTACGTTTTATTGCTTCATGGTATTTATTTCATTGTGTTACTATACAACATTTTATTTACTTATACTATTGTTGAAGGCAGTCTGTGTTGTTTCCAGTTTGGGGCTATTATAAATACAATTGCTATGAACATTCTATTTTTTTGTTTATTTGCGCTCTCTCTCTCTCTCTCTCTCTATATATATATATATATATATGCTCATTTCTGTTAGCTACATACCCAGGAGTGGAATTATTGAGTCAGGATTATGATCCCATGTCCCCTTTAAATATTAAAAACAATAACAGACCTCTTTATAATAGTCACATTTTAAAAGTTTGAATAACCATATGATAGAAATTGTCTTTGAATTTGAAATGTTCATCGTAAGTCAGTTTGTATTTTGTAAATCACTATAGTACCTACTTATATTTGAAAAATAATAGTATCTACTACTTTATTATGAGATATTCAGTTCAAACACAGTATTTAATGAGCCTAATAGACTTGTATAGTTATTGAAATGATTATTCAAGATAATGTCATTAGATGAATTTCAAGGTACTACTTAGAGCTGTGTAACTTCTCTTAGCTTCTGTTTCTTTATTTACCATGCTCGATCTAGACTTCCGTATTATAAAATGGGAATGGAAATACTCAGAAAATTATTGTGAGGATTTAATTTGCAAAAATGCACCTATCAGAGTGTCTGGCATGTAGTTAGTGAACAATAAATAATTGTTGTCCTGTTCTTCCTTTGTAAGGGTACTCCACTGATAAAATTGGTAAACACATCCTGCACATACAGCCTGATCCACCCCAACAGTTCTTCCACAAAGGTGATTTCTAAGTCAATTGGACTTTTCATCTTGGACTTTTCACTGTTTTAGGTTGAGCTAATTTAACTTAACTTCTCCCCCACCAGCCTTTTCTTCTGATGTCTTAATGTTTATTAAATAGTATTGGCTTGCTTTCAAGTACCCACTTGATTCCTAGAGTGTCAGAGTGGGAAGGAGCCCAGAAGACATTGGGTGTGTGTGCCTTTAATTGTTCTTCAGATGTTTTTAGTTTCTCTACCATGTGACGGCACTTTGGGCATACAAAGATAAGACATGATTTCTGCCCATAAGTAGCTTACAATATAGTTGGAGAGAAAGATAAATAATACATTTGTGGTGAGTGCATTGTGACTGCATGCATAGGATGCTATGGTAGCAACTCCAGCTGCAAGTGGGGATCACAAGAGATGAAACATGAGTTTCAGAGGTAGTTAGGAATAAGGACTGAAGGGCATTCTAGGCAGAGAGAAGAACAGTGGATGCAAAGGCTGAAATGCAAGAAATAGTATGATGCTTTTAGGGAATAGTATTGAGAGCTAACATTTATTGAGTATATACTGGTGCATATATACTGGCATTTTTCTGATCCTGAAAAGAATTTAGTGTCCCTGGAATGAAGAGTCAGTGTTACACAGTGGAGGATATAATGTTTAATCACCTAGGGTATACAATCTAGATCTTTTGGTTTCTGGTCCTGTATTCTTCCATCTTCTAAAATTGTTTTTGAAATGTATAATGTTGTGTATTGGTTGAAGTGAGTAGGCCACTGTCTCTGGGCCTTTGACCCTAAAGCCTATACTCTTTTAGCTATGTTTGTTTAAGTTATAGAAGCATTTTGTAAGCATTGAGACAGGAATACAAGAGAAATTTCAAACTAGGTTGCCTTGATCTACAATTTTATGGCTTTCCCCCCACATCTTTGAATTTTCAAGGTATTAGGTTGAATAAAGAGATCAGCTTTTATGGTTGTCCTACTTTTCCTCTGTTCCAGATTCTTCTTCATAAATTGGGATATTAGGAACTACTTTTTATTTATTTAGCCTAGAATTTATTCCATTAAACTGGTTTACTTTAATCAAATTAAGGAGTACCACTGTATTTTAGTTTATTAAGGGAAAGCTAACTTGTAAATAGACTCTTTTCTTTTGGTCACATACTTTTATTTTCATGAAGAAGTCTACTTAAATCTTGATTTGTTTGATAAGTAACCAGATTTGCCCAGTTGAACAATTTATTGTCCTAAGGATCTGGTTGAGCAGTTTATTATTCAGTTAAATGAATTTTTAAGATATTCCTTAAGCTGATTGTGAAGTTATTTACAGGTTTGCACCCTACTTTCTGAAGTAAGAATCTTCTGAATCAAATAATAAAGTTACACTAACATAGGGACCTTAGATTTTAGTCCTCATAACATAGAGGGTCTCAGTTCTCAGTAATGTCTATAAAGGCAGACAAATTTTAATCAAAGATGTGCTTTCCCTAGTCCTGTGTATTTTATTTCATGACCCTTTTCTTTTAATTGTGGGTGATAGATGGTAGTATGGTTGTGACACTTTGTGTACTAACTTCACCTTGTGTTTTAGTATATCATTTATGTTTCGCTGTTCCTCCCATTGCATCTGAAGCTTCTTTCTGAAGTGGTACTTTTGCTTTTTCTGTCTTTGAACTAGCTATATCTTATTTCTCTGATAACCATTTACATAGCTAATTCAGCCTCTTTTTAGAATGAGCCCCATGGAAGGTAAAGGCTACATTTTATCCCCCCCCCTCCCCCTTTTTGGAGACAGAGTTTCTCTAAATTGCCCAGGTTAATGTTGAACTTGTGGTCCTCCTGCCTAACTAAGTCTCCCAAGTTGTTAAGATTACAGGTGTGCACAACCATACCTAGCTATTCATCTAATATTTGTTAAACTGAGTTGGGCTCAAATAGATAAATGCTCAATAGGTTTGTAAGTACCTATTGAGCATTTATCTGCTTGATATTTTTATCAATGAATGTTACCAATGATTATATCTCTAGTGGTCCAATGTATGAAATAAAACAATATAAAACTGGTGATCAGACATAAATGTTTCAATAAAGACAAAGTTTCACACATTCCAACATGTCAGCAAAATTTCAGAGTTTTTATAAGAGAATGTTTCTTTTTTGGGGGCAGGGGGATACCAGAAATTGAACTCCAGGGGCACTCAACCACTGAGCCACATCCCCAGCCCAACTTGAAGACCTTTCTTCTTTATCAGTATGGTTCTCTGTATGATTTTTTTTTAATTGGACAGTTCCATCAAACTTTGGTAGTAAACATACTCTAGAAAATTATTATTTAAAGTTGTACTTTGTATGAATCATCAGAGTCATCACAGGTGGACTTCATTGAATGTAGGAGGGGAAATATTAAATATTAAAATGTCTTTATATGGTAAGTCAGCATTGACTTCTTCAAGATGCCCATTGGGAGGTTAAGTCAGGAAGATTGAGAGTCCAAAGCAAAAGTGAGGCAATAAGCAACTCAGTAAGACCCTGTTTCTAAATAAAATCAAAATAGGGCTGGGCATGTGGCTCAGTGGTTGAGTGCCCCTGGAGTTCAATTTCTGGTATCCCCCTGCCCCCCAAAAAGAAACATACTCTTATAAAAATTCTGAAATTTTGCTGACATGTTGGAATGTGTGAAACTTTGTCTTTATTGAAACATTTATGTCTGATCACCAGTTTTATATTGTTTTATTTCATACATAGGACCACTAGAGATATAATCATTGGTAACATTTATTGATAAAAATACTGATAAGCATAGTTACAGCTTAGAAATTCATGGGTAAATTCTTATTCTTGACACAGATTGGCATTCTGTTGAATTCGAATTAGCTTTTGTAGAAGTATGATTAGGAATAGAAAGTGCAGTTGTAATAGATGAAAGAAGAACATGCATGCTTATAGGCAGCCCGTGCTTTGCAAAGTTTTAATATGCATGAGTTTCTGTTATAGTTTGGCTCGTCAGCATGGTTCAACTTTCAGTTGTCATGGTATATTTAATATGAATAGCTGCATAAAATACAAAACTTTTCAGTTGGCTTTTCAATCTGCAGGTTGCTATGCAGGTAATAGGTACACATCTTGATCAGGTACCAATCACATCTCTTCTTTCCAAGTCTGTCATTGACAGGTTATTGCATATCTGAAAATGCAGTTACTGCACAGATAACAAAGTATATTATTGTATTGCTTCCTTGTCTCTCAATAATAAACTCCAATGGCTTTATAAACAAAAATGAATAGTAAAAGGAGGGAATTGGCCCACAAAAGTAAAAGTGAAGTACAGAAGTCAAAGTGATAATACTGAGAAGGAAGCTAAATCAAACATAATGGAGCTATAGAACATCTAGGGGCCTGTGGGAATGTTGACTTGGCTGTCATTTAAGAAATCTAAATAAGCAGACAGAAGAATTTAATGAAGGCAAGCTTGCCAACATAAATGAGTAAAATGTTTGCTGGCAAAAACATTAAAGAAATCTCTAAAGATATTTTGTGCCTTGAAAGTGCAAATAGTAAAATTACCTAAACCTAGAAAGGAGTGTGACAGTTTGCCAAGAGGTAGAAAAGATGTTCACTTAAAATCATAAATTATATGAGAAGGCAAGCATTTTTCAAACTATTCCTGATAATTTTTTTAAGAGAGAGAAGAGAGAATTTTTTAATATTTATTTTTCAGTTTTCGGTGGACACAACATCTTTTTTATTTTATTTTATAGTGCTGAGGATCGAACCCAGCGCCCCGCGCATGTCAGGCGAGCGCATTACCACTTGAGCCACATCCCTAGCCCATTCCTGATAATTTTTATAGAACACCCATAAATAGTTTTACTGTTTTTTTTTTTTTTCCCATTGTAGATTTGAAACTGACAGTTTTTCAAGTTCTGGCAAAACTTTTTAAGGTCATGAGATAGTAGTTTTTCATTGATTATTGAGTGCTTTGCATGTTTTTTGTTTTTTCCCCTCACGATTGATTAATTTTACTATCCTACACTAAAATACCAAGCAAGCAAGGCCTGCCTGTGTGTGTTGGTCAAATATCAGTTACCCTCTGCCCATCCAATTGAGCAGTTTCATAGCTAGGAAATGGTGCGAAAACTGGAATTACATATATGGACATGAATTTAAACATAAAATTCTGTTATTTTCTAAATGTCTGACTTTAAACAGATCATTTAACCTCAGGGTCATTTTATCTTTTAACACAGTACCTGCTTAATGAATACTTTCTAAATATGTTGAACAAATGCAATACTTTTTTTTTCCTGATGTGAACACATAATGTTGAGCTGTGGCATATATAATTCATGGTATATAGAACTCTCTTTCAGATTAGGGATTCTCAACTACTGTTGACTTTTTGACCGGATAGTTTTTTATTGCAGGGAACTCTCCATCCTGTACATTGTAGAATGTTTAACATTGTCCTGGACTCTACCCCACTAGATGCTTGCCTGCCAGCCTTCCTTCCTATTTAACCCAGGGATGCTTTGTCACTGAGCTACATCCTCAGCCCTTTTTCTTTTTTATTTTGAGATGGGTTCTTGCTTAG
Source organism: Callospermophilus lateralis (assembly GCF_048772815.1). Classification (NCBI taxonomy): domain Eukaryota; kingdom Metazoa; phylum Chordata; class Mammalia; order Rodentia; family Sciuridae; genus Callospermophilus; species Callospermophilus lateralis. Next base: position 66,450,932 of record NC_135308.1, read on the forward strand.
TTGTTGAGACTGGCCTTGAACCTGCGATCCTCTTTCTTCAGTCTCCCAAGTTGCTAGGATTACAGTCTGGGCTAAATTCACTCTTAATCCATTATTGCAAGTCATTTTATGCTTTTTGGCGGGGGATTACTGGGAATTAAACCCAGAGGCACTTAACCACATTGAGCTACATCCTCAATCCGTTTTTATTTTAAGACAGGTCCTCAGTAAATTGCTTTTTGCTTTGCTAAGTGGCTGAGGCTGGCCTCAAACTTGTGATCCTCCTACTTCAGTTTCTGGGGCCACTGGAATTACAGGCAAGTGCCATTATGCCTGGCTAAAACTTTCTTAATAAACAGTGTTCATCCCAGATAATACATCCTGCATTCTTAATATAATTTTATTTACTTTCAACAAAAATTTATTAGCACCACTAAGGACACAAAAGTTGTTTCTTCCTTAGTAGTAATGTCATGATTCCTCTTCTCTTCCTATCACTTTGGTTGATCTATTAATCAATCTCTCTTTGTAGAGAGTACCTATTTAAAAAGGTGCTCATAACAGCCCAGAGTGATGTGCACACCTGTAATCCCAGAGGCTCAGGAGGCTGAGAGAGGAGGATTGTGAGTTCAAAGCCAACCTCAGCAAAAAGTGAGGTGCCAAGCAACTCAGTGAGACCTTGTCAAAAATAGGCCTGGGGATGTGGCTCAGTGGTCGAGTGCCCCTGAGTTCAATTTTGGTTCCTTCTGCCCCCAAGTGCCCAATCTGCAAGTTTTCTTCATCCAAGTCTGTAAGGGAAGATTGTGTGTGTGAATTGTTCTTTCTCTTGCCAGTGAGGCTAGTTTATTTTTTCCTATCAGTAATCCTCTGTTGATCCAATTGCACATATCCTGATCTCAGAATTACTAAGTTTAAGCAGTCCCACTGACATTTCAGACTCTTTGCAGATTTTACAAATAAGGGAAACATTGAACTATGATTGTATCGCATGTGCTCATTTATAGTTTAGTTTTTTTTTGGTACTGTGAATTGAACCCAGGGGTACTCTACAACTGACCTACATCCTCAGTCCTTTTTTAAATTTCAAGATAAGGTCTCACTAAATTGCTGAGGTTAGCCTCGAATTTGCATCCCTTTGTCTCACACACTCCAGTAGCTGGGATTACAGGAACACCAAATTGTGCCTGGTTTATTTATGGCTTTGAAACTGCTGACACAATTTATTTGCATGGCAATAAAAATCAAATCCTTGTTTGTTATACATGTTGAATACACATACATATTTGAGCTATTTTATATTTTATATAACTTTATATTTTAAAATTAGTCTGATTATTTCAGGCTGTTGCCTATTTTCATATAATTCATGTTTTAATGGGACTTCATCATTTTACATTTAATTAGGCACACTCTTTAAAGCATTCATTAATTAAACCACCATATATGGGGAAGAAGACAAGCAGATACCTGACCTAATTTTGGTCTAAAAAAGTAAAATTTTATCCAATGTTAAATAAAATAGTAGAAGTTAACAACAACAAAAAAAAGAGTCTAATTAGATAGATACTCATTAATTGGCCAGTGAAAGACACAGACTTATACATGCTGAGGAAATTTAGAAGAGGAGACAGTTCCTATGGGTTAGGTAGGGTGTGCATTGTCTGAAAATTGGTCCTTGGTCTGAGGAAGAGTGAAAAACTATTAAATATTACAAGGAATTTAGTCCTCCACAGGAATACCATGTACAGATATGTGTTTGTGTTTAAAGTGTCATGGGAATAGGATAGGGGGAAACAATCTAAAAATGTTCCTGGGGTGGGGGAAGTGGTAATGAAAGAAAGGTTGAGAAATACCAGGTGAAAGGAAGTTAGGGAAGTATTTAAAACAGGAAGTATAAAGGATAGTTGGGCACATTTTAGGTAATCAAAGACAGTATGTGTTTTATTAGAGAATATATTCTTTTCCTAAAGTCAAAGTTTGGGCGTGTAAATATAACATGCTATGTAACAGCCTCAAGCTAATATTTTACAAAGTGAAGAAAGGAATAAAATCTTTTTTTTAAAAAAAAATAGGTTCAAATTTGAGTGCTGTGGTAGATTCCCTATTGCTTCTGTGTGTTTATTCTTAATAGTTTTCTGATCAGGGATAGAAGATAATTTTCTTCTCTTCTTAATTGCCAATGGACCTTTATTTGTGTGTGTGTATATGTGTGTGTGTGTATATAAATAAACTTATGTGGTGGTGAGAATTGAAGCCAGTGCCTCACACATACTAGGCAAGTACTCTACCACTGAACTACAACCCCAGGTGCACCCCCCACCCCCAACTTTCTTCATGTAATCATGGTTAGCAGCACTGTTTATCTAGCAGAATTTTTGGTTAGATATGGAATTCCAGTTCTTACACTATCATTATTCATTGAATTATAGTATCAGAATTTGAGAGATGTAGGAGGCTATATAAGTGAGAAACTTGAGGCTTAGAAAGTTTGAGTGACTTCTAATAAAAACCCTTCATATTTGTGGTTAGAAGTCGCCTTTTTGTCCATTTCCCTTTTATTGTTCTATCTAAACTATAAGCTTGGTCTAGAAACAGAAATCTTCATTTTAGTGATTTAAATCATTATTAGATTGTTACTTTTTGCTCCATGTTCCTGGACAAAATTTTCTTTAGAATGTGGAAAGACACTGGGGTTTTGGATTTTTTTTTTTTTTTTTTTTTAACTTTTCTACTTGACTAGTTTTAACCTTGGACAACTTATTTAACCTCCTTCTCTAATGTTCTTATGCATGGTTTGTGTTTTGGAGGGGAGGAGAGGTACTGGGGATTGAACCCTGGGCCTCTTTACCTTTGAGCCAAATCCTCAGCCCTTTTATCTTGAGACAGGATCTCCCTAAATTACTTATGGCCTTCCTAAATTGCTGAGGCTGGCTTTGAATTCATGATCCTCATACCTGGATTACAGGTGTATGCCACTGTGCCTGACTAAGGTTATATGTTAAATGGGGATAAGAATACTTAAGTAATAAAAAGATGGTTATGAGAATTAAGTTTGATGACCTATATGGAGCCCTTTCCTCTGTTTTGGGCATTTATTTGGCATTTGGGATTGTAGCTGAGTGGTAGAGTGCCTACTACTTATTTTAGATGTACCAGGTGGGAGTCTTGATTTTCTTCTTAGTATAATATTATGTGATCTGTGAAAATCTTAAAACCAAAAAAGAATCCAGTAAATCTCCTCCAAGAATTTGATACTGAAACAAACAGGGATGATGATGTAATAGATAAGTTCACTTATCTGTCAGAAAATTTGACACTGTTCTTTTTTTTAAAAAAATTTTTTTTTTTTTTTAGTTGTAGATGGACAAACACCTTCATTTTATTTATTTTTAAATATTTTTTAATACTTATTTTTTAGTTGTAGTTGGACATAGAACCTTCATTTGTTTTTATATGGTGCTGGAGATTGAACCCAGGGCCTCGAACATGCTAGGTGAGCGTTCTACCACTGAGCCACAACCCCAGCCCATTATTTATTTATTTTCATGTGGTGCTTAGAATTGAACCCAGCGCTTCATTCGTGCGAGGCAAGTGCTCTGCCACTGAGCCACAATCCTAGCCCCAATACTGTTTATTTTTAGTACTGATGATGCTATAGTAAACTGACTTGACTTACTGTTCTTAAGTTTTTTTTTTAATCTTAATTTGACAAGCAAACTGTGTTGTGCCATTTTGGCTCCTAAGTCTCTTATTTACTTTTTTTTCCTGTGATTGCCTTGCAGAGCTCTGAGGAACAAGAGTGCAATGATGACACTTCTCAGGAGGATGAAGGGTTTATGGGCATGTCCCCTCTTTTGCAAGCCCATCATGCTATGGAAAGAATGGAAGAGTTTGTTTGTAAGGTAAGATTGTGGTTTCTATGCTCTATTTTCTATGCTTTACCATCACCCCCCCCCCAAAAAAAAAAACAACAACAAAAAAACAACAACAAAGGGGGTAGTACTTTGACCTTTGGTTTACTTTGGAAAAAACCTCTGGTAAGATAAGGATTGGAGGCTGTCTCTTAACAATGCATTTGTTTGCCTATAGCAGCCTTGATAAAAGTTCTGATAAAACTAGAATATCCATTTGGGAAACAAACTTTTCCTGATAAGAGTTTAGCAAAGTAAAGGTCTTGTTGATTAGATAAGATTAAACCAAGTTGGAAGTGGTAGATATTCAAATGCTGTATTAAAATAAATGTACTCTGCTGTTAGGATAGGAAACATTTTTCTTTCTAGGGATTTGATGGGCAATCAGACTACTTTTGAGATTGAAATTTTCCAGTTTTCAGCTGGTATATTTTCTGTCTCTGCGGCCTTTCTTTCAATCCATTGGCTGACTCTGTTAGGAATAATTTTGTTTTTTGTTTTTTTTTTCCCCCTAAAATGGTAACTAGAATTGTGTTTGCTTCCTTAGAGAAATAGGGACACTGGTGAATGAATAGGTACTTGATTAATCAGCAAGGACCTTGGCAGGTGTATGGGTATGTATGTATAAATCCACTTATTAAACATTTAAAGAGAACTTTTAATTATTCAGAGATAAAATTTTATGAAGTGTAACTTTTCATGGGTTTTATGAACCACAACTTTTTTTCTTTTATTAGTCCATTATAATTGTATATAATAATAGTTGGGTTCATTTTGACAAAGTCATGGAATTTAATTTACTCCATTTCAATCCCTGGCTCCCCTATTTTCCCTTCCCTGAAACCACAACTTTTTGGGGGGTTGGAGGTAGACACTGGGGATTTAACCCAGGGATGCTTTACCAATGAGCCACATCCCAGCCCTTTAAAAATTTTTTATATTGAGACAAGGTCTCACTAAGTTGCTTAAGGCCTTGCTAAATTGCTGAGACTGGCTTTGAGTTTATGACCCTCCTGTCCTGGCCTCCTGAGCCACTGGGATTACAGGCAGATTAGATTAGATTCTGAAAACTAAATTTAGGTTTTCCTGCATTCACAGTGATGCTGAAAATAATTGAGACCGGTTGACTTAGAATACTATATATTGGGCTAGGGATGAGAAGAGAATGTTATGATTTTAACATAGATAACCCCTCCAGCCTAAATGCTGGGGGTGGGGGTTGAGGGTAAATATAAACATTTGTAGGTCTCATAGAACCCTGCACATTTTAGTCAGTGTTTAAAAACTGATGACAGAAAAAGCCAAGCAAAACAATAAATTCATTGTGATCACTGTCTCAGGAGAATTAACACAAAGAAATAAAATAGATACATTTTGTTTTTCAAAAAATGATTCTGATGTGAAGAAATCTCTTCAAGTCATATAGTTAGTGTCTTAGCCATTGGGGAGTTTTAATATTTATAGAGCAGTTGGGATACTTGACTGCCATTTGTTCTCTTTCTGAACTGAACAAAGGATAAAGCAAATAAAACTTAAAAATTTAATAGCTAATGGGAGAATAGATAGGATGGGCATTTGCATGCTACATGTGAGTTACTGAAGAAAAATGTTTGGGTATAAAAACTATTTCCATTCCCTTATCTTCTACCAATCTGTTTGTGAGAGCAGTTAGGCATCCTGTTACATGGTGTTCCAGTGTCACTGTACCTTGCTGTGGCAGGGCAACTGACCAGGCTTGAAAACTGGCCATGTCTACCGACAGTAAGATTCTGTTTCTTGAACTGGAAACAAGTAAACAGAGACAGTTTAAAATGAGGTGTGCTTTGGCTTTGCTGGTGTTACCTTCCCTTTTGGGGGAAGTAAGTAATTTTGTCTTTAAAGTTTCCAAGTTTGATCTGATCTCTTTTTGCAGACTTTGATTTTTGCTATTTTACCAGCATAGCCAGGTTTGTGTGGGAATAGGAGGTGTGCCATAGGTAGTGGAAAAAAATTGGTGTGTATATGCATGTATGTTTTAGGGTCAAGTATAAACCCAGTGGACCATTGCTGAGATGTTTGATAGAGGCAGTATCGTTGTCAAGCTTATAAATAAATCTTTTGTCTATTGTTTTATCCCAGGGAGTAAAGGTTGCCTATTTGTGTTGGCAGTATATAATTTGAAGTTGCGAGTGAGGGTATATAGTATCTGTTAAATATGTCACCAAATAAAGTATAATTAAGGAAGTAGTATTGCTCTTTGGCTCAGTGTTTAGACCACTAGAATGTTAGAAACAATGGGACAAATCACTCTGGCATTAAATGCATATGTGACTAATAAACAATATAAAATAAAATTTGCTGAAACTAAAATAAGCCGCAAAATTTTATAAGGTAATTATTGTGTAAACACAATAATTATTTTTCCCAAGTTCAAAATAGATATTAAAAATTCAGTGTCTTGATCTTTGTCTCTTCCTGTGGAAGATCTCATAATACAGCCACTTTTACAAGTGGTGATGCAGCCAACCCTTTTTATCCATGGGTTTCATGTCCATGGATTCAACCAGCTGTGGATTGAAAATATCTGGGGGAGAGCAAAGTGTGGTGGTGCCTGTCATCTTAGCTTCTTGTGAGGCCAAGTTGGGAAGATCACTTGAGCCTGTGAATTTGAAATAGACCTTTATTTATTTATTTGTGGTACTAAAAATTGAACCCAACTAAAATGTGTGTGTGTGAATGTGTATGTGTATTTAAAAAGAAAAAGGAGGGTCATATTTGTTCTTAAGTTGGCAGTTCTCACTTCCTTTGGAGTCAGAGGAGGTGTTGCATAGTCAGTTCTTTTGTAGATCTTAATAAGGAGGTAAGAGCAGAGAACAGGAAATGGCTGTGGGCACAGCGGCTGGGTGACAATCTTTCTGCATAGTAGAGAGAAGGAAAGCCAACTTTCTGTGGCTTAGCTATGTTGTTTTGTAGAAGACCCCCAGAGATAAGAAGTGGTAGTCTTTGGCGGTGAGCTCTGCTCATTTGTAGTCAGGATTCTTGCTTTAAGGTAGTAATCTGGAAGCACTGCTGAGCCCACATTAACTGTAAGGTAAACCACATGCCTGGCATTTTCATTACATCTTTCTGGCTAGCAGAAGCAACTTAGTTCTGGATAAGTGATCGTTGTGGTATGAGCTCTGTGACCTGAGAGACAATGTAAAAAAACAACTACAGAAATTGATAGACATTCTAAGGAGGAATGACTCCATCCCTCTGTCTATCAGGGAGAGGGACAACAGAAAAAAGAAGAAAAGGGGGGCTGTGGGAATTGAAGGGCCGTTAAAGTGGAGCTTCTTTGCTGTCTCTCTAGCAGGAGCAAGGGGAACTAGTCACTAATTCTTAAACAGGTAATAGCTTCTAGGGATAATTAAGGACTAGGGATTGCTAATTTATTTATGAAGTTTTTGTATCATTTTTGTTTGATCCTCATGATTTCCTTCTTATGTGGTGAAACACTGTTTTCCTCAATATATAAATGAGGAAAGTGAAGTTTGCAGATTTTATAATTGATTAAAGCTCATATAATTTAGTTAATACTCAAGACCCAAGATTTTCTGACCCCTGTGCTCTGTTTCTTTTCTACTTCATCATATTTGATATGGTGGAGACAGAAGAAAGAGTAAAGGGAAGTGGGGGCCAGGGGAGAGTTTAGCAAAAGGCACAAAAGCATAATTCTATACAATTCTTTTTTTCCCAACAGATAAATATAAAAAGTCATTTAATGTCACAGGAATTTTTCAGAAGTCTGTTATGGGAGATGAAGGAAGGTCTTTATGGGTGGAACTTAGATTCCTCATCCGTTCTTCACTCAGACTGAAGTAAAGCTGTTTTAGGGCATGTTGTATAATTTTTTTTTTTTAACTCCTTCCTTTTCCTAAGGAAAAAAAAATTGTCAGTCTTAAGAATTCAGGATATGACATTATATATTTCACATATATTTGCCTTTTTAAAAATTATTTTTTTTCCCATCATACAACAATGCAGTAAAAGAGACAGTTGTTTGGGACTGTTTTTGCTAATAGGACAACTAAAATCACAAGATGTTCAATAACTCTTCTTCCAGGTATGGGAAGGTCGATGGCGAGTAATCCCTCATGATGTGCTTCCAGACTGGCTCAAGGATAATGACTTCCTTTTACATGGACATCGGCCTCCTATGCCTTCTTTTCGGGCCTGTTTTAAGAGCATTTTCAGAATACACACTGAGACAGGCAACATCTGGACACATCTCTTAGGTATGAAATATCAGTGGTAGATGAATTAGTGATTCACTTGATTATCTTGTATTTGAGGGTAAGGATAGAACTTAAAAATGTATTGTCACTGAGGATTGAACTATGTCCAGAGGCATACTGTGATTTTATTACAACTAAGTCACATTATTCTCTCCTAGATCTTTAGAATATTATCAATATTTTTCAATAAGTAGAGATGAAGGTGATTTTTCAGTCATTACTTATTCACTGTTAAATTTAATTTGGCTTAAAATAGAAAATGAAATATAATGTTTTCCCCGTCATGATTGTATATTAAATGCAAGGGCGGGGAGGAGGGAGAATAGTCTTCAGCAGATGTTGCTAGGATAGCTAAATAGCCATGTATAAAATAAGTTGAACCCTAACCTCACACTATAAATAAAAATGAACAAAGACCTAAACACAGAGCTAAAACTATAAAACTTGGGGAAAAACATAGACATAAATCTTTGTGACCTTAGATTAGACAAATTTCTTAGCATTGACAAAGCACAGAGGAAGAAAAAAAACCAGATAATTTAAACTTCATCAAAATAAAAAGTTGGTTTATGTCAAAGAACATGATTAAGAAAGTGAAAAGAAGTTGGACCTGGTTGCATATAACTGTTAATCCCGATCAATTGGGAGGCTGAAGCAGAAGGATTCAAGCTTAAGGCCAGCCTTGGTAATTTAGAAAGACCCTTTCTTAAAAACAATAACAACAAAACAGTTATGGAGATATAATTCAGGGGCATAGTGCCTCTGGGCATAGTTCAATCCTCAGTATGGAGAGGAAAAAGTAAAAAGACAACCCACAGAGTGGGAGAGAATATTTGCAAATCATGTCTGGTAAGAGTCTAGTAAAAAGAACTGTTAAAGAACAGTCAGTTTGTCTTTATTGGTAAAACTGAGAGACATCTTTTTTTTTTTTTTTTTTTTTTTTTGAGAGAGAGAGAGAGAGAGAGAGAGAAACTTTTTTTAATATTTATTTTTTAGTTTTCGGTGGACACAACATCTTTGTTGGTATGTGGTGCTGAGGATCGAACACGGGCCGCACGCATGCCAGGCGAGCTCGCTACCGCTTGAGCCACATCCCCAGCCCGAGACATCATTTTTATAAAGACATACAGATCAGATGTATTGAGAAATGTGTTGAGGAACTGGTTCACTCCTACCAGGATAGCTGTAATTGAGAAAAAGAAAAATAATCCCAGTGGCTTTGAAGGCTGAGGCAGGAGGATAAAAAAGGGCTAGGGATGTAGCTGAGTGGTTAAGCACCCTTGAGTTCAATCCCTGGTTTTAAAAAAAAAAGAAGAAATGCAATATAAGTTTGATGGGGAATATGGAAAGATTGGAACATTTGTATATTATATTGCCAGTAAGATGTAAAATGGGGCAGCCCTATGGAAAATAGTTTGTTGGTTCTTCAAAAAGTTAAAGACAGTTACCAGACACCGCACTCCTAGGTATTAAAATCACATTGACAGAAAAATATGTGCATGAAGTTGATAGCATCATGATTCATGACAGCTAAAAAGTAGAAGCAACTCAGATATCTACCAGCTGATGAATGGATAAACAAAATGTGGTATATAAAACAGTGGAATATTTTTTTTTGACCTTAAAAAAGGGGATGAAACACAGATTATATTAAAAGAGTGAGCCCTGTAAACATTTGCTAAGTAAATGAAACCAGCCACTAAAGGCCACATAATTTTATGCTTCCATGTACATGAAATGTCCAGAGCAGGCAAATCCATAGAAGCAGAAAGTAGATTAATGGTTATCTAGGGTGGGGTTGAGGGGGCTAGAGAGTAGGGAATGACAGCAGGTACAGGACTTCTGTTTTGGAATATATATAACAAGTGTTTTTTAAATACATATAGTAATAACATTTTATTTTTCTTCTTTTTTTTTTTTTTTTAAAGAGAGAATTTTTTTTTTAATATTTATTTTTTAGTTATCGGCAGACACATCTTTGTTTGTGGTGCTGAGGATCGAACCTGGGCTGCACGCATGCCAGGCGAGCACGCTACCACTTGAGCCACATCCCCAGCCCTTATTTTTCTTTTTAGTTATACATGATAGCAGAATCTGTTTTGATATATAGACATGGAATATATCTTATCTAATTAGGATCATAGTCTTATGGATGTACACAATGTTGTGATTCACTGTGGTGTATTCATACATGTACTTAGGAAAGTTACATCAGATTCTTTCCACTGTCTTTTCTATCCTCCCTCCCTTGCCTTTATTCCTCTTTGTCTAATTCAATGAACTTCTGTTGTCCCCACCCCGCACCAGTTGTTGTAGGTTAGCTTCCACCTATCAGAGAAAACATTTGGGGGACTGGCTTATTTCGCTTAGCATAATAGTCTCCAAGTCCATCCATTGAATGTCACGAAGTCATTATTCTTTAAGGCTGAGTAATGTTCTTTTGTGTACCTATACCACAATACCTTTATCCATTCATCTGTTGAAAGGCACCTAGGTTGGTTCCACAGCTTAGCTACTCTGAATTGAGCTGCTATAAACATTGATGTGGCTGCATCACTGTAGTATGCTGATTTTAAGTCCTTTGGATATATATATATCAAGGTATGGTATAACTGAGTCAAATGGTGGTTCCATTCCTAGTGTTTTGAGGAATCTTCATACTGCTTAACAGAATGGTTGCACCAATTTGCTGTCCCACCAACAATATATGAGTGTATCCTTTTCCCATCTGTTTTGGAATTAATGATGGTAATTATACATTATTATTAATGTAATAATATAGTTTCTGGCTTTACTCCATTTGACTTGTATTTCTTATCACACATTTGATTTCTGCTGTGCTTCTGAGTTCTTGCCTGCAAGAATAGTGAAAGTAAACTAGAGAAAGAAAAAAAATCCAATTAAATCTGTTGGAGATATCTAAGTCAGAAGTAATTTTTAGGTTAAAATGATAAAACAGGATCACTTAGCAAATGTTTGACTTCTAAATATCTGACCACCTTTGTGGTAAGTGGTCTAAGCAGTAAGAACATGGTATCTTGCTGTGGAGAACAGTTCAAGAACTGGTTATGAAATGCCCTGAGTAGGTACTTTGCTGTCCCTACTGGACCATTCTGTAAGGACCAGAGAAGCAGCATGGTGCTTCTTGACAGCTATTGGTATAGGAAAGCTATAATTTCCTGTCAGAATTTGGAGGTGTTGGAATTCAAAGTGAAAACAAAAAGGACCTTTCATAGCTGGGCTGTATGTATATACCAAAAATTTCATAAATGAAATTTCATGCCAGTTCTAAGAAGTAACAGCATTACCTGATTTCCTTTTGGATTACGCTGTTAGATTAAGTTATTATGTTCTGTAATGCCCAATTTGTGAAGCTAAATTTTATATGATATCAACAATATTTAAAGTAAATTTTGGATGAACTTGGAAAAAAACTTATGGAACTTTTGATACAGGTATCATTGCTGCTGAGAAAGATTGTAAGCAGAATTAGTGTAGAACACTGTCTCTTCAGAAGAATAATATTTTCTTCGTCTCCTTCACTCTTTTCCTAGGTTGTGTATTCTTCCTGTGCCTGGGGATCTTTTATATGTTTCGCCCAAATATCTCCTTTGTAGCCCCTCTGCAAGAGAAGGTGGTCTTTGGGTTATTTTTCTTGGGAGCCATTCTCTGCCTTTCGTTTTCATGGCTCTTCCACACAGTGTACTGCCACTCAGAAGGGGTCTCCCGGCTCTTCTCTAAGTAAGTATCTGTACGGTCCATAGTTTGATCAGTGATTTAGAGTCAGTGTAAGGTTAGGAGAAGATATCTGTTCTTGATACCATCTGATGAGAACTTTTTTTTTTTTTTTTTTAATTAAAGCAATCAACTTGCCCTCAGTTGTTGATAGCTCATGTTATTGGGGATTAATTGGGACCTATAACAGGCAGTAATTTTTAGCATTGAATAATTTTTTTTTTTAAATTCTAGACTGGATTATTCTGGTATTGCTCTTCTAATTATGGGAAGTTTTGTTCCTTGGCTTTATTATTCTTTCTACTGTAACCCACAACCTTGCTTCATCTACTTGATTGTCATCTGTGTGCTGGGCATTGCAGCCATCATTGTCTCCCAGTGGGACATGTTTGCCACCCCTCAGTATCGGGGAGTAAGAGCAGGTAAGTCCATAAGGAGGTTTTACATTGGATATTCATTCACCAGTCATTGATTAAAGCTCTGCCTTTAGCCAGGTGTGGTGGCGCATGCCTGTAATCCCAATGGCTCAGGAGGCTGGGAGTTCAGAGGAGGATCATGAGTTCACAGCCAGCCTCAACAATGGCAAGACACTAAGCAACTCAATGAAACCCTGTCTCTAATTAAAATACAAAATAGGGCTGGGGATGTGGCTCAGTGATTCAGTGCTCCTGAGTTCAATCCCTGGTACCCCCCCCCCCCCGCCCCCGAAAAAAACCACCACACACAAAACTCTGCCATTACACAAGCCTTATGCTTTGTTTATGATGAAAGAAGAATAAATATTAGTTCTTGTTGTTGAACAACTTTTAATATAGTAGTCATGGTTGTTTTCAGGGTCACTGGTTTTCTTAAGGCACAGGGTTGAGGACAGTGGTGAGTTGGGTGAGGTCCTCTGTTTCAGGTGTTGTTTACTTGAGGCCAAACACTTTTCATAAGGTGGTTTGAAGGCTCTGCAGCCTTTATGAGGTAATGATTTCTTTTATTCTTTCAGTTTAGTGTACTTTTTAAGTGACTAATTGTTATTGTGTTTTTCGTTTTTTGTTTTATTGTATATTTTTATTTTAAAATATTTTGTAAGCCATTGGGATAAATAAGGTTTCACCTATACAGCTCATGTTATGTGAAAGTAAGCACCACCCATCTCTTCTGATACAGGGATAAAGGAGCTTTTAATATTTAGGATAATGCCTGTTTAATTGGCATCTGATGAAGTTCAAAAGCCTCTTAGCATCTTGATTGAGTCTTCTTGTTGGAGTATGGAGTTAGCAGAGAGGTTTTTGTTTCCCATTGAACTGGGCCTCCTTGTAGCCATGGATGTGTCTTCAATTTTGTAAAACCCAGTGCCTCTTGAGTTTGAATAAACAGTATTATTACAAGCAGTATTTTTTCTTTCAATCTTTCTTTTTTTTCTTTTCTTTTAACCACTTAGTAATAAAATTCAAGATCTGGTAAATGCCTTAAGATAGTAGAATAGAAATCAACCTCATATTAATGACCATTGTCACCACACTTTGCCTTTTTTTTTTTCCCTTAAAGCCAGCGCTTCTATGAGCAGATAAACAGTGGTCAGGGTTGGCCTTCAGTAGCCCTTCAGTAGTTCTGCAGTGTTAAGCCTGCTGAGCACATAAGATAAGAACTTCTTTGCTGAGTAGAGCTGAGCATTCTGCTATTTATATATGTTAGAAGAACCAAGTTCCTTTGCCTTTGTCTCAGAGAATGAAAGGCCATTAGCAGCCTGTGCTTAGTATGTAGAGAAAGAACTGGATCATGGTACTGTTTTCTTTATAGAGTAGTAGAGGTAGGAAATAGTTTTAATTTAGGTCTCTTTGATTCCTGTATTTTGTGAGATCCCCATTATTATTTTCCTCCTCACTTAGATGCCCATTTTATTTATGTGTATGCATCTTATATATACACCTACATGTATTATTGTACCTCAGCAGTTTATTTGTTAACATCCAAATTAAGTAATGGGCTTCTTGTCTGTTGAAAGCTTACCAATGACAGCTTATGTTGTAAAGGTCATTCTTAAGTCTTGTCAAAGTGTAGGAGCAGTTGCTGCCCAAGTGAGTGTTGCTTTTGTTGACACACAGGTTTCAGACTGGTTTTAGATGAGTAGACTTGAAACTTTTTTTGGTCATGACATTTTCTGTTACAACCCTAAATGTATATATATGTATGTATTTGTATGTGTGTGTACTTACTTGATCTTAGGACTTAGGTCATACCTAGAAGTTTGAAAAGTGCTACTTTATCATTATTATTATTATTATTTTTAAAAAATATTTATTTTTTAGTTGTAGTTGGACACAATACCTTTATTTTAATGTGGTGCTGACGATCAAACTCAGGGCCTCACTCGTGCTAGGCGAGTGCTCTACCACTGAGCCACAAAACCAGCCCCCAAAAGTGCTACTTTTGATAAATGACTTTGAAGCTAGTAGGCTATGCTGAGTAATTCTGACAAAAGTGTATGGGAGTGAACCCAGGGCCTTGCACATGCTAGGGAAGTATGATACTGAACCACACCATAGCCATTCTGACAGAGTGGTGTACTTGTTTGGGAGCTTGGGAGCTCTCAGAAGTATATATCTTTCTCTTCTTTAATCTGTCATCTTACTTGTTAACATATTAGACCATTTGTTCAGGGCATTTTAAAAAATGTTAAATACCTATTTTTAGATCGTAAATTTAGATTACTAATACAAGTATTTTAGCTTTATGCTGTCACCTCACCAGGTTATTTGATCATTCATTGCCTCCCCACCCTAAAAATGTGTTATTTGTTGCTTCTGCTCCTCCTCCTCTTTTGTGTGTGTGTGAGAGATACACACACACACACACACACACACACACATATGCTGGGGTTGAACCCAGTGCTAGGTAAGCACTTTCAACACAGAGCTACATCCCCAGTCCCAGAATGTCTGTTGCTTCTAAGAGAAAATAATGCTCTATATTTAAGCTGTGTTTATAAAATGGCAGCATTTAGAGAAATTTAAACAAACTCTCAGAGCTATCCCTTTCTAAAGCACATAGCAACATGATTCTAAACCCTTGGTCTCTGCTCACTTACTAAGCTGAACCTCACTTAGCAGGAGGCTACTTACATTTGTAAATATATCTTTAGCACATAGTTGTGTTATCTGTGTGATGGTGTTCCAGAGTTTGAAGAACCTTCCTTTTCCTTTAAAATAGGAAGCTAATGTTGCATTTTACCTTGGAATTTTCAGTTTTACAGATGGTACTGTGCTGAAATATTGACTCTTCCTTCTTATCCACCCCCCCCCCCGCCCCCTTCTCCTTATTCCTAGGAGTGTTTTTGGGCTTAGGCTTGAGTGGAATCATTCCCACCTTACACTATGTCATCTCAGAAGGATTCCTGAGGGCTGCCACCATAGGGCAGATAGGCTGGCTAATGCTCATGGCCAGCCTCTACATCACAGGAGCTGCCCTCTATGCTGCCCGAATACCTGAACGCTTCTTTCCAGGCAAATGTGACATCTGGGTAAGTGTAATCAGGGGTAATCAAGCATGTGTACCTCTTAGTGGATTATTGGCAGACTGGGAAGTGATAAAATCAAAAAAGTTTCAGACTCAAAATTGAGACTTTTATTCTGGTCCTAACTCTGTCCCTCATTAGTTGTTTCTCTGGAGAGCAAAAGTAACAACAATTCCTATTTATTTCGTGTCCAGCACTGTACTAAGTACTGTGTTTGGGTTACTTAGTTAATACATTAGCTCTATAACTGTTATTTATAGTTTCATTTTGCAGATTAGGAAATTAAGACTTATCTAAGGCACATGGCTATTAAGTGGTAGAATCAGGCTAGTTCTAATCAATCCTGTTAACTACTCTGTCATGAAAAATCATTTAACCATTCTTTAATCTCATTTTCCTCATTAGTGAAACAAGGTTATGGACCAGATTTTTGCCAAAGACTTTTTTGGGGACCAGATATACTAACTAAGGTCCTTTTTAATATCAAAGCCTGGTGATTTGTAAGGGGAGATTGTGTGTATGAATTGTTGGAGGAGGAGGAAGAGTTAGTTAATTAGACTGTTGTTAGTAAGATAGTAGAAAAGAGGAGGAGAAAAGAAAATATATAAGGGACTGGTATTGATGGGAAATTAACAGAAAAGGAATTGGAGTGTTGTTTAATATGAAATCTGACCTTTAGAATTCTGTGGCTTAGCTGTTGTTGATTTTTATAGACTAAGCTGATTATGTAATCACTGTAAAGTTTAGTTTAGCTATCTATAAAATGAAGATGATCCTGAACTCAAGCAGGCTTTTGACCTTCAAATTAGCTCATTTATCCTTTTTGTCTCATTATGATTTTGAGATTGATATGGAATAATTTTTATTTCTTTCTGCCTTTTTGGGAAAATTAATCTCCTTTGGTTTCTAGGAAACATCTCTTGGGATATGACTTTTTAAAAGTTTATATATATATATATATATATATTTATTTCTCAAGTCAGTGTCTTTCCCTTAGTAAATACTGCCTTGCCACTGGGCTTTTTCATTTTGAGACTATAATGAGAGAATAGTGTAGGTTTTGAAGTGATGCTTATTGAGCACATCGAGCTTGAGATGTGAAATAGCATTCAACAGAACAGGTAAAATTTAAATAGTATCACGTGCTTATAGACCAGCTTCTGACTTGATAGGAAAGTAAGAGGCTCTCTTTACTTAGTCTTTTTTTGGGCAGGAGCGGGCAGGGGTATTAGCAGGGATTGAACTCGGGGGCACTCAACCACTGAGCCACATCCCCAGCCCTATTTTGTAGAGACAGGGTCTCACTGAGTTGCACCTCATTTTTACTAAGGCTGGCTTTGAACTTGTGATCCTCCTGTCTCGGCCTCCTGAGCCACTGGGATTACAGGTATATGCCACCATACCCAGCTTACCCAGTCTTTTGATATATATATTGTTTGTATAGTTCTAGAATCTTACTACTGAAGTAATAAACTCTAGGGACTTTTTTTTTTTTTTTTTTAACTTTTCTACTAGATCCTGGTAGTTTTCTTTAGTTTTTCTAACAGAGAGCATTTAAATGACCACAGCTCTAATATTCTTGTCCATGAACAAAAGTATTTGGTCATATTCTGCTGCTGGATATCAAAGAATCCTTAGGAACCTTGTGGTCTTATTGCAAGACATTCTGTATGTTGTTTGCTCCCAAGTTCACCAATACTCTAACATGCAGATTTTCATGTCTAGAGCTTAGTGGAAGAACCTGAATTTCTTTGGGGAGAGCTGGCTTTTAACTCAGCAGAATGTGATATACCTAATGGTATATCAGGATCTGTGGACTCCTTGAATTTGAGCTCAGTCATGTCCATTCCATATCTTCTGCTTAGCATAAGCCAGGATTAAATGATCCTAAGAATTTTCTTACCACTCCTCTTTTTTTTCTCTCTCTAGTTTCACTCTCATCAGCTCTTTCACATCTTTGTGGTTGCCGGAGCTTTTGTTCACTTCCATGGCGTCTCAAACCTGCAAGAGTTCCGGTTCATGATCGGCGGAGGCTGCACTGAAGAGGAGGCACTGTGATTACCTACCGGTAGCCAGGGACTGTTACCCTGAACCCAGGCCTGCAGCATCTGCAGGCCTCCCTACTGGCCATTTATGCCAGTACCAGAGGAGCCCCAAAACCTTGATAGCCTCATGGGCTTTGTGACGGCCCAAGGGCTCTGCGTGGTACACGACTGAGAAGAGAAAAACAAAAATAAATCATACCTCAAAGGATGGAGTGCATCAATTTGGAGAAAAGGAGGAATGGCCCATACCCTGACTTATTCTTGGGATCTACTGATTGAGGGCTTTGCAAGACCCTTGGCAAACTGGCTTCTGATCCGTATCATAATTTATTTGTAGAAGATGGGGAAACAGTTTAGCTGGTGATTCTCTCTTCTTCCTTTCTCTTTAAAACAACAGTGCAGTCCAATTTAGGTGAACATTTATATCCAATTAAGGGGTGGGAGTGTGATTTTAGATGCTCTTTTGGGAGAACAAAGACATTAATGTAAATAAGATTTCTAACTTACTGTTTAAAGAATTTATATAAATGTTTAAAACATAAGGGTTGGGGAGGGAGGGAGAATTTTTGTATAGAACGAAACATGCAAGTACCACACACTGTTTCAATTTTGCACAAAGTGAGGGAAGATCAGATGGTAGCCCCAGAATGTGCAGCAGTCTTGGTGCACCAGGATGCCTTCTAAAGGCCAACACGCACACCTTGGACCCTAATGGGGCAGAGATATTAGCCAAGCCCAGTGATCACTTGATCACTCTTAATTCCAATAGCCTTTGGGCATCCTGAATTAGAGGTAGGAGGAAGTGATGTGTGTTTCTTCAGTGGAAGCAGCACATAAATGACTGACAAGATGTGTTTAGGTAAAAGGCAATCATTTGAAAAGTTGTCTTGTAGGCCTATAGTGACCCTTTCTAAAGAGAAGAGCCAGCTAGTCCTGCTCTTGATACTGGTGGAGACAGTGGAGGAACCCTGGGAACGTTAGCACAGGGGCTCATCTGATCACTTCCTGGCATCCCATTCAACTTGGTGGTAGTTTTGGTCTGACTTGAGAGGCGTGGCAGTTGCTATTGGAGCTCTGAACCACCCTGTAAATTTCTATTAAAAATCCTGCAAATAAAAATTGCCTATTCCCTGGCATCATAGTTCTGGTGTGGAGCCAGCCACAGATGAGATTCTGATTTGTGTAGAGAAAGAAACCTGTCTTTAGACCAGAAAAAAAGTTGAGTTTTGCCTCTGGTGTGTGGTCTTGGTAAACCTGGTGTGACGGACACCGTGGTTGTCTTTGAAGAAAGCCTGCAGAAGCCTCCAGCGCTCACTGTGGCATTTTCAGCATCACTGAGCCCCATGTTGCTGGGGGACATGTTTAGAAGGCAATGGCATGTTATTGCTAGTGAGTCTGGTAGAATCCTTAAGTCTGTGTTTTTGAATTGCTACTAGAAGTGAAAAACTATTGCTCTTGACCCAGGGCTGCCTTGTTATGGTGTCAGGGAGAGTGGTGGCAGGGAAGAATCCGGTTCTTAGACAATATGTGTTCTGATCTTGGCTCACAGGTGAACCTCTAAAATAGCACTCAGGTCTCGGGTTACTGCCATCCAGGACTTCAAGAGGGTGTGTTACATCCTGGGGGTGGTAGGTATTAGAACTGCCATTTAGGTGCTAAGGCAGAGGGGCTGGCATTGTCAAAGGGGTGTCTAGGAGTATGAGAAGGACGGCTGGTTTGTTCAGTAGGGTTTTGTTATTGTCCCCACCCTGCCTTCCTTTCCCTGTGAATCTCCAGCTACAGCTGGGGTCCAGGAAGAAAGAATCAGTGCAGAAACTTGGGAAGAACATAGGAGTGTTTTGGTTCTGGATAAGGTCACTGCCCTAGGTGGCCCAAGCAAAAGACTCAGTGGATGAAGGGCCTGACAGAACGAACAGTATTTGTTTCTTTAGAAAATAGTTCAACAGGACAGTGGCCAACTGGAAGGAAGCTCACTTAGTTTCCTGGGAGCAACAGCACATATCAGAAGCCAGACTTGCTCTTTGGTCGTGCGCTTTGGGGTATGGGGGTATGAGATGCAGCCCTGTAACAACACCCAGAGAAGTAGCAGTCTTTGGGCCCAGTCACCCCACACCCCAAAGCAGGAGGATTCTGGTTCAACATAGCACAAACCCTTAGGGAACATGAAACCAACACCACCAATGTGTAATCCAGTCAACTCTCCCTCTTTTGGGTGTGTATGTGTGTGGGTATGTGTATGCCCACTTGTGTGTGTGTGTCCACGTGCAGCTCACTACCAATAGCCTCTATGTGCACTTGACCTACAGTGCCCGCTGAGAACTCACCAGGTTGGCGCCTGAATGCCTTACTCTCAGCAGTCAGAGGCTGGCTTGCTCTGTGCAGATTTTTAATTTTCTTTTTTGGCCCTGGGCTGTTTAGGACCTCTACAGCTTCATTCTTTCACCATTAAATAGTGGCCTTTTTCAGTATTTTCCCCTCCCCCTTACAAATCGCTGAAGCCACAAAGCACATTTTTGGAGATCATAGAAGGTTGGGGTTCCAGAAAGGTATCTGTGATGGTTCCACTCACCATGGGATTTCCCTACTTGCTGTATTCTCAATTTCTCTAATAAAAAGAGCCAAATGGAAAATGAACTTTTGTTGTATTTTTGTTGCTATTTTTTCATCTTACTTCCTTTAGCTCTTGGCATATCCTTGAAGCCTTAATTCAGACACTGAAGTTTAGGAAGTTTTAGAAACTTCCCATCGTAAATACACAAATAAGTGTGCTTCTGCCCTGCTTGCTTTTCCTGACTTTCATCTAACTTGGACCAGGTTTAGAACAGAGAGGAAGGCTAATTCTAAGAAGTTCTTAATTTATTGTTGGAAGTTTATAAAAACAATACCCTAGGGGCTTGGGATGTAATTCAGTCGTGAACCAGGTTAACTAGCATGAATGTGGCCCTGGGTTTGAACTGCAGCACTACCCAAGATAAAAGCAACAAGAACCTAATATAATGAACACTAGTCCATGAGTTGTGTTAAAGAACTTTCTCATAACCTCATCCTGTACCTCGTCCTATAACTGTCAGCTTTTGGTTGCTGTGACAAAATATCTGAGAAAGTCAAAGGAAAAAAAGATTTATGTTGTCTCACTGGGAGGTTTCAATTTGTGGTCTCTTGGCTCTGATGTCTCTTGGTCTGTGGTGAGGCAGAGCATCCTGGTGGGGAGGTGTAGTGAAACAAAGCAGAGAGGGACAGAATATATCCTTCAGAGACACACAGGGATGCACCTCTTCCAACTAGGCCCCATTTTTATTTTCTACCATCCCTGGAGACCAAGTCTAGCAATCGACCTTTCGGGGCCCTTTTCAATCTAAACCCTCTAACAACCCTATGGGCTAGTCATGCTCATTTTATACCTGAGGAACCTGAAACCTACGGAAGTTTTTCTGACTGATGCCAGAAGTGTTCACCAGAGAGAAAGTGAAAGAAAATTTTAAGGAGAAAATTGTCTCTTGTCTGCAGTTGAATCTTTTATATCAGACAAACTGTTAAAACAGGTATATTGAAGGTTTGGGGATTGGTTAACCTGATCTCATTTAAGGTTAGGAAATCTCAACCTTCTTGCCTTAGGTAAATTAGTATTTGCTGGGGAATTTCCAGTACTTGGTTATTTTCATATTGAATTCTCACTTATAGAGTCTAGATACAACTTAAGGTTTTCCCGTGTTTTATCCAGATGTAGGTTGGGACTGTGTTCGATTCCTGAAAAAACTAAACAGGCCCACAGAAAGCCTGCTTTGGTTTTTCCTGGTCTCTGGCTGTCTGTGTGCTTTCCATTTCTCAGGTGATGTCCTGTGCATATTGTAGATAGATGAGGACAAATCTGAATTTTGATTTGATGGAGTGCCAGGCCTCTGAGAGCCCGAGAGAAGCCCGTGGACAATGTTCCTTCAAACTTACCCTGGAAACATCCTTTTCTTAAATACTTTGCACCGTTTTATGCAGTATATTGCATTTCCTTATTCCCACATGGGGCACAAGGGGCATAGGCTGTTCACTCACCACTTCCATGCCTTCAACTGTTTTTTTCTTTTTTAATGGTGCATTATGATTGTACATAATGGTGGCATTCATTGTTACACTCCGTACATGCAGACATAGAGCTGGAATTTAGCCAATATTGTTACCTGATATTTTCCCTTTACAAGCCCTTATCCCTCCCTGGTCCCTTTCCTCTACTGATATCTGTTCAATTTTCATGAGAAACTTTTTCACCACACCCTGCCCCCTTCTTCTTTTTCTTGCCCTAACTTATGTGTGAGCAAAAACATGTTAGCACTTGACCTTCTGAGCTTTCTGTCCTCAACTGTTTGACTTGAAAACAAGGCTAGTCTGGTTTATTCTTTGCTGCTGCTTGGCATCTTCTGGATCTGGGAGTGGGAATCATGGGACTGGGAATTAGACTGCATGCTCAAGTAGCTTTGGACTGTACTCTGCCATTGCCCCTTCATGCTAGCCTAGGGATAAACAGTGGCAGGCTTAGTCCCTGTTCTGCCATTTGCCATGTCACGTGGGCAAGAAGTCTTTACCTCCCTAGCCTCTGTTTTCTCACCTTTCAAGAGAACTGATGATGTATCCTTTGCATCCTTCACTGAGATGCTGCTGCTCTTAGTGTTAACATTCATTCCCCACGGTGATTCTGCCAAACCCTTGCTCCAATCCTTCCTTTTGTGGTCTTTGAGCCCCGGCCACCCCCATACTTATATGTCCGTACATGCATACATAGTGCTAGAATTTTCTTGACCTAAAGATATGCCACTCCCTTAACCTTCCCGAGTCAAAACTGCACTTGGCATCACAAAGTGGTTGTTGAAGTGTTTTATTGAAAGCCCTGTTATTAAACACACACACACACACACACACACACACACACACTTGTTAGGTGGATTTAGTAGTCAGTGTATTTGTGGTACTGAGGAAGGGGAGTCTGACAGCAGCCTTGAGCTCTTCTCAGCCGAACAAAGGTGCACAGCACTGACAAGAGATGCCAAGATTTTGTACCCCTGTTTATTAAATGACTGAGGTGCCAACTTTGCTCCTCTGAAGTCAAGTTGACGGTTCTGCTGTGTGAGCCAGACTGCCACCTTCTGTCCCTTCATGGTTCTGTTAAATGTGGAAAGAGGAAGAATATCCCTGACCTTCAGAGGCGTCTATAGAAGAGCAGTGCTGGTTAATCAGAAATTATTTCACGGGTTGGGAGAGGGTTCCAGATCTCACAGGCCACCCTTGGCTGTATAGGGATGAGGGACCCCGAGGAAGGCCAGCACTCCTTCTGCTTGCGGTTTTTACTCTGTTGCCAAGATAGGTGATAGATTTGCCTGAAAATACTTTCCCTGGTTGGGTGGGAAGACAAGCCCTTCTGAAGACAGCACTGGACAACACTCCTGGAGAGAGGCTGGAGGCGGTGTCTGTGGTCATGGGCCACAGCAGGGAGTGGCTGGCACAGAAGTCAGGAGATGCTCATCCTGCCACGCCTGCCACAGTTAGGTCTTCATGATGTAGGGAGGCACTCAGCTATGGCATCACCATGGGTGGGGGAGAGGGCTCCCTGCTGTTCCTAGCCCACATGGGCCAGGTGGGCACCTATGACCTTTGACCATTATTCCTGGTTTCCAGGATGTAATTTCTTTGTCCCCACCTCCAAGAAAAACGTAGTTGGTAATCATAGTTAACTGCCTAGGCAATTTTAGGCAAATTACATGAGTGTATTACATTTGATCTTCCAATAATTTGGAGCCAGTTTTCAGCTCTCTAAACCCCAGTTCCTCGTCTATAAGATGGGGTAAACATATTACCAACTTCAAAGGGTTGCTGCAAGGAGTAAATGAGTAAATGCATGTTATTTTCCTGGTACATGTAAATCGTAACCATTGCTAATACTTTCCTGCCACTTAAACTGTCTTCTGCAAACGTCAGTGTCTTTAGCTGTAAATGGGAAATTGATCCCTTCCTCACAGGATTGGTGTGAGACTTAAATGACAGAGTAACACTGTGACAGTCTATAATGTAAGGCACTTTCAAATGTTCTAATGAACATATGGAGTTGGCCTGCCTTAGAGGGAAATTGGAGCTGTTTGCTGTTGGGGAACTGGGTCAGTTGAGGGTTGTGGAGGATAGGGAAGAAGTGACCTCTGAGTTCCTGTGTGTAAGCCACACCAATTCTTGTGGGGCTGGGACGGGCCTTCTCATCTGAGATTGTTTTAACTTCAAGGATCTGAGGCACCCCAGAATTTCTACATGGGTTCTGCTCGTATTATTGCTCCTACAACAAAGTCTGCTGCCTTGGACTGGGGTTGTGGCTCAGCAGCAGAGCACTTGCCTTACACATATGGGGCACTGGGTTTAATCCTCATCACCACATAAAAGTAAATAAATAAAAGTATTGTGTCCATTTACAACTAAAAAATATTAAAACAATAACAACAAAGTCTGCTGCCTCTTGGGATTCAGTAGAGGAAGCTCCAAGATGTCGGGACCCTGGGGAGATGTGTGTATAACTGTGTGTGAGGGGTGTTTCCAGATGCAGCTGCCTTATCAGTGGACTCTGCTTTGTACACTGAAATGTTCCCCAAAGTTCCACCTTCAAGGATTTGGGACAAAATCAAGTAATTTTATTTTTAGATCCCTGGCCAGCAGATGCCCATGACCAGGACCTGGACCTCATGGGGAGTCTGGAGTTGATGCTCAGGAGATATCTCACCATGCCTCTGTGAAGGTCTGTGGGTCACACTGAGACCTCAGTTTGGTGGCCCCAATTCCTGCCTCCACCCCTGCAAGTACATCACTGTCCCATGCAGCAGCTGCAGAGCTCAGCCTGTTTTATTTTACTTTATTTGTACCTGGAATTGAATACAGGGGCGCTTTACCACAGAGTCACATCCCCAACCCCTTTTTAAATGTTTTATTTTGAGGCCGAGTCTCTCTGAGTCTTTAGGGCCTTGCTAAGTTGCTGAGTTTGGTCTCGAGTTTGTAATCCTCCTGCCTCATCCTCCCAAGCCGCTAGGATTACAGGCATGTGGCTCTGCATCCAGCCTGACTTTTTATTAGATGCAAAATTTCCTTTAGCTAGGAATTTTTAAAAAGAAACAAACAAGCAAACACATTTTTCAGAAATTCTTCAGCAGCAACAGTCTGAAGACTGTTTGATACATATGATACATATTCCTATCCTGTTCTTGGACTTTCTTTTTACTATTTCTCTCTCTCTCTCTCTCTCTCTCTCTCTCTCTCTCTCTCTCTCTCTCTCTCTCCACACACACACACACACACACACACACACACACACACCAGCAGCATCATCTAGGAAATGCTCCATCCTCCTATTTCAGCCAGGCATGCTCTTGCCTCAGTCTCCTCCCTGCCCTTGACCTCACTCGGCTCCTCCTGCTCAGCATCTGTAGGTTTGTGGGTTCTGAAGATCAGCCTGCTTCATTAGAAACAGGTCTGATCTGCAGAATAGGTGGAACTAACTCTTTTGTCTTGGTCTAAGTCCGCTCATGCTGGACTCCCGAAGAGAAGAGACAAGCACAGCAGGATGCCCACAGAGCCTGGGTGAACGGTAACAGGCACCCTGGAGGGTCTTTGGAAAATGGCGTCTGGGGCTTTGTTCTCTTCTTCTTCCAGCAATCTCTGGAAGCAGGGACCATTAGCCCAGGATGAGCACAGGCCCGGGAGGTAACCCAGCTTTAGTGAACTGCATCCCATACCAGAGGCTAACTTCTTAGAATGTCTCTAGAAGGATCCCCTTGCAGTCAGTGTCACCGCAGAAGCCGAGGTGGCAGCACCCAGGCACCCAGAGGCAGCAGGAGCAGGGGGAGCCAGGCTGATGTGTCCGAGGCGCCGCCACAGTCCTGAGCGTTCTCCTGTGAACCCAGAGCAGAGATGAAAGGGCGGTATCTACAGCAGAGGCACCTTCCCATGCAGAGGGGCAAGGATGGGCAGGGGTCTCTGGGACTAAAGGGGGTCAAATCCTGAGAGAGAAGGAAGTTTCAGAAAGTAAAGCTGCCATCTTTCTTAGACCTTTCAGGGGAAAAGCAGAGGCTGCACACTCACTGGAAGCTGAGATCAGGTCTCCCAACCCTGTTGCTTAGGGGTTTCATGGTGGGTTCCTTATGTAGCATAATCAATGAAGTCATTGGCCACTGGTGGCAACTCCATCTCCAATCCCCATCCCTTGCCCAGAAGTCAGGGGATGCGGCTGAAGTCCCAACTCTCTAATATGCTTTGGTCTTTCTGGTGACCAGGCCCCATGCTGGACCTAGGGGTCCCAGACACCAGTCATCTCATTAGAACACAAATCTCTCTTATTCCAAAGGTCTTAGAAGCATTGTGTCAGGAACACAGGGACTTAGGCCAAGTGTTGTAACAAAAGATGTCCTTCTCACTCATGTCACCCAGGAAGTTACAGGGGTTTTAGGAGTTCTGTGCCAGGAACTGTACAAAGACCCCTTGTTGTATCCCCATTTCACATGATATAAATATGAATGCACAGGTATGAACACTTCCCAGTGAGATGCACGTGTACGGTTGTATTCATCAGCGTCCAGATATGCTGGCATCTACAAGGGCACACACACTTGGCAGAGAATGTGGGACAAAGACCAAGACCCATGCCACAGCCCACCCAGCCTCGCACCTCTGGATGAAAGGCATGGCAGGAATCTGGTCTCCGGCGGGGCTTCTGAGAGCGCATCCTTTCACACTTGACAGAGGCATTATGTATAGAACTCACAAGGTCAAGGTCAACCGCTCTGAACCCCTAGAAGAACCTGCCCCTGGTGGGCCCAGCTTCCAAGGATAGGGGAGGAAGGAAGGCTGGCCTCAGCCCTCAAAATCTGAGCCCTCAGTGACATCTGAGCCCACCCTCCCCATCCCATGTATCCTGGAGGATGGGAAGGATATATTTGACTTCTGTGGCCTTCTGCATTACTGGTGGGAAGACACTGCAGTCACAGGTGGGATCTGTCACCAGCAGGAGCAGGTTGGTCTTGGGAATCTGCTGCATCACAAATATCCTGCAGCAAAGAGGGGGCAGAGGTCAAGGGCTTCCCCAGGCTGGCATGGCAGCCACTATGAGAAGGTCTTTGAGGAGAGAACTGGAGGCTCGGAGTGTGAAAGCAGGGGCACAGGGGAAGGGGCAGAAATGCACATTGGATCCTGGGCGGAATAGCCCGGGACCAATGACCCAGCCCTACTGACTGACTTTACCACAGCTTTCAAAGTTACATCTGTTCTTTTCTAGAAGATGGAGAAGGTGAGGAAGGAGTTGTTAATGTTTGCAGGGACACTAGGATGCCCCTGAGCAGATTGGGCTGTAGGGCTACGCTTGCTTGGGGTGTATGGGGAAGTGCAGTGCAAGGATGGGCCACTAGGTGGCACAATGCCACCGCACAGCTCAGGAGGTCTGAGGACAGGGGAATGACTGGGAAAGCCAGGTGGGCACAAGGTCCAGGGTGTTACATAACAAGGACAACTGCCATTCACTGAGCGTTTCCTAGGGGCCGAGTGATGTCATACAGACACATTTGTTTGTATATGCGTATACACCATATGTATACGCTTAGCCTTCACAGCACTCTGTGAGGTTGGTATGGCCCTGTGTGGTAGAGGACAAAATGGAGCCTAGGAGAAGTGATTTTCCCAAGGTTTCACAGCGAGGGTGTAGCAGAGCCAGTTTTAAACTCAAGTCTGTCTACTGGAAAGCACTTGCTTTACACATCTCCATCGACTCCGTCCTTACAGCAAGGCTTTGAGACAAATGCACAAAACAGAAATTGTTCCAAGAAAACTGCTTTGTGTGGTCAAAATCTTGCCTAACATTACGTAGTAGGAAGAGATGGAAACTGAATTTGTCAGAGGCCAACATACGAGGCTTTACACTACAATAGTTAGCTTGGGTCTGACTGTCCCCTGGGGAACAGGAAGTCTAGCTTTCACAGCCTGGAGGAGGCCATTCCTCCGGCCCAGGGCAGAACTCCCTGGGGGTGTGTGGGGGGGTCCTCTGAGGTTTGGGAACAGAAAACCCACCCTTCTGGTGGCCTCCGTGCCTTCTTGGGTCAGGACTGGTGGGATCTAGGGGTCTTGACCCTGGAGCAAGACTGAGGGGCTCCTACCCGGAGGCACTGGCCTGGGGGTAGGACAGACCACAGACAGGGACAGCAGTGGGAAGGCCGGTCTAGGACCCTCTTCTCTGTGCAAGACATATTCTAGGGCAGACCTAGGTTTATTTGTTGCTTCTTTTCCAGATCTGTGGCGTTGAGTGCATGGCCCCGCTGTGGGCTGACCTGTGCCTCAGCGTAAGGGATAAAGATTGCAGAGGTCACTGAGGGAGGCTGTGGAATCCTGGCTGTGGGGCCTCAGGCTGGGGGCTATCTTGCCAGGAGTGGGAGCTGGGGACAGGTCAAGCTGCCCAGGGGGTCTTACTTCTGGCAAGCCCCACACTCGATGATGCCGTTGGTCTCCTGGATGGCTGTCTGGTGCACAAACACGGGGTACTCTGTGTCGCAGGGATGCAGCAGCTCCTGCTTCTTATGCTTGTGGGCTGCAGTGGACAGAGGTGCCTCTGTGAGGAAGGGCCCCACAGCCTCCTGAGGGCCTTAGCACCTCATGGGTGGCTGCAGAGGCCTCAACACTTCATCCACAGTGAGCCCCCTACTCCTGGTCCCTTGCAGATGCTCTCTGGTTAGAAAGGTCTCGGGACTGTGCAGGAGCCGGGAGGTGGGAGAACAGAGAATAACTGAAGCAGCCTGGGTGCCGGGGACCGTGAGTCTCCAGTATGAATGTCACACTAGCTCCTGACCTTGAGGAAGCCATATTCTCTCTTTGGAAGCCTACATCCTCATCATAAGCTGGGGGTGGGAAGTGCCCCATCTCAAAGGTTCCTGAGAGGGACCTGGTGCACCCTTGTTCTTGCATCCTCTCTCCTCCAGGCACCCTCCCTCGTCCCTGCTGGAGGGCCCTGGGTGAGCAGAGGTCCTACTAGGAGCAGCCTTAGTGAGGGGATGCCACACACACCCGGGGCCCCACCCTCCTTCATGAGGCGAGGCAAAGCAGGAGGGGTGGCTTGGTGGGTGGATTGTGGTCCCTTCATTCTGAGATCTGACCTCCCACTTGTGGACACACCTGTGTCCAACTCTCAGGTAGCCATGCAAGGGCAGCTCCTACACAGGCCAGGCCCTGCCGGCCCACCCCTGCCACCAGGCCCCAGCTCCTGCTACTGAGCAGTGAAGGGAGGGACAGATCTCTGCACCCAAGGCCACCTGAGCCTGGAGGCCCAGCTCCTGGATATTGGGGCTCCTTGGTGGATATCAGGTGAGTGTGAAGCCCCTTAGTTCACTGAGACAAGACAGGGGCCCTGGAGACCAGGCAGCTCCTGCAGAGGAGCGGAGAGCAGAGCAGGCCTGCGCAGGCCCAGGGCTGGAAGCAGCACTCCTATTTCTCCATCACAGGCATTTCCTTTGCTTCTCAGACTAGGGGTGAAATAGGTAGGGCAGGTGGGTGGACACAGGTGGAGCTGGGACAGGGGCTCCTACTGAGGGTTAGCAGGAGGGCCATTGGTCTCCCTAACTCCTGGACCCAGAAGTTCCCTCCAGACTTTGAAGCCAAGAGGCAAGGCCAGTCGGCAAGGAGAAGAGTCCTCAGGGACAGAAACATCCGTTCCGGCTCCTTCCCGAGCTGACCCTCCAAGGAGGGAGCTGGGTGGCCCTGGAAGTCTCCGGACCTGACTCTTCTCCTCCTGCGGGGTGCTGACTCAGCGCTGGGCCTGTCTGCCTGTCACCTGAGCCACTTTGGTGGGTGAATCGTGTCAGTGATAACACTGCTCACAGCTACAACAATAATAGGACTGGGCGGCTTCTCCAAGGTCACATTACTCCTGGCTGGGGCCTTGGGCTCCAGGAAAAGCTGTCCTGAAGAAGTGAAGCTCTGAGCAAGCAAAGGAAGGGACGGTCCTCAGCTTGCCAGATGACAGAGGTTGCGTCCCCACCCCATAATGAGAAGAGGGAGTCGTTTCTAAATGGGCTGTGGTACATGGTTCCTGGCTCCTGTCACCAATGTCAAGTGACTGTCCCCAGAGCAGTCCTGTTATGAGTGTGCCTGGGGCCTCCTAAAGTGGCCTGGAAACATGGCAGGGAAACGTGGAAATGTGACCCCAGGTCAGAGGTCATCTCCTGGGCCAAAGGCAGCCAGCCCCAGGGGGCAGCAGGAAAGGCAGAGGGAGGAGCAAACCAGAGAGAGGACAGCCATGGACATTGTTCCTTATCATGAAGCTTAAAGTTGAGAAAAAGACGGGCCGGGCTGAGGAGCTGCCCAGGCAACAGGGAAGTTCCAGAGCCCCATGGAAAAGGTCCTTTTAACATGGACAAGTGGAGCGAATCCTGCTAACAGGAGGTGGCCTGGTGTGGTCGGGGGAGCTCTGAGCCCCCGAGGGGCAGCACATCTGTCTGCTCTCACATTCAAGCTGGGGACCTCCCCTCCTGGGCCGTGGAGAGCGAGCCTCAAACCAGGTGAGAGAAGCTCTTCCTCTCTGTCAGGACCCTCTCACAAGCCTCTGCCTCCAGGGGACTCGGTCCTCAGACCCAAGGTCATGGGAAGGGTGTCATCCTCAGGGCCTCCTGGGGACCACTCTCTGGACCCCAGAGCACTGCCGAGGGCTGATGGACCCTGGGCTGGAGTGCCTGGGGAGACCTGGTGGCCGCCCAGCTGCACTCGGTCAGGACCAATGGACCACACCCTCTTCTCCTCCTGGAGCCTCTTACGTTCCCTGCGGCAGGACCATGCTCTGTGGGATGAGATCTGGGTCCCCAGGAATGGTGCCTGCAACTGGATGAGGGACTTGGGGTCCCCGAGTCAGGGGTGTCCCAGGATGAAGAGCACTCAGCCCTTCTTGGGATGGTTCCTGGGGTGTAGGGTTGAGGGCAGGCCCTTCTCAGCTCCCCAGCCCAAGTGGCCGCCAGGATCTGCCCAGATGATGCTACTTACAATGATGGAAGACGGTTTTGGCTGCCCGGGGTGTGGGCCCGGCACAGGGTGGACATGGCACAGCACATGGCATGACGTCACATGAAGGCAGGATGTCACAGGGTGGTGATGATGTCACATGGAGGGGTGGTGTCCCAAGATGATGTGATGTCACACAGAGAGGTGAGGGACCCAGGGGTGAGGGGAGATGATGAGAGAAGGCCAGGCAAGATGAAATGATGAATGACGGACGCATGCCTTAGAGCCGCGCCCTCTCACCCACCCACGGCCAAAGGTGTCCAATGAGCTGACCAAAACCCACCTGCTGCGCCGTCCTGTCCCGGTACTCACCCTCTGCCACTCGGTCATGCCAGGAGCCCCAGGCACTCCACTCCAGCAGGAGCCTGCCAGGCACAAAACTGAGTCTTGGGGACCTACCCGCCCTCCCCTCCTGGTCCCTGAGAGGCCTGGAGCTCTCTGGGTGAGCAGAGGTCCTGCTAGGAGCAGCCTTAGTGAGGGATGCCATGCACACATACATACCGGGGCCCCACCCTCCTTCACCTCCTCAGCAGCCTCTTGCTCAAAGGGTTCCCTCCTGAGCTACACCCACATGAAGGCCTCTCCCAGCCCCCACCTCAAGCCCCACTCACAGCAAGAGCTCACTCATCAGCCACTTGGTCGCCATCAGGAGGGCAGAGATTGGCTGGAGTCGGGGAGAGAAAGGACACACCTTTTGCAGCAGGTCCAAGGGGAGAGCACTTGCTCCTCTCAGCTGCCCTTGGACCAGATGGGCGGCTGTCCCAGCACCCTCCTGACCGTCACCCCCCCGTCCTTGCAGAGGAAGCATCCCAAAGCTGACTTATGTGGGCAGTGCCTTTTGTGGGTCAGACATCTCTGGCAGGGTTAGAAGTAGCCTTCCATAAGGTCAAGTTCTCACCCTGATGGGCTCGTTCACCAAGGATCCCTGAAGATTTTTGTGGAGCACTGGGCACTGAGGTGGGGGACAGACCCTGTCTCTAAATAAAATATATAAAAAAGGCTGGGGATGTAGCTCAGTGGGTAAGGACCCCTGGGTCCAATCCCTGGTACCAAAAGGGGTGGGGGGAAAGAGTCAGCCCTGGGGCCTGATGGCCTGTAGCTGGGTGGGAACAGTGTCCAGGTGACCTCTTTGGAGGACAAGGCAGAGGATGTACACGTGGGGGAGAGAAGGTCACTCACGCTGAGCAGGGGCTGGGCTGCGCTGTGGTGGTGATCCGGAAGCTTGCACATGGCCTGGTAGTCATACATAGTCACCCTGAAGATCAGAACCAAGGTGGACTGAGGCCAAGAACCCCTGCCATGCCCTGCCCCTCCTGGGGGTGGGGTGGGATGGGCTTGGTAGAAGAGCTTGCGTTCACCAGGATTCATGACGGTGCCTGAGTTAGGACAGCAGACACGGACTGGGCACGTTCTGAAACGCTGCTTTTGCACTTTAAATGGCTTCAAGAAAAGAGCAGCCCGTGGCTTTCCCTCTAGTGCTGAGCTGGGGCTGGAGGGTCCCTCCTAGGAATGTCCACGTGGCCATATCCCCCTCTCTGCCTCATGTTGAGCCCCTGGATCCTGAAAGATTCCTTCTGGGACTCTTTGGAGCTGTCATTGAGGTTTTTGGAGCTCAGATGCCGAGATCTGGCTGGTTTGCTGACTGTCAGCTCTTTGCCCCACTTACTGGTTGAACATCCCCATGTTGAGCAGCTGGGTCATGACAGCGCCGTCCACCTCCCCCAGAAATCTTCCCGTCTGTGAGGGAGAGAGAGAGAGAGAGAGGAGAGAAAGAGAGCAAGCAGATGAGCAAGCCCACTGAGCCACATTCCCAGCCCTAGTTTGTATTTTATTTATTTAGAGACAGGGCCTCACTGAATTGCTTAGTGCATCGCTAATGCTGAGGCTGGCTTTGAACTCAGGATCCTCTTGCCTCAGCCTCCCAAGCTGCTGGGATTACAGGCATGTGCCACTGGATCCAGCTTGTCATTCATTTCTGGACTCCATAGACACAGCCTACCCTGACCCTGGTCCTCTCTGAGCTGCCCCCTCTACCCTGACTGTGCCCTCTCCCAGTCCCCAGTGTGCTGCCAGAACAGTCTGCTCAGACACAACCTGGGTTTTGTCACACTCTCCATTATCTAGGAAGGAAAGAAGGGAGGGAGGGATCCTCCCCTCTCCTCTCCCTCTCTCCTTTCACAATCCACCGTGTCTGGGGGGCACCCATGACGGTGGCCCCGCAGCACCCCCCAGGGCAGCAAAGCCCCGGGGCTTTAGCTGAGAAGCCAGGCCTGCCCCTGCCCTCCAAACCCACCCCCAGTGCCTGGCTCCAGCCTTCTCTGGCCTCTGGATTCTGCTCTTCTCAGCATGGCGGGGTGGAAAGAGCTTGGTGGCTGGCCTTGGATTGGATTGGAATTCAGGTTTAGACTGGGAATAATGTGTGCCATACGGTGGCTCACAGTGAGTGGCAGCTGTCATTACATGAACGTGGGTGTGCCCAGTGGGCCGTTGTCTCTGCCTCAATTACCCTTTCTCGGTCCTCTTTTCAAGGAACTTTCCTTCTCTTCCTCCTCTGAGAAGCACTTCAGCAATGTGTGGCTGCATGTCCTAGTTCTGTTGTCACCCTGCCTGGGGTATATCCGGTCGTCTTAGGCCTCCATTGCATGGAAAACTGTTTGGGGTCAGGGTGCATGTCTCTCAGTTCCCCACAGTGCCTGGTACCTGGGCATAGTGTGGAACTTGGGCAGGGAAGGGAGGTGGGAGCCTGAGCCCATGGCCACCTCAGGTTCTTGGCAGAGTGCTTTCTTGGCTCATGGGCCTGGCTGGCCTTCCCAGGCCTTTGTGAGGGGAGCACTTCCATGGGGTCACACTTTGGCTGGAGGTGACAGGAGATGGCTTGGAGGAGAAAACCAGGTCAACTGAAGGAGAGGCGAGAAGTGAAGAGGAGAGCAGGCCAGGCTGTGGCAGGATCCCCCCTCACACCTAGAGTCCCTGCTTCTGTGGAATTTCCTCCATAGCCAGCCCACTCTATGAAACACCTAGAACAGTGACAGGTATTATGGCTTCCGATACCAGGAAACTCCACCCTGGCACAGATGGGGGGGCTCCGGCCTGGCTGACCTCAAGGAGAGCCAGTATTGTCCAGGAACCCATGTAGGGCCTGCGCTGCATAGCTGGGGAGCCTCCGGTAACCCTTCTTAAGGAACAAGATTAATTGGAAACAAAGGTCAGTGGGAATGCAGGGCTCCTGTGCACCAGCTCAGCTGAGAGATTCTCTTCCAAATAGGAGTTGCTGCTGCCATATTGGATGACAACCTCAGGGATGCTCCCTTAATGTTCAACCTGCAAATGGGCCCACTTTGAAAACTGGGATAAGGTCAGGAAATGTCATTTTGTAAATTGGAAATAAATAAGAAAATATAGCCCTTGCATCCTATAGCCAGCCAGCCTGCTTGCCTGCCTTTCTTCCTTCCCTCCTTCCTTCCTTTCTTCTTCCTCTCTTTTTCTTTATTCTCTTTCTTTCTTTTTTCTTTTTTTTGGTACTGGGTATTGAAGCCAAGGTACTCTCCCACTGAGCTACTGTTCCAGCCATTTAATTTTTAATTTTTTTTTTTTTTTAATTTTGGGACAGGGTCTCATTAAGTTACCCTGGCTGGCCTTGAACTTGCGATCTCCTGCCTCAGCCTCCCAAATTGGGGAGACTACAGGTATGTGCTGCCATACCCAGTTTCTATGGTATTCTTTGTTTGGAAATAACTCACTTATAAAATTAACATGTAATGATACAAGCCACTGAAAATGAATGCCAAAATCATGATCTCAGAAGCTGACAGGTTAATGACAGAAGCAAACCGGAGAAAAACTAGAGCTGGAGGCAAAGACTTGCCTGAGCTCTGCTGTCTCTTGGCCTGAATGCCTGACCACCTTTCAGTCACAAGATGCTTACTCATCAGGGGGGTACAATGCAAAAATGAAAGAAATGGACAATAACCAAGAGCACAGACCAGTTTGGACAGACAAGGGCACATATGCTGTCACACAGGACAGCTGATGACCAGTGCCTCCGGTGGTGGTATAAACAAGTGAGTGTCCTTTTGTTCAGATTAGGAGGCCTGATGGGGACAGGCATCACTGAAGAGGAAGTGGATAAAGCAGGGGACAGCAGAGAGGAATCAAGGGAATTCCAGGGACAAACACATGGGAAGGCAAGAGGCATCCAAATCCTGCTGCCCTTCAAGATCCAGCAGTAAGGCCAGCTGAAGTTCTTCCCGATCCCTCCAGCTTGAGTGTCCTCTCAGCTGGGTTTGCTCTTTTCTACTCTAGTTACTGTGTGTGCATCAAACCTCCATCACTGGACAGCAAGATCCTAGGGCAGAGAGCCACCTCTGACCTCCCTCCCCAGCCTGCAGGGGCTTTATGTTTATTATCCATATTTGCTGAAGGAATGAGAGGGAATGAATGAATGACCTGAGTCTCCTGCTTCCTGGGACAGGGTAGTGGGGTGGAGACCAGGCTCCTGATGAGGCTGGCCAAAATTACTACAAGCCTATCTTAGTCTCTTTCCTAATTCTAGGCTTATTCATCAGTAACCAGTTGTTCAAACATTTTTTTCTGAGAAGCCAGGTCTCTGACCAATGTATCCTGGACATTGGAAAAAATGTATCCACCTCTGCAAATAAACAATTCTGTTTCCCAGAATATGTCATTCAGCAGAAGGTGTCCATTTTCTTCTCCTTATTTAGTAAGGTAGCCAGACTTTAACAATGCTAGCTATGTGCTCAGCTAAAAGAACTACATTTCCCAGAAGCCCCTGCACTGAGGTCTGGCCAATGGAACATGAGCAGTCACAAGAAGGACTTCCGGAATCCACTTAAAGGGAGAGGACTCTGCAGAGAGGCACTGCCCCCCACTGACTCAACCCCCCAGTTATACTCCCCTTTATCTGGGAAATGGACTAGAAGACAGTACCTTCCCTAGCAATGTTGTCCTCTTGAGGGTGGGAACAGCTGGGGACTCCAGGAAGCCATGCTAGGAGCTTCATTGAGTCTTCTGAGAAGAATCAACCAGTGCTTTGCCTAAGCCACTGCAGTGGGGACTCTATTCTTGACTGCAGAACACACTTCCTAACTGGTAGTTTCTTTTCATTTTTGTTGGAGTGAATTAGTGCCACTTCGACTTTGAGTACCTTGCAATTCAGGACTTGGGGTGGAATATGGAGCTGCACCCACAGCACAACCCTGTAGAGGGGTCTGGCTGCCCAGTGGTGCCTCTTTCCCGGGGGGTAACACATGCATAAGTCATAGTCCACGGGCCGATGCATCTAAAGGGCCTGGGGCTCCCTGAGTTTAAGTCTGCAGCGAGTCTGGGAGGGAGTTTGGGAGGGAGGTGAGGTCCTTTGAGGTACCACCCAGGAACCTGGAGCAGGAAGCAGATGGGCTTTAGGCAGCAAAGAAGCAGAACTAATTAGATTCCTGCTGGTTGGGTGGTTGCCCCTGGACCTGGGCTAATTTCCCTGTCGTGTGAGGCTGTTGTTCATATGTCCCCTGTCCCCAGGGAGAAAGGGTAGTCTCAACTCTAGTGATAGAATGGAAAAAATGCCACATGTCCTCCTTATACCCAGGGACAGCCTCAGTTTCTTCTTCAAAAATGGGGACAAGTATCCTCTTAAGGGGTGTGAGGGTCAGATGTGTCACCGCATGGGAAACCACTGTGCCTGGCTTCCACAGGGATTATTGTCCTTCACTCCCTTCCTCATCTGGCAGCTGAGCTGAGCTTAGAGTCCCTTGATAACTGCCTCGGGTCACCAGAGAGCCTGCCTCTGCCTAGTCGGGAGGTTGCAGGGTTTTACTTCTGAAGCATTTGGTGGGGCAGGGCCATTTGGGAAGCTGGGGGTAGTGGGGTGTGTGGGGGCTGCTGCTGAGTACAGGGGAGCCCCAAAGACTCAGAGGCGGTGGGGGGGACTGTGGAACAGGGAAGGAGAGGGGGAGCCCAGGCCAGGACAGGCACATCTGTGGTGGCAGAAGGTGCCAGGGAGGGAAGGAGGACAGCACAGGTCCCTCAGAGGAAGGTGCTGGAATGAAGCACCCCATTGTTAGACTTTGTTGCCCTGTGAGGACCATTTTGAAAGTTCTGTGGATGAGTGTGGTTCGCAAATAAATGATAGGAATCTGAGTCCCAGGCTCTGGTGACAGATCCTGGAAGCATTATGATGCTTCACAGAGCCCCTGGCACTCCCCTGGCCCAGTCATGTGCCTCTGTCTCTAGACTCCAAATTGAGGACTGTAATCCTGTCATTCCTGGTCCTTTAATAAAAGAATGAGCCCTGAGCCTGGAGAGGCCTACTGATAGCTGGCCTGGAACTCCACCAGGAACAGGAGAGAGCCTCGAGTCACTCCCCTGGGTTGGTGGGCAGACTGCAGATGGCTGCCCTGGGACAGGAGCACCCAGGATGAGGAAGGGCTAGGCAGGACTTTAGGAAGGGCTTTTGCACCTAAAGCAGCAACAGGCTTAGCTCCCCAAGCCCCTGATGGACCTTGGCAGGGACAAGGGGCAGCCTGAAACTCCTGGCACGTTACCCAGCCAGGAAGGCAGGAGCAGCCAGCCGAAAAGCCCCAGCCACAGCAGCTTGCAGCTGCCTGGGCACTGCTTCTGAAATCTAATCCAGCTCCGATTCACTCCCTGGCGAGCTCCTTAAAGCACAGATTGTCTGAACAAGTCCCTGGGTCTGGGGTGGGGCCCTCAGGCAAGCTCCCAGCCACTGATGCGCGGTCTTCCAACTGTGCTCAGAGTTCTAGGGATAAGTGGGGAGGAGTGGGGAGGAGTTGGGAGGAGGGGGTGAATTGAGGAGGGGCTTGTTTGTGTTTGGGGGGAGGGGTAGGTTTGGTAGGGGGTAGGAGTCTGTGGTGGAAGATTCTGAAATGGTTCACAGTGACCCCAGCTTCCTGGTAGTCGCGCCTGTACATGAGGTTGAGTGTACCCTGGACTTAGCAACTGACTTCTAGCTAATAGAAGATGGGAGAGTGATGGGATGTCATTTCTGAGATCATGTTTCAAAGGCAAGTGGCTCCTCTGTTGCAACCCTCCCCCCCATCAGGCTCATCCACTTGTTGCTCTGAATAAAGGGGCTGCTCTGCTGTGTAAGCTACCCTGTGGAGGGACTTGCATGGCCGGGAGCTGAGAGGGCTTCAGGCTAACAACCTTGGGGGAACAGCAGCTGTGCAAGTGAGCTGAAGTGTCTCTGCCCCTGCCAGTGTCTCTTGAGGTGGGCCCCAGGGTTGGGCAGTGTCCTCTTCAGAGCCTAGCTGGGAGGTCCCTGCAGCCTTTAGATCAGGGGTTGGCCTATGAGGGCCCAAGGGACAAACTTGGCTCACTGCTGGCTTCTGTGGGTCCTTGATCTAAGAATGGTTTATTTTCAATGGTTCTTAAAAAATCAAAAGATTAATAACATTTCATGACACATGGAAATTATGTGAAATTTGAATTTCAGTGTCTAGGATAAGATTTTATTGGAACAACGCCACATTCATTTGTTACGTGCCTGTGGCTGCTGTCTCCCTGCACGAGCGGAGCTAAGTGGTCCCCAAATGTGAACTATCTGTCCCTTTACAGAGAACGTCGCTGGCCCAGCACAGTCTCTGCGACGTGGCCCTCCTCTCCTGTTCTTGCCACCCTTCCATCCCAATGTCCCAGCTTGGCTTCACCCTCTGAAACTCTTTAGGCCCAGGCTTGATCCTCGGGCCCTCGAAAGCCAGTACCACAGAACCTACAGGGTCGCTCTGGATTGCCCAGGCAGCAGGGAACAGAACATGAATGACTGAAGGCATCAGATGGTCCCAAGCCTTGTTCTAACCACTTGGTTTTGACTTCCGTCACCATCCATTTTTTTGTCAGAGCAAGTGGGAAATACCAATATGGACTGGTGCTCAGGCCAGGGAAGAGCCCCGTGGCCAAAAAGAGGCATGAAAAGGAAAAGGGGAAAGAAGGGCAGGCAGAGGGAGGTGGCCAGGGGAGCAGCAGGGGTCCTAATGAGCAGCAGGGGTCCTGCGAAACATCCCTATCATGGGCCCAGCCCCACCCCAGCCAGGGGAAAGCCAAGGAAACCACATTTCTCTCTACTACTCTTGCTGCTAAAGGCCATTTAAAAACTATCCTTAAGGAATCAGATTCTAAGACCCTTGGGCTTCTCCTCTTCCTCAGTTGACACTTTTCTCAGTCTCCTTCGGATGCTCTGGCTCTGGTTCCTGCCATATTCTGACACCTTCTTTGGGCTTAAGCCCCCTTCCAGTGGGGCCAGACGGCTGCCTCGAGGGGCAGAGAGATGGCCTCAGCCCTAACCTGGGTCAGCAACATCTCCAATTCCTGCAGCTCTGCCAGTACCCAGCACCCAGAATCAGGCTCAAGAGGACCATAGGCATTACCCTGATTTTTCTGAGGGGGAAACTGAGGCACAGATAATGGAAGTTGCTTGCCCAAATCATGTTTTGAATAAGTGGCAAACCCTGTGCTGAACCAAACACCATATCCCTTCCACTGAGGTTCAGTTAGAGGCCATTTGGATACTTCTGGGCTTGGTTCAAGGAAAGACTTCAGGTGAATATATTCAGATTTGGTTCAGGTTTGAATAGTCTTCTTTTTCACTTTGATTCCTGAATAAATAAATATTTAATTTGGGGACCCAATTTGGGGTTCAGCAAATATGCCTTTGTGAACGCATGCAGGGTCCAGGGAGTGGTCCACGGCCACAGGGAGGATTGAGGGGTGCAAGGCAGGCTGTTGGGCAAGAAAGGACCATGCCCATTTCCTTGCTTCCCCCATAACAAATTAAGGATCAGGTTTGATGTCTAGAATAGAATTTTCTAGAAAGGAAGTCCAGAAAGGAGAAGAATGCCGGGTGGGGAGGCCGAGTCCTTCTGGGGCCATGGTGGTGGAAAGGGTGGAGGAAGGATGGGGATTGAGATGGTGAGCAGAGGAATGCTTAGAACTGTGGATGAAGGACCCTCAGAAAACACGGTGCATGGGCTGGAGTGTGGGTCCGTGGGAGAGTGCTCACCTAGCATGTGTGAGGCACTGGGTTTGATCCTCAGCACCTCATAAAAAATAAGCAAATAAAATAAAGACACTGTGTCCATCTACAACTAAAAAAAGAAAACATGGTGCAGTGCCGCCCGCAAGCCCCGAGTGGTGCTTTCATGAGCTGTCTCATCCCTGTGTGGTGGCAACACTTTCCCTCCTAACCAGTGGAGGCCAGGTAAGTTACAGATGAAATAAAGAAGTAATATTTGCTTTGACCACCTGAGTGGGAAGTGCTCCAAGTGTTGTCATCTCACTGTGTTGACTCTGGGTTCAGGAGAACCGTGCCCTTCAGACCCTACTCCCCAGTTCCCTCAGAGGCAGGGTCCATAGCCCTCTCTTGGGCTGAGGCGACGACTCGTGGTCTTGATTCTTCCTCCTGCCCTTTCTCCCCAGGTCTAGCTCCCCAGAAACCCACCTCCTGCGACCTCTCCGAGATCAGAATGAAGCCATTGTTGTCCACGACGAAGCAGTCCAGGTCCTGGGGGCAGTCCGGAAGGGAGGTCATGGCCGACCCTGCCACAGACCTCCTCCTCCTGCCCGTCCTTTGGGTTTGGGAAGGCTGGTTCCGTGTTGGATGAAAAGATTACCCCTTTGAAGCCCAGCACTGCTGGGAAGGAAGGAGGGCACTTGGGACAGAGGGAAGCCAGCCCATGGAGGGCACCTGAGGAGGGCCACAGCTCCCACCCCACCCTCTTCACCTGGGAAGAACTTACACTGTCCCCGCAGCTCTTTGGGCATGGCTCACCCATAGCACTGCACTGGAAGGAAGAAGAGAAACTGCGAGTGGCAAACAACTGTGTGTGTGTGTGTGTGTTGTACATATGTGGTGGGTGTGCGTGTATGTGTGCATGATAGGTATGTTTGTGAATATTGTATATGGTTCATTTGTGGTGTGTGGCTATATGGAGAGAGGTAGAAGTGTGTCTATAGGATATTGTGGTGTGTGTGCATGTCTATGTAGAGTGTTTATTGTGAGGTGTGTATACAGTATGTGTGTTATGTGGAGGGTCTACGTGTGTGTATATGAGCATGCTGTGTGTAGTGTACGTGTGCTATGTATGCATCATATGTGTGTCTGTACGATACTGTGTGTGTATGTGTGTGTGTGTGTCTCTGTGTGTGTGGCATGTGTGTTGTATATGGAGGGTCTACGTTTGGCATGTGTGGGGTGTGTAAGAGCATGCGTGTGTGGTATACATGTGGTGCGTGCTGTGTGTGGTGTGTTTATTGCATGGAGAGGGTCTATGAGTGGCATGTGTGTGGTGCGTAGGATGGTGTGTGTGTGGTAGGTGTGTGTGTGGTAGGTGTGTGTGTGGTGTGTGTGTGTGGTAGGTGTGTGTGGTAGGTGTGTGTGTGGTGTGTGTGTGTGTGGTGTGTGTGTGTGTGGTGTGTGTGTGTGTGTGTGTGGTGTGTGTGTGGTAGGTGTGTGTGTGTGGTAGGGGTGTGTGGTAGGTGTGTGTGTGTGGTAGGTGTGTGTGTGTGTGGTAGGTGTGTGTGTGGTAGGTGTGTGTGTGGTAGGTGTGTGTGTGGTGTGTGTGTGTGGTAGGTGTGTGTGTGTAGTAGGTGTGTGTGTGGTGTGCAGGACGGTGTGTGTGTGGTAGGTGTGTGTGTGGTAGGTGTGTGTGTGTGGTGTGTGTGTGTGGTAGGTGTGTGTGTGTGGTAGGTGTGTGGCACTGAGTAGCAGACCCTTGCTGGCTGGCAGCTGCCCAGGCCAGCGGGCAGGCTCTTCTAAGGTGGCCTTGGTCCCTGCAGCCCACAGGTCTCCTGTGCTTGGTGAGGGGAGAGGGTTGGTGGCATTGCTGGAAGCCTCCTGGGATGGCTCCATGTGGCCCTGGGTCTCTGGGTGGCTCTCCCCAAACTTGCCCAAGGTGGGCCACAGTAGCCAGTGAGTGGGGAGCAGAGGAGCCTCACACAGGAGGAATGGGTAAAGGCCGACTGGGGAGCCCAGAGAGGCTGAGGCCAGGCGCTCTGCGGGGCAGAGGGGAGGGCAGGTGGAGAGCAAGGCCAGCAGGCATCTGGCTTCTCAGGGGCCTAGACAGCAGTGGGTCTGGGCCTTGCAAGGGAGGAGGACAGCGCAGGGTGGGCAGGGCTGTGAGGCTCTGGGGCAGCAGAGGGTGCCATGGTCTGCGCTGGGAGACAGCACTGGGGTGAGGAGGGAACAGAGTTGGAGGCCTGGTCTGCACATGGGGGAGCCACAGGGAGCAGAGAAGGAAGGATCCGGGAGGCACCCCATGGTGGCTCCTGATGGGGCTGAGGAAGAGTCCAGGTGGCGGGTGAGAGGCAGAGCCCTGCCTCATGGGAGAGCTTGTTGTCTATCCCTGACCTGGCCAGGAGCGGTCACCTACCTGCTCTGTGGCTGCCCAGAACTGGCGCTGGAGGAATTCCACCTTCATTTGGATTCCCACCGCTGCAGGGAGGCAGGAAGAAGGGGGGCAAGGCCAGGGGGGTGTTTTTGGGGAGGGGGTGGTGGGAGGGAAGAGAATGAGAGAAAAAAATAGAATCAAGTTAGAGAAGACGCATCAGCAGGAACTGAGGGGGGGATAGCACCCGGGCAGGCAGGGAACGGATGGAGGGCTGAGTCAGACGGCAGAGTGTGAATCTGAGGCTCTTGGGGAGTGGGAGGGGTGGGGGGAGAAAAGAAGACAGGCTGGCAGTGTCTATCTTCCCATGGGAAGAACAATACCAGAATATGTCCCAAGAGGAGAGAGACGAGGCTCCAAGAGTCCAGAGAACAGAAGGGACAGACTTGTCCTCATGTCCCTGGGAACTTTACCCCCCCTTCTCACAGATGGAACAACGGAGGCCAGAGAGACCAAGCCAATTGTGCAAGATCATGAGACCCAATGCGGCAAAGTGAGACTGGGATTCACGTCCATTCTGCGTTGGGCACCTCACAAGGTTACTTAGCTCTTACTCCTGGTTTGACAACCTCTTACATCTAATTCCTGCTCAGAATTTTCACCATATTGGATAAAAACTCTCCTTGCAGAAAATCCTGATCAGATTTACCCAGCTTTGCAGGCAGTTCCCAGGAAACCAGAGATGCTGTCAGTGCACAAATATTACTCCTTTGATGACACCTTGTACCGGGGCCACCCCTGTCTCTTTGATTCCCAGGCCGGCTTGGAGAACCCAAGCAGCTGCTCACACAGTCAGAGAAATCCAGGACAAAGAGCTCCAGGAAAACTTGGGGCCAAAGAATAGACAGAAAAGTCAGGTTCTACTGAACAGAAAAAGAATTTAAAAAGTAGGACAACTTCTTGGTGTCTGGCATAACAATATAAAAATGACTTGGGTGCTTAGGATGCGTCAGACACTTTACAGGCATAAGCTTCTTTAATCCCTCCAGCAGACCTGGACTGTTACTCTGACATTCCAAGCAGAGGAAACAGAGGTTTTTGCAGCAGTTATATCACTTGCCTGGGTCACCCAGCTAGAAAAGGACAGAACCAGGGCTCTAACCTGGGTCTGTCTCTAAGTTGTTTTTTTTGGGTTTTTTTTTTTTTTTTTTTTTTTTTTTTGATACCAGGGATTGAACCCAGGGACACTTAACTACTGAGTCATATCCCCAGCCTTTTAAAAATATTTTATTTAGAGACAGGGTCTCACTAAATTGCTTGGGCCTTGATCAGTTGCTGAGGCTGACCTCAAACTCATATTCAGCCTCCAAAGCTGCTGGAATTACAGGCGGGCACCACCATGCCCAGCTGTCCCTCGGGTTGGGTTCTTGACCTCTCTACTCTCAGCACCTGGATTCCAGTCCTGACAGTCAAGACCGGGCTGCAGAGAAGGGGCAAGTTTCTCTTCCACTCTGAGCTTTGTATTTCTTCTCTGTAAAGTGCACATGGATCTGGGTTCTCAACCATTATGCCACATGCATGAGAAATTCTCAAGTGAACCCGGTGGCCATGGGAGAGAT
The DNA here is from genome assembly GCF_048772815.1 of Callospermophilus lateralis. Taxonomy (NCBI): domain Eukaryota; kingdom Metazoa; phylum Chordata; class Mammalia; order Rodentia; family Sciuridae; genus Callospermophilus; species Callospermophilus lateralis. The sequence goes on from NC_135308.1 coordinate 66,494,371, forward strand.
TTTCCATCACCATCACCTTGAGTTCCTCAGTTCCTCAGTCCACAATGCTAGCGTTCCAGTACTGCACAAGGTGCAGAGTTGCCTCAATTTGATCTTCAGTCTGGAAAGAGTCCAGAGGAATATGATGATGGGGTGGGGGAGCGGCCAGGGAAAGGTCAAGGGGCCAGAGTTCTAGGCTGAATTTTCCAGGGCTTGTGATCTCTGGATTTGTTTCTTCAGGTGTAAAATGAGTCATGATTATTGTTACCCTAGAAAAGCAGAATGAGATCAAGTGAGATGATGGGTGAGTCCTCTATTCCAGACTGGAGCCTCGTTCTTCAAACTTCAGTGTGCATCAGAATCATCTGGAAGGCTTGATAAGCCCCATCTCAGAGTTCTCATTTGGGAGGTCTGGGGTCAGGGGGCACTTGAGAATTTGCATTTCTAGAGTGTTCCCAGGTGATGCTGCACTGCAGCTCCTGTGACTATATTTTGGGAACTATATTTTGTTCAGAAGCATCCTTGTGTAATGGGGCTTTCTAAGATGATGGAGGTGCTGTCCCAAACGGGAGACAAGCTTCCTTCCTGAGAACTTGAAATGTGTCTAGTGAGACCAAGGATGTGAATTTTTAAAATGTTATTTAATTTTAATTTATGTCTATGTAAGAAGCCACATGAAGTTGATGGCCATCTTGTTGGACAATGTGGTGCCAGAGCTAATCTGAATCTGCAGGTGAAGAAACCAATGTCCCGAGAGGCCCCTCTGCTCCCCTGAATCCCAGGCAGTCTTGTGGCCGCTCCTGGCTAGCCAACTTGGACAGGTCCTGTGATGTGGGAGCATCTGAGTTCTTTAGGGACTTCTTTGTTGCTTCAAGGTCCAGGTGGCTGACAGGACTGGGCATGAAGGGATGGGGGACCCACTTGTTGGCTCATGGCAATGACAAAGGACGCAGATGGGGTACACCCCAGCAGGTGAGGGATGCTTGGGCCCTCCTGCCACTCACATGTCTCCCTAAGGCTGCAGCCCTCCCTCTCCTCTTGATGTTCGTTTGCACAGATTTCTTTCTCCTGTAGAAACAGGCTGAGTGAAAGATGATGACCCTTCCACACTTTGTCAGAGGGGAATTGTACCAATGCTTAAAACAAGGAAGCATATTTGACCCCATCCTTGACTCTGTGGTCAAAGAGGTCGCAGATTATTCCTGGAATGAGACTCTGCCTTTATCCCCAGGTGGCTCAGGGCCAAGTCTTGCGGAATCACGAGGTTTCTGAGCTGAAAGAAGTTTTATGACTTTAATACAAGGAGCCTGGAGAAGATGGGGGCCAATTCTTCCCAAATGAAGGTCAGGTTTTGAGGGTTCATGGGCAGAAATGTGGGGAATGGAGCACAGAGCAGGTTCTCCCCACCAGGTTCCATCTCCTGAGCTGGACCATCAGCTCCAAAGCAAGCTCTGTGTCATTGGCACCTGGGAAACCTTCGCAAAATTCAGGACATTCCAACTGCCTCCTGACATGTTATCTCCCCCTGGGTCACCCATGGGCATTTCAACCTTGACATGCTCAGAAACAAACTCCAGGCTTTCCTTCCAAGCCCTGGTCCTCCTCGGGACTTTGCCATTTCAAAACACATTCTCAACCTAATCCTTTTCCCTCAGTTTACCCAAGTTCAGCTGACTGTGTTCCGGAACCCTGTGGTTCCATCTCCCTACCTCCACCGTTACCACCGTTGGCCAAGCCAATCTCTCTCCTGCTTGGATTAATGCAATAGGCTTTTAAGAAGTCTCCCTGCTTCCCACTCTGGCCTCTCCGTGATCCACTCTCCACCTAGCCATGAGAGTGATCTTTCTGAAGATCAAATTGTACCACTCCTTTGCTTAAATGGCTTCCGTTGTCCCTAAAACAAAATCTAAACTACTGTGTAATGTGGTCTACAAGATCCTACATGCGCCAGCCTTGCGGGGGGCGGGGGTCTCTGATTTCAGCCTGAATCACTTTCTTCCTCAAACATGTTGACATTATTCCCACGCCAGGGCATTTGCATCAACTCTTCCTTTTCCTCGGAATGCCATTCCCCTTGAACTCTACATGGCTGGCTTCTTATCATCAGATCTGCGCTCAAACATCATCTCCCGGCATAGCCCTCCCTGACCTCCTCAGATAGAGCAGTACTTCCCTTCACCATTCATCCTCTGTCTTGTCATTCTTTCTATTTCTCAATGGCATAATTTATCTGTTTTTGTCTGTCTCACCTCCCATTGGAATGGGGCTAACAGCAGGCAAAAAGGATTGAGTTCCTTCTGAGCACCTAGTACAATACCTGTCACATAGTGGGGATCCATATATATTTCTTGGGCTAAATACATAAAATCAAATTGAGTCACCTGCTTGACTGGAAGCAAAATTCTACTAGACTCACTGTCCCTTATCTCTGAGGTTCAGGACCTCCCTCCTCCCTGCTGAGCCCTGCCCTGTTGCTGATAATGGACTTGTCATCTTGAAGATTTAGCTGTGCTCAGAATTTCTTCTTGGAGGCAATCCACTATGAAATGGGAGATTTAAGTGAGACATGAAGAACAACTTCCTCCTGGTAAGAACTATAAGATGCTGAAAACAAGACTTGGTATAGAGGAGAGAAGATAAGGGAAGATAGTGATTAGGGAACATGGAAATCTCTTTGGCAATGGATCAGCTCTGCCATGCTCATGGGTGTGCATGCCTTCCCTTTAATGATTTCAAATTCTTCTTCTTTTTTTGGTACTAGAGATTGAACCCAAGGGCACTTAACTATCTATACCTCTTTTAATTTTTTGTCTCGAGGTAGGTTCTTGCTAAATTGCTTAGGGCCTTAAATTGCAGGAGCTGACCTCAAACCTTCCGTCCTCCTGCCTCAGCCTCTAGTCATTTCAAATCCTTCTGTTCCAACCCTGTTTCATACCACATGGTGCTTTTCCTTCCCAGGCCCAGAGAGAGCTCAGTCCTCTCTGTCCTTGCTGAAGCCTCACCTGGGAAGAAGACCACCCTAGGAGCCTCCCGCTAGCCTGCAGGAGTTGGGCTGTTCCTGTGTTTGCAGAGGAGTGCAGAACTCTTGGTGAGGGAAAACACGGAGTTCTAGACCTTTCCAGGTGGCTTCCCCCAGGGTGGTAGGAAGAGACCTTCTCTGAGCCTATGCCTGGTGGCTCCTGTTTTAGACCTGGACCTTGACCTTGGTTCTCAGGGAATTGGCCATAGCCTGATAGAGGACAGATCCCAGCCTCCTGCCCCAGTCTGCCTGGATCCCCTCCCCGCCCAGCCTCCTGCCTTCCCTCTCTTGCTGTCTCTCCAAGGTGCTGCTCTTGCGCCTCAGCCCTGCTTGCAACCTAGCAAATCACCTCAATAAGGCCATCGGCAGCAGACGGCCTGTCAAGCTGTGTGTCTTTGCTCCATGTCCTGGCTGGCACTCAGTGCTTCTTCATCATGAGGACAGGAGAACAAAACAGCCCCACCCACACATGGGCATGACCCACACATGACCATGCACGTGTATGCAGACATGACCACACACGGGTGCATACATGGTTCACGTGTGCAGAATGACCCTTGTGGAGGGCCATGGTCTCCAAAAGTCAGAGACTCACCCTCTTCCCTCCTGGCTCTTGCATCTGCTCTGAGCTTCATCCTCTTAACCCAACCTGTGGGGTCAACTAGACCTGGGTGGTGGGGTGGGAGGGGCTCGCCTTCTATAACCCTGAGCCGGCAGGTGCACAGTGAATACCTGTGTCACAGAATGCTGGGGCCAGGGCAGACCAAAGACCTCAGTCCACCTGCTCATTCCATCGGACAGGAATGAGGAGACCCAGGGCCGCGGAGCCAATCACCTAGCCAACAGCTACTGGACAGTAAGAGCAGTTGACAAGAAGGTGCTGGCATGGACATGGACTGGGGGAGGCAGGATCCCTCTTCTGGAACAGGACACAATACAGGAAGGAGAAGAAACCACCCACAGAAAGCCACCTCACAACTTCCTCTCGATAACGTGGAAGCGGACCACAGTAAAGGGGGAGAGGGGAAGAGAGATGTTCAGTAGGTTGGACAAAGGGAAATGAAGGGAAGGGAGGGGAGAGAGGAAAATGGAAGGCAGGGGGATGAATGTGAAGGTATTTTCTTGTGTACTTTCTTGTGAACACACCATAGTAACTCCCACCATCACATATATCCACAAAAATGGGGTCCTAATTAGAATAAGATGTATTCCATGCTTGGATAATTATATCAGAGTGAATTCTACTACATGTATAACTAAAAAGAACCCCAAAGAAAAAGAACAAAAGAGAAGGGTGGCCTGGAGAAAATGCCATAGATGAGAGAAGAAGGTTGAGACCTGTGAAACCAGCAGGGACACTTGGTAGCAGAGGTGACATTCTGGTTGAGGTTTTAAGAAAGGAGCTGCCCCTGGCAGGAAGAGCACTGTAGCTCAGTGCTTTCCTGAGGTGGGGAGATGGGGGCTGTTTGGGGGAGATGGGAGCCTGCCTTGCTTGAAGGGCAGGATGCCTGGGACACCTGTGCAGGGTGAGAGGCAGGGACTTCCCCGGAAGTGAAGGAGGTTCTCCACTCCTCCATAGCCCTGCCTCTGCTTCCTGGAGTTACCTGACAGAGGGGACAGAAAAAAAGGTGTAGGAGCATTGTGTGCGGCATCCTGAGTTAAGGAGGGTCTTCGACCCACAGCCCCAGTCCTAATGGTGAAACAAAAGAAGAGTATGGGGATACTCATATGCCCCATGCTGAGCCATCTGCTGGCCAGGAGGCTCTCAGAGAACTGGGGGTCCGTGCTCCAGCTGGGAAGTAGGTCTTGGCTCCTCTTCTGGTTTTGCCTTTAGATCAGCCACCTTCCTCTTCTTGGAATATCAGTTTCTCTGACTTGCTTTGTCCTGATTGTTTAGGAGAGAGGCCTCTGAGCTCTTGAATTACCATCTATTCCCTTTGCAGGCCTCCCCCTTTTTGGATAAGAGCAAGAACTAGCTTCCACATATTGGAGAAAACATTCCACCGTTGGCTTTTTGAATCTGGCTTAGTCCACTTAGCATGAAGCTAGCCCAAAATAAGGAGGAGAAAGAGAGAGAGAGAGAGAGAGAGAGAGAGGTTGGGGCGGGGGGGGGAGAGAAAGGGTAAAGGGCAGGGGAGGGGGTTTCAGAAGGAAGGAAGACCAGTGGACTAGATGGACTGAGATTGGATAAGGGAAGAACAGAGGAATGAATCTCACTAACTTTCCTATGCACATACATGAATACACCACAGTGAATCTCACCATCATGTATATCCACAAGACACCAACCAAAAAGAAAAAAAAATAAATCTAAAAGTAAATAGCAGAAAGATCAGTGGGAAAGGAACAGGGTAAGGAGGAGGGAGAGGAAAGGGGAAATACTGGGGACTGAATTTGGTCAAATTATATTCCATGCTTTTTAAATTCTGTCAAAATGAATCTGATAGTTAGGTATAGTCAGAAAGAAACAATAAAAAATATTAAAGAAATAAAGAGCAAGGACCCTTGAGGAGCAGGGTAAAAGCCCAGGGACTAAACTTGCCTCTGGTTCCCTGAATGCTCTGTCCAGCCAGTCCCCAAGGTCCCCAGCCTGCCTGCTCTGGTGTAGTCCTGGCCTGGGTGGACATAGCTTTGAAACTCTCTGACCTCTGTGTGGCCATATGACCTCTGGCTTTGTGGGGCTCAGCAGCCCACTGTGGAAGGCCCTCTGGTGCCTCAGAATCCCCAGGCACCCTCAGTGGTCCTCACAGAATGAATCAGTCTTTGAGCTAAGGGGTGGGTTTTTCCTTCTCCCACAGGCAGGATGGGAGACACTGCCCTGTTTGACTTTGAAACAGCAGACAGAACCAGCTTCGTAGGAGGCCTCAGGGACCAAAGTCAATCCACTGGTTTTGTCGTCTGGGTCTTGCCCCTCTTTCGCCAAATCAAAGGGGAAAGAGGAGGGACAGACAGAAGAAAGGAGCATCCAGGGACGAGGGACAGCCGGGAGGAGCCCTGGGAAGGAAAATGGAGGTACATGATAAAACAGATTTCCTCCTCCCCGGAGTTGGAAACGATTAATCCACAGGCGCTTTTTTTTTCCACTGAAATGTGAGCATTGCAAGGGTGAGCGCTGCCCTCGCGGCCGTGAGCGCTTGGGCGCGCGCGCCTGTGTGTGCCGCTGCCGCTGTCATCACAGATGTACCCCCAGCTGTCACTCCATTGCTCCGGCTCTCTGCTCTGCGCACAGGCGCGCGCTCTCCTCCCTCTCCCCTCACTTCCCCCTCTCTTATCTGTCTTCCTCTGTCCCTCCCTCTTTCTTTCTCAGTTTGTTATTGACCCAACAGCCCCATCCCCTCTCAACGCAGTGCCACGGGCACTCCGCCGCCGGTGCTGGGTGCTGCGTGCCAGCTGCCGGCTCCCGGACTCCGGGACTCTGCATCCGGAACCCACCAGGCTCTGCTTGGCGCTCGTGTCTGGATTTAGAGCTACCTGATCTAAGGGGCTTAGGGTCCCAGTGAAGAAAGGTGAGTGTGAGTACCTGGTTGGAAGGAATGGGGGTCGTGGGGGTTGCATGTTGGTTGGGCATGCGAACTGGGGACCATCTTTGCTGGGTCTCTTGGCTCTGCACAATTAGCAGCGGGTGCCTCCTGCCTGGGGCACTTGCTGGGGCTGGGGAAGCTGCTCAGAACCAGACACCTAGGCATCCCAAAGGTACAGAACACTGGGAACTCCGACCCCACAGTGTTGGGGACTTGAGCTGTGCATTCTTCCAGAAAAGGGGGCAGGGGGGAAGGGAAAGGGGGAGGAGGGCAGTGCTGGTGCCAGATGACAACCCTGGGTGGCATAGAAACCGGTCCCTGCAGCACGAGGAGCAGCAGCCAAGAGCCTTGTGCTGTCTGCATGCCCGGTTCCTTACCGGCAGCCCCAAGGAACTTGAGTGCTATGGGAAGAGGGGTGGGACGGCAGTTAGGTGCTGGTGACAGGCTGGTAGAGGAAGTGGAGGGTAGCAGGGTGGAGGACCACTCTGAGTGAGGCATGGGAATAGACCGCAGGACCAGTGCCCCTTTACAGGTTGCCTTGAGCCTTGGGTTTCTGGCCTTCAGGTGGCTGTCCTTGGACAAGGGTGCAAAGGGGGACTTCCCCAACTGGACACTAGTCCACGTAGGCATGGGTGAGGCCTCGCTGGTGGGGGTGTGGCTGGAAGTGGACAAGGGGGAGTGATCTTACAGCCCTTCCTTGCAAGCTTGGGTACTGCTTCTATCCCACCTGAGCGTCAGACAGGGAGCTGGGCTGTGAGAACCCACCTGGAGTCCCATGGCTGCATGCCTGCCTTTTGCTGCAGAAAGATCAGGTGCCTTAGGAGGACTGTGTGCAGTCAGGCTGTGTCTACCTGGCTGCCTGGTTCTCAGAGGCATGGATACTTAGACTTGGAGCAGAACAGCGATTCTCAGTACCCCTGAGGCCCATTTCAATACTGCTGGCTTCTGACCAGAAATCTGCAGTTCAAATCCCTGCATGGCAGATCTGGGGCTGGGTTCCAATTGGCTGCTCTGCCCCTCACCCCCAGCTGTCTGCATTTCTAGGGGTGGCAGTGGTGATGTTGGCACCAGGCTGTCAGGGCTTGTTGGGCATTGCCTCGTGTGACTCAGATTGACAGGGCTGCAGCTTAGATAACTACAGCAGGTGGGGGAGGGGAGGGAGCAGAACACGTGGTGAGGGGCGGGGGAAGTCCAGCTGGTAGGGAAACCCAACAGCAGCTTAGGTGCCGCCAAGAAGAGCCCAGCTCTTCCCACCCCCACCTCTCCACTGGCAGAAAGTCTCTGGCACCGCCAAAAGAGGGAGCCCAGGAAAGCCAGGCCTGGGGGCGGCAAGAGAAGGAGGGAGGTTTCTTAAGCAACCGATCTGGTTTCTTTGGGGTTTGGCTAGAAGCAGGGTCTGGGGCCCAGGGCAAGCCAACCCTGTTCCCATTTCCCAGGCACCAGGGCCAAGAGGCCACATGGGGGGCGGTGCTGTGGAGGAGGGTGTGGAGGAGGGGTGTTTATGCAATGACTGGGGGTGTTGGGGAGTTCTGTGGGTGGGGAGAGGAGGGGTCTGGTCAGAGGCAGTGTGTCCCCTCTATGGGTCTCCCTCCTTCTAACCCCAGGTCATATTTCCCCTGCCCCCTGCTTGGGACCACAGGCAGCCAATGGCAGGAGCTGGCTCTAGGGCTTCAACAGACTCCAGCTCATTCATTATAGAGGAGAGGGGTGACTCAGGGGGCTTCCCCGTTCTACTCCCCAGGGTGCCCTTTTGGGATAGAGAATTTTGACAAGGAAATGCTGGTGCAGGAAGCTGGGAGTGAGAAGGGGGCAGGTGTTCTGAAATGAACTAGGAAGGTCTGTATCTGTTCCAACTACAAATATAGAGATTGTTTTAGAACCAGCTTCCTTGCTGCCTGGGCAGTGTGTGTTAGGGGGTGATGGGCATGGAAGAGATCTGGAATGTTTCCTAGAAGGGCCTGATGGCCAGACAGGTGGCAGCAGCCTAAATGACACTTGCAGCTTCCCTACTGTCCCAACCATAGAGAAACCCATGCCATCTCTGCACAGGGCTCAAGCCTGCTGCCCAGGCTCCCTTGCAGCCCTCTGGGGGATGGGTAGGCGCTGCCCTTGCAGGCTCATGGCCCTCTGCCTCTCACTAGCTCTGGAACCTCTGCCTCTGCGAACAAAGGGTGTGGTGGAGGAGACTCTGAAGACCCTTTTTGCTCCTGAGTTCAGTGGGTCCCTTATTATGAGGGGGTGCATAGGTCTTGTCCCAAGTCCTTGACATTTGACCCCTGATCTAGTGGTGATATCAGGGAAGGGAGAACACAGCAAGGCCCACACACTTCCCAAGAGACCCGAGGGGCACAATGACTGTATGACTTGGACACTTGCCTTGAGGATGATGACAGAGATGCTCAGAGAAAGGGCAAGGACACAAGGCCTGGGGTGAGTTGGTTGGTTTCTAGCTGTCTGAGCCAACCCCACCTGGAGGGTTACTTTTCATGTGTAGGAGAAATGAAAGGGGCTGGTGCACCCCTGCCACCCTAACCCTGTCCCTCTGTAGTGAATGAGTGCTGGCAGACTGCTCCAAGCTGGGGGAGGGGCAGTGGTGGTAGCTGAGGCAATTGCTCCAGGGGGAAGCAGCTCCCGCCCTCCAAGTCTCCTGGATGCAGCAGCCCACTCAGTCGGCTGGAGCACGTGGAGCCTTCTGCTTCTCCTGCTGCCTCACTACCTCCCCCAGCGCTGGCGTCCCCCGAGCTTCCAGCCCACCCCCCGCCCCTACCTCAGCACCCAACCCTGGCCAGAAGGATCTTGGGCTCCCAGGACTTGTCACCACACCTGTGTCACTACTGAAAGAGGGGAGGTTGGCAGAGGAGATGCGGCTTGCATCTCAGTCCAGCAAGTCACAGAGCTTGTTTCTCCATGGAGAGGATGGGGACCCACTCAGCTCCACTGAGACAGTGGATGAGGAAATGCCAGGTAAAAGGTAAAGTTCTGCACACATTTCCCTGTTCCTGTCTCTACCTTTCTCCACCAGAAGCCTCCACATGTGAGAGGTTGAAGAACAGGATGAACGTAGGAGCTTATAAGGGCAACTGAGTCAGTAACTTTGTCACCAGATGGCTCAGGCACGGAGCGGTATTCTCCCATACCTAAGTCCCTAAGCTTAGGTAAATGTTTCCTCACACCTACCATGGGCTCAAGTCCACTTAATTTCCTGTGCCTCAGTTTTCCCTATCTACAAAATGGTGTTAATGATAATAACCAGAGTTGTATGAGCATTAAGAACTCTAGGTAGGTTTTTGACTGTGGCCAGTGTCTCTCTCTGGGCAAAGGCTTCTTGGAAGAGATACAAAAGTCGGAGCCCTGGCCCCGGCCCAGGCCTGGTGGGTCCTCCAAATTTACTAAGGCCCATGCTATTCCTGGCTGGTATCTGGCCTCAGTTGCAGACCAGCATTATTTCCCAGGTGGCTGTTTGTCCCTGTCTGGGAGGTACCAGCCTAATACTCCTCAAACTTAAATATGCTTAACTATGCATACAAATTGCCTGGGATCTTGTTAAAATGCAGATTCTCATCCCATCTGCCTGGGTGGGATCTGAGATTCTGTATTTCTAGACTTCCAGGCTAGACTAATGCTGTAGATCCATGGAGCACACTTTGAGTAGCAAGGGGTTAGAGCCAAAGCCCCATGTTTCTTGGGGGCTTTTGGGGTTTTCAGCCCCATATTCTCAAATCAGGAGCCTAGTGAGGGAGTCCCAGGGACCCTCCTGGGTCCCAGCCCCTTCCTTCTGGTCTGTCCCTGAGACAAAACCCAGGCGAGCAGTCAGAATAGGTCCTAGTGAAACTGAGAGAAGGGGTCTTTCTGGCAGGACCCTAGTGCTTTTCTGTCCTCCATTCCCCACTCCAGGTTGGGACTCCCCTCAAAGGCTGTTAATTTATTCCAGCAGTCGGCCAGCACCTCCTGCTACAGCTGTTCTCCAGCCTTGCAATTAGGTCACCCCTTTCCCGAGGAGACTCTGATCTTCTGGGGGCAGAAAGGGGTCCTTTGCTTGGAGGTGTGTGGGTGGGCAGAGGATCAAGGGTCTAGGAAATGCTAGTTCCCCCCCATATTTCCCTGTGGGTCAGGAAGGTTCTGGAGTCCAGAAAAAGTCCTCCCTAAAAGCAGGATCGACTACCTGGAGAGCACAGTGTGTGTCCTCATAGATCAGGGAGCTTGTTTAGTTCACATTTCTCCAAAGCACACACAGTGTCCTGCCAGGCAGTGACAAGGGTCTGTGTGTGAGACTTGCTTACCCTGGTTTGTGCATGGGCAACTGTTCAAGGCTGGGGATGGGCATCAGACCCTGTACTTAAGGGCCCTTCTCCGCTGAATGCCTCTTTGCAGGTCAACCCTGGGGCTCATTTGTTGGGGTGACCCAGAGCAGAGTCAGGTGGGAAAGAGGAGCCTGCTGGGGGAGGGTAGGAGCCTCAGGCAGAAGTCAGGACTGAGTGTAGTGGGAGACTTTTCTCCACAGCCTGTTTCCCTCAGAAAATCAGAAGAAGTGGGGACAGAAGCTGGACTGGGGTCTCCAGCCCCCCATAAGGGGCTGTGCATGGAGAATGTCCTGGGTTAGGGACTGTCCTGGGTGGAGGAGGGGGGTCTCTCCAGATCTTGCTTCCAGGCTGGCAGTGTCCCTGTACATCTGCCTGCTAAGGGCACTCAGGGAGGCATCTTGCTCTGCTGCCCGAGTGTTGGCATGAGGAGATGTGCTGGAACCGTGCCAGCCAGGCCTGCATGTGTGTATGTGTGTGCATGTGTTTGGTTGCACATGTGCGTGCACCTGTGCAGGCATGCATGTTAACACATGCCCAACCGCACTGTCTGTGTGTGTTTGCACCACGTGCTGTGGACGGAGCTCCAAACACGTGTCTGAGAGGCCTGTGGGTGCGCGGCCCACTCTATGCACACATAAGCATCTCCCCGTGAGGGCCATTGCTGGGTGACAGTCACCAGGGAGTGGTTGAGCAGCCTGACTCAGAAGCCTGCAATCCAGTTCCTGACATACTATGTGACCTTGGGCAAGTTGGTCATCACGTTTGTACCCCAAGTGGCCACTGTCCTGCCTACTATTTCACAGATGCTGCAAAGTTCTTGGTTGGTGTTCTGAAGGGCAGGGCTTGAGGGACACAGTGGGGATGGGTATTGCCACCTGTGAAGGCAGGTCTGTGGTGTGAGTCTGACACACATTCAGCATCATGTGACAGCGCACAGCCCCAGGACAAGCTCAGGTGCCATGTGCTTAGGAATAAGAAATAACCCAGAATGTGAGGTTACTGGGACCAGGGAAGAGAGGTGTCCTGTGGACCTGCTGCTGATCCCTCCCAGTGAGGAAGGCATGTTTCCTCACACCCATCATGGCTCCAGTCCAAGGTGTTGTGTACTTAGTCTGTGTTAACTCTTAAATTCTACCCACTAAGTGTCATGTTCATGGCTTTTAGAGTTAAGGAAACAGAGATGTGTAGAGTGTAAGCAGTTTGTTTGAGGGAGTAGCCAGACGGGATTCACAGAGCCTCAGCACTTGTGCAACTGAGCCAGGAGCCTACAGGCACCTGCCCTGAGAGCAGCTGGAGAATGACAACCTGGCTGCTCCGCCTGTTGAGTGCACAGGACCCACTCAAAGAGCAGTGTGAAGACGAGCTGCTCCCACAGCCCACAACAAGCTATAGGTGAGCCACTCTGCCAGCCTCTGCCCAGCCCTTCACAAACTGGTCCTCACTATATGGAGGAAGTGGGGGCAAAGACAAAGCCCAGACTGACACGGAGGGCTGCTAATTCCTGAGAAGCTGCCACACCACCAGGCCACATAAGCCACAGGCCACAGTGGAGGCCTCCTGAGGACCACCAGAGGAGGAAGAAAGAGGGTTGGGGGACAGGGTGGAGGGGAAAGGCAATAGGAGCCTCAGCGAGATCCTAATGCCTGAGGGGAACCCTCAGCATGCTTCCAAGCTGAGCACGGCAAGCCAGCGTCCTGACGGCTCCTTCCACCTCCTCAGCTATCATCTCCTCTGCCATTGGCTCTCAGGCTCCCAGAATTAAACCAGCCTACGGGAGGCGGGAGGGGGAGGCTGCAAACAGGAATTACCAAAGATGCTGAATTTGGCAAACAAGGAAGGTCAAACTTTGGGAGCCTGACACAACTGTGCCCTTTGGGCACCCAGAGGGGACTGGGGTGTTGACACAGTCTTCACAGCCAAGCCCCATCCTGGTCCCTACCACCAGTTGGGAGATGTCACCTCTGATGGGGCTAGCAGGGTGGAGGCTCTGGCCTCCCTTGTAACAGCTCTTGGCCACATCCAGACGGAAGTGGGAATGCAGAGGAGGCCTGTGTTCCATTTAGGAGACACAGGGTTGGGGCAGACCCTAGAAAGGGTGACTGAGTGCCTCCTTTTCCCCCTAGAAAAGCAAGCTGCTCTCTGCACACCTGGCCTCTTCCCAGCCCTTGGTGATCTCACCCTCTCCTCCGTGGCCCTGTCTCTCCTGTGCCAGCAGCTGTTGCAGCATGAACCCCTGAGCTGATGAGTCTTATTATAGACTGGCTGGCGGAAGAGGGAGCATTGCAATTCCCCCCAAGGCGACTGTGGAAGCGGAAGCAGGGCCACCCAACGGCTCTCACCTGACCTGCCAGCAAACACCGCAAAGGATCTGGCCTCTGTCTCCCTGAGCCATGGTAAGTAGAGGTGGGGTGGGGTGGGGGCACTGGTGAGATCGGGACTGGAGGGAGGGAAGCAAGCAGCGTAGGTGGGCACTGTACCCTGAAACCTCACTCTGCTCACCTAGGAGAGATGGGCCTCAGTTTCCCTACCTGTGATGTGGGAAAGCCCAGACAGAGGAGACCATATTGTAATGAAAACATTTTAGAGGTCACCATTCCAGAGAGGAATCAAGAAGAAGCAAGGAGAAGCTGGGTGGGGACATTGGGGAGGGAGTTCAGGTGGCAGTTCCTGCATCCTCCAACCTGGAGCCAGGTCTGAGGACTCTTGGTCAAGCCCAAGGCTGCCCTGCCCATCCCCCCAGGAAGTTGAACATTTCCTGCCTTCTCTCTTTCTGCTCCCCCTTGTTCCTCTTCTTCCTCACACCCAGGGAATCATAGCTAAGGGAACAGGAGAGGGAATGAGGAATGTAAAGAGACACCTGGGCCCTCTTCCTAACCCCTGGGTTGGAACGGGGCCTCAAACACCTGCCCCGCCCAGCTCTTTCTTTCTTTCTCTCAGGACTGACAGGCAGAGCACCCCGAGGGCTCCTCTCTCCCCAGAGCTGCAGGGCCTGGAGAGCCGTGGGGTTCACCATGCTGGCACCGGGTAATGGCTCTGAGCAGAGGACCAGGCTTGCCCTGCAGTGGAGGCAGGTCTCCTGTGAGTATGCCTCTGGCCACAGGGTGAGGGCACAATTGGGGCGAGGTGGGGGCTCAGCATAGCATGGAGGGAGACTTCTCAGGCTGCAGGGAGGTTGTAGACATACTTTCTCATGATGTCCAAGGCTCTGCACTGGGAAACCAGGCTCAGGCCTGTGATAATGGCATCTGGGGAAGTCAAGAAAAGAGCCACTCTGAGAGCTGTCGTGGCTGGACTAGGAGCTGGAGGCCATGACAGTTGGTCTTGTCTCCCTAGTTAGGTCTGTTGAATCCTTCCCAATGCTTTGAGTTCTCTGGGAGTAAATAAGAGAAGAGCTCTGTTGGAGAATGGTCAGGCTTTCTGAATTTTAAATAGCATGGATGGTGCCTGAGTGTGTCCAGACTGTGCCTGGAGTGGGAGTCTGCTCCAGCCCACCCCGAAGTCCCAGCTCAGGCTGGGTCGTGATGTCTAATGGGGAACTGCTCTCCATAGTCATCAGCTGGATGGAGCTGGGGACAGCTCTTAGGCTCTTTATGCCTCACTCAGTCCTTCTAACTCTAAATAGAGCAACTCCTGGGCTCTTGGGGTATGGTGTTGGAGGGGACCTTGGGGACTGGATCCATTATCCTGCACATAGGCACATTGAGGTGTAAATGTTAATGACAGCAATGCTCACAGGTTGTCAGGGGAAAAGAAAACCTGAGCATTTCTCTTCATCTGAGGGAAAGGGACAAGGTCAACAAGGCCTGGTTTGCCCCAGGCTACATGGTAAGAGGTAAGAAATGTCCCTGAGGGACATTATTCTGCCTGGCTTCTCCCCGCCTCAGTCAGCCTGTGATCCAGCTGCCCCACGACATGAGCAACCTGAATTATTCACCAGGCGAGAGTGGCTGATCCCTGAGCAACTCAGATCCCTTTTCAGCCTCGCTCTAGGGTCACTCAGCACCTCGCAATACAGGATTATGTTTTCTTGTCATTAGAGCTTCTATGAGTTTCTGGGGCGGGGGTGGGGAAGGAAAGGAGCCGCTCTTTTCAAAACATTCCCACCTCGTCCTCCTGGTCCCTTCACTGGGAGGGGGATCCTTATGTTTATCCATCTGAGAGGGGAGCTTGAGAGGTTGAATATTTTTCCTCTGGGGAAAATAAAAAATGTCTGAAGAGCGCTGATGTCAAATGACATGGAGGGGGTGGGGTGCCACAGGCTGACTTGGCCGCAGATGGGTTCAGAGAGGTGACAGGTGGGCAGTGACCTCATGTAGCCGACAGAGATCTTCAGTTGGCTTCTGTGATCAAGCCAGGGCCCATTTCTCATCAGGAACAAAGAGGCTCAGGTGTCAGTCTTACAGAACGTCTCTGGGCTGTCACTGATCCTCGGTGGGGGACAGGCTCATCCTGTTCCTCCAAGCTCTGCCCTTTGGGACACTGGATGACCTACCAGACAGAGACTCAAGACTGTCCCACCCAGGCACCCAGCTTGTGTGGCTGTTAGCTGTCTAGGTGGCACTGACCAGGCTACACCCTAGGCCTGCACCTTGCCAGTTCTCTAGCTGAGGTCTTTCCTCTGGGCTTGGTGGAGCTGACCTCATGCAGCTGAACTATTTTGAGCTCATCCTTTTTTCCCTTCACTGTGAGCATATTTCTCTGATATTCAGGAGGACAGCTGGGGAGGTTTCAAGGTCACTATTAGAAAGGACCGGCTCCACAATGGAATGGGATGTTCTGTTGGATTGTTCTCTGAGGATTGTTTCTCCCAGCTCTTCCATAAACCAGACCCCATACTTGCTACTCAAAGGCATCTTGGGCAAAAGATGGGATCATGAAAGGAATTCTGTCAATTGATCCATCATGCAGAAATGCTGCCCTGAGGCTGCTTGGAACAGAAACCCAGGCTAAGAGCATGGGTGGCTCTAGGATAAAAACAAGTCATGGAACCTGTCCTGGGTTCCATGACTTGTCAATGTTGCAGGGGTGTTGCGCATCTTATCCTTGCCATTCCCACAATGCTCTCCAGAACAGGGACCTAGGTGGGCCTGGGTTCTAACCCTCCTAACTAGCCCCATCTTGGTTGTGTGATTCTGATAAATGGGAGAGCATTTGGAAAGTTGTAGGGGGCAGAGTTAGGAGTGCCCTCTTATTACCTGCCTTTCCATGCACAGAATATCTTAGCCTCCCTCATGCAGTTCCAGGTTGGGGTGAAGTGCAGAGGAAAATGACCCAGCATGACTCTTGTCTTTTGGAAAGAGGGGAACAAAGGAGCAGGCTTCTCTGATATCCTCATATCTCTGCTCCCAAGGAAGTCAATCACTGTGGACCAGCATGGCTTGTCCTCTGGGCTCAGGCCTGTGAGTCGGCAGCATCACACTCCACTGAAGTGGCTTTTGTCTGATGTGCGGTGAGGCAAAGACCTGCTGGCACGGTGTGATGTCCATTAGCATACAAGTGTCTCTGGATTTGTTAATTAGCTTTTTGTGTGGTTAATAAATGTTTGTGCATTGGTTTTGGTTTGTGCCAAGGGAGACACAGCCAAGAGGCCATTATGATATGAACCGGGAAGGAGGGAACGGGAGCTGGAATCAACTCCTAGCCTGTTGCTTTTTCCCACCTGTCTGCCCCTCCTCCCCAAAGGGATCACCTGCTGGATCGCCCTATATGCTGTGGAGGCCCTCCCCACCTGTCCTTTCTCCTGTAAGTGTGACAGTCGTAGCCTGGAGGTGGATTGCAGCGGCCTGGGTCTCACTGCTGTGCCTCCGGATGTGCCCGCTGCCACCAGAACCCTCCTGCTCTTGAACAATAAGCTGAGCGCCCTGCCAAGCTGGGCTTTTGCCAACCTGTCCAGCCTGCAGCGGTTGGACATGTCCAACAACTTCCTGGACCAGCTGCCCCGCTCCATTTTTGAAGACCTGACGAATCTGACGGAGCTGCAGCTGCGCAATAACAGCATCAGGACCCTGGACAGGGATCTGCTGCAGCATTCCCCGCTGCTGCGCCACCTGGACCTGTCCATCAACGGCCTGGCCCAGCTGCCCCCGGGGCTTTTTGATGGACTCCCAGCTCTGCGCTCGCTCTCCCTCCGCTCCAACCGCCTGCAGAACTTGGACCGACTGACGTTTGAGCCCCTGGCGAACCTGCAACTGCTGCAGGTTGGGGACAACCCCTGGGAGTGTGACTGTAACCTTCGAGAATTCAAACACTGGATGGAATGGTTCTCTTACCGAGGTGAGTGCAGCCCTCCCTGCTTGGGCAGGAGAGGCTCAAGGAGATCACCCCTGGCAGAGAGTCTTTCCTGGTGGCTGGACAGGTCTGGGGAAAGAACAGAGTGACCCTACCTCTCTGCCAGATAGGCTAGTCACAAGCATCACCCCCCATGTGCAAGCCATTCCTCTCCCTACTGGTAAGTACAGGCTGCTGATCCCCCTCCCCCACTGCACCCCTTTCTTCTCTATGTCCCTCTCTGTGCTTCTGACCTTCATTTTTTTTTTTCTCACTGTAATTGATCTCACTTTTGTAGGGTTAGTAAGGAAACTTTAAGACACAGGATACTTTCTGGGGGACTCTATATCCCACCAGGTACGCTTCTGGGTTTCCCGGATGTGCTAAAAGGAACATGAAAACCTGCCCTTCTTTCCAATAACACCACTGCCTCTGCAGTATCAATCTTTTACAGAAAGGTGAAATGTAACAAGCCTACAGACACAGCCAAATTGTCCTCTGGATGATGATGCCAGCTTCTTCTCCCATGAAATTTTGTTATCAAAACTGTTAATAAGAAGCCAAGTGGGAGCTCGGGTGTAGCTCAGTATAGAGCACCTGCCGAGCATGTGTGAGGCACTGGGTTCCATCCCTAGCATGTGGGAAAAAGCCGCATGGTTTGTTTTATTTTTTTTCCCTTCCACCTTTCTTTCTTTCTTTTCTTTGGAGGGGGGGAATACTGGGGATTGAACTCAGGGGCACTTGACCACTGAGCCACATCCCCAGCCCTATTTTTATTTTATTTAGAGACAGGGTCTCACTGAGTTGTTGAGCACCTTGCCATTGTGAGGCTGGCTTTGAACCCGCAAATCTCATGTCTCACTCCCGAGCCACTGGGATCACAGGCATGCGCCACCGTGCCCAGCCCTTCCGCCTTTTTTTAATCTGGGAAAATTTTGCAATGACCTATGAAATGATCAAATGAAATAACAAAATAAAAGGGAAAGGGGGGGGCAAATAAGTAAGCACAATGGTTAAAGTGCCAGGCCTGGGTTTGAATTTTGACCCTGCCACCCACAACCTGTGTGGTCTTGAGAAAGTTGATTAATATCTCTGTGGCAGTGTATCATCTGTAACATGGGGAGAAAAGCAGTACCTATTTTATGGAATCATTGTGAAAATTTTAAAAAAGCAATGCATACAAAATGTCTTGAAAAGTGCCCAGCATACTCTCATTTATTTGCTCATTTGTTACTAGTACTGGTAAGATGCAATTTGGTACCCAGCACAAAGTAGATGCTCAATGAATGTTTGCTGAATGAATCAACATTGAATTGTGTGAAAAGAATGCTAATGCTTTTCACCAGCCTTACTATTTGTATTTCCTATCCAGCCACTAACTCAATTATTCCTAAGCAGTTCTGACGTGTTGGTTAATTAAAAACATTTTACAAACTATGGAGTGCAGTGAAATGTTAGTCACTATGATAATTTCTCCTGTTTTCATGAGTGGAGAAAAATGATTAATACTGTTGTATAGTTTCCAGTTTACAAATGTTTTTTTTTTTTTCATGTCCCTTATCTATCTTAATCTCTCTAGCAGCTTGAGATAGGTTCTTATTTTATAGCTAAGAAAATGAAAACTCAGATGTAATTAAGTTAAGCAATTTTCACAAGATGCAGCCAAGTTCCAACCTCAGGTCTCCTGAGCAGGAGAAAGAGGTGGCTCTACTCTTAGTAATCAGTTCATGTGCAGAGGTAGCACTCTGTGCACATTCACTGAACTTGAGTGACCCAGGGGGTTGGTGGCACAAAGAAGCTAGGTATCTGCACATCCAGACCAATGCGCCATCCTTAGGAAATGTCCTTGCCCTTTCACAAAGAAATCAGGAAGGGAATTCTCTGCACAAAAGGGCACAAAAGGGCCTGGAATAGGAATGCCCATTTTTCAGAATTTTTCAATAATTGAATTGTTTTCAACCTTGCACTCCTTCAAAAAAAAAAAAAAATAAAGTAAAAATCCTGGGAAGTTCTCATCAGGGTCCTGGGGTAAGACTGATGTCTACGGAATAAGGAGACTTGTGGTGGTTGGGCTAGGAGAGGGAGCTGGCAGTGAGGGAGTGGCTGGAGCCCAAGCCCATTTAGCAGTCAGCAGGGTGTCTATTGCCTGCATCTAGATTTCACTGGAAGCTGAAAAGAGGCCAAAATCCAAGTTTCACTTCCCAGGGGACATCCAGGCAGCTTCATTTCCTTAGCTGCTGTCCCTCGCATCTCACCCCGGCTCTGCGTTTACATTCCCTGTGGTCCTCTCTGCCTTCACTGCCCATCACCACCCACACAGCCTCATCCGCACCCGCCTCCTGTCTCTGGGATTCCCTCCCAAGATGCTCTTGCACCAGAGTCACTGTGGGGGGACAATGGACTGTTCCTAACAAGGAACAGGGAAAACTTTCTTGCTCCCCATTTTTCTCCCTGCTCTCAGGAGGTAGTCTCCTGCATAGAGAATCAGGGGCTAAGGCTTTTGATTCTTGTCCCTTTTGTGAGAGGGAGGAACCCCCTGGAGGGATAAGATACTGTGTTGTGGGTTCCCAGATGGGCATGAGCAGGCAGATTCAGGGCTAGAGCAAGCAGAGCTGGGGTCTGGCTGGGACACTGACTCTCCTTCACTGACAGTTCTTTCCTGAGCATCTTCCCCAGTGGGTCAGGTTGACCCAGGAGAGGGCAGGCTTGAGGGAACTGGCTGTGAGCTTCTCTATAAAATGGGAATAATGATAATATCAATTTCCTGTGGCTTCTGTGGGGATGAGATGGCATGATATCTCTAACTCATCCACCGTGCTGCCTGGCTTGGTCAGTGCTGATTTCTCTCCTCGCCTTCCTCTTCTATAGACAGTGATTCCAGGATTGACTGCTTTGCTTGAACTATAATCTGGGCCTTCCATATTGGGGTCCTGGGGATGGAGAGAGGGAGCCCAGGTTCCTGATATCTACTCAGACCCTCCTTTCTTCTCCACTGGATGCAGGGGGGCGCCTGGACCAGCTGGCCTGCACCCTACCCAAGGAACTGAGGGGGAAGGACATGCGTATGGTCCCCATGGAGATGTTCAACTACTGCTCCCAGCTGGAGGACGAGAACAGCTCAGCTGGGCTGGATGTTCCTGGGCCACCCTGCACTAAGGCCAGCCCAGAACCCGCTAAGCCCAAGCCTGGGGCTGAGCCTGAGCCAGAACCCAGTACAGCCTGCCCCCAGAAGCAGAGGTACCGGCCAGTGAGTGTGAGGCGAGCCATCGGCACAGTGATCATAGCGGGAGTCGTCTGCGGCATCGTCTGCATCATGATGGTGGTGGCTGCTGCCTATGGCTGCATCTACGCCTCCCTTATGGCCAAGTACCACCGGGAGCTCAAGAAGCGCCAGCCCCTGATGGGGGACCCTGAGGGCGAGCACGAAGACCAGAAGCAGATCTCTTCTGTGGCCTGAGAGCCCCCCACCTAGCCCAGGTAGGAAGGGCAGGGAGAGCTCACCGGAGATGGCTCTGGAAAGGGCTGGCTCTTCCTCCCATCACGGTCCCTGCCTTGGCCTGACAATGGCCACCGCTTCCCCAGTGATATTCTCCTCCCCAGCCCTCCAGCAGCGCAGCCATGGGGTGGCCATCTCCATGAACTTCCAGGTCTCCTGGAAGCTGACATTGTGCTGAAGTCTCTTGTGCGTGCTCCTCTTAGGGCCACCGAATCTTTGGAACACTTGGGGGTTCTCCTTAAGCTTCTGGCCACCGGAAGAAAGAACATGTGTGCAAGAGGAGCCTTCTGGACTGAGCACACCCGTCGCCCCTCCTGCCCCGGGGGTGGTCGCAGCTGGGTGACTCTCCCTATCTCTTGCTTATTTCCACATCATCTGCACTTAGCGGGCAGGGAGGGAATGATTTGGGAGCTAGGGGTAGATTTCTATGACTCTTTTCTAATCCAGAAAGGTATTCTTAGCCCCTCTATAGTGTGAAAGCTGAGTCCTGCCTTCAGTGGCTAGTACTAACGTGCAGAGACACCAACCCTGTGATCTGGACACAGCACTTAAACACATAACGCTGTGATTACAGCATCCTGCCCCAGCAGATGCCAGTCTGTCCCTGTATCTGCTACAGAGCACTCTGACCACCCTGCTCCAGGATTCACTGAAATTCCCTCACACACATTCATAGCATCACCAGCACAGTCTCGTGTATTGAAATCACACACACACACACACACACACACACACACACACACACACACGTCACATGAAGACAGAGGCCATACCAGCTCAGGTGGCAGAGATAGGCTTCCCCCTCGGGCCTCTAACCCGGGACCACAGAACTGCCTGCTGGCCGCAGTCTTCTCAAATCAACAGGAGTGGGGGTGGGAACCCAAACCAATGACACAGGATTCCTCTGAGATCCCCTAAAGTGGGCCAAAGTGGTGCTGCTGAAGGAGCCTGCCGTCACCATGGTAACCGGCTCACACCTCTCCTGCTGGGTTTTCCAGGGACAAGGCCGAGAGGCCTGGAAGCTGCTGCATGTGTGGACGGCAGCCTCCTGAGAGCCCAGCCACACACTGGGTGTTCCCTCACGAACTGTGAGTGCAGCCTCACTGCCAGGCCGGTGGGGACACCCACCAGTTCCACGCCTGCAGCCTCAGCACTGCTACTCCGCACCTCCCACCTGCTCCATCTCCAGCATCTTCCACCTGTGACCATGAAGCTGGGACTGGGCTGTGTTCTGGGATTGGTGGACCCCCTTAGGGAAAACAGGTGGCAGGCAGACGGCACACAGACGGCATACTGGTCCTCTCTGAGGCTCGGCGACTGCCAACACCTCCCTGTAAGACTCCAGGACAAGGGACAGAATAGCCCCATTCTGTTCGGATCCCTCAATGCGGGCTTCCTGTCTCAGGGGTTTGTCTACTCAGTCTGGCTCCTCAGAGCTTCGGATTGCCCCTAGACTAGGGTCTGAACAGAGTGTGCCCTGGGTCCTGTCTGGGACAGCACACCTGTCTCTGGGACTGTGAAGGTTTTCAGGGTCTTTGTTTGAGGCTGTCCCTGTCCTTGGGAGGCTGGTGTGTGGTGAGTACCTAGGTCTCCCTCTACTGGACTCTGGCTTCCTCTTGCTCAGAGAGGACCAGGAAATGCCACGCTGGCTCCCGGCTCTACGATGGGGGTCCTGGTGTTGGCACTCGAGGAGGACAGCCCAGAAGGAAGGGTTCATGGAGGGTACCGGGGCAGGCCCAGCTTGCCTCCTTCCTCCTTACTCCCAGAGTGGGTGGGGGGTGTGGAGAGCCTTTGAGAAGGCCGTTCTCCAGCAGGTGGACAGAGAACACCTCAGCACGGCGAGGGCTGCTTATCAGATCACATGCCCACCCTGGCTGGGGGCACAGTCTCCCTTCCTCTCTTGGCTTGCAGACTGACACCAGAGCTGGGGGTTTTCTAAGGGAATGGGGGAGGGGAGGGCATTGTCAGTGGTGGTATCTTTAGCCTGAGACAGAAGATTTTTAAAGGCAAAATTATATTTCTGGTTTGTTGTTTCAGAAGACCAATAAAGACTGTATTTTCCTATGTACTTCCTGGTTTCATTGGGTGGGAAGGAGAGATGGTGCTGGGAGACTTGCACCCTGCCCCCTCACCTCCCCAGGCAGTGGAACACAATGCTGAGGGACATCACCCTGATGCACAGGGCTCTAGGTGACAGATGGGTACCTCCCTCCCAGGGCCCAGGGCCCGGGGCCTCACGGCTTCACTGGGAGCCAAGCGGAGGCAGCATCTTGGGTTAGGAGGCGGCCGAGGGCGGCTAGCTCCCGGCAAGGCTGAGCTGGGATTTTAAGTCCGCCCACGCTCTGGCCTGAAGATCTGGCCGCAAGAGCCTCGGGGTAGCTTCACCGGGCAGCACCACAGCTTGTGGAGTGAAGAAGGTAAGCTGGAGACCCCGCGGTGGCTCTGTGCCCTGGGGGTGCTCATCCACCCTGGCTTGATGGAATTCGCCCTGGCAGTCAAGGTCAGATGGGCCGTGTGGCAGGAGGCCTGTTTTTGCCCAGGGGATCCCGCTGCGTACCAGGAGGTGGGGAGGGCTCCTTTCAGGGACTTCTCTGCTGACTGGGTTCTATTTATTTTTACTTTTTTGGTATCAGGGATTGAACCCAGGGGCGCTTAACCATTGAGCCACATCCCCAGCCCTTTTTTATATTTTATTTAGAGACAGGGTCTTGCTGAGTTGCTTAGGAACTCAGTAAGTTGCTGAGGCTGGCTTTGAACTCATGATCCTCCTACCTCAGCCTCTCGAGTTGCTGGCATTACAGGCATGAGCAACTGCGCCTGGCTGGATGACGGGGTTTTGTTAACTCACTGAGATTGACAGGATTTGCAGAAGCCCTGCTTAACCTGTTACCACCGTCTTGGCTTTCTAGGAGTGAATTAAGCACAAGCAGATCACACTCCAGACTTACAAGTATGGATCCTCCAGGGGACAGAGCAGGTGGGGGTCAGAATTAGGCCTGGAAAGTTAGAGGCAGGGGACTGAGGAGAGGGCAAGAGTGGAAGAACAAGGCCTCTGGGATTGTTACTTGGCCAGACAACTTCCTGGCTGCACTGGCCTCTGGCTGAGTGGGTCTGGGCTATATGGCACATCGGTCCTCAAAGACTAAGAGGGAATTTCCTCCTTCTGGGAACTTTCCTTGGATGGCAAGCCAGCAAGCTAGGAGCAAACCCCAGACAGAAGTGAACCATCAGGATCCCCTTCCCCGAAGTCCAGCTCTACTCTATGGCAGAACTGGGTGGCCCACCTTCCCTAGGAAGTGGTCAATGTGGGATGTTGCCCTCATCTAGCCCTAATCATTGTAGTGGACCTGAGACAGGTCTTCCCTTGTCCCGAGGAGAGGGCAAGGCTCCCAGGAGCCTTGCACATGTCTTTGTGATTCATGTTATTAAAATGTAGGAGTTTCTGGGGGTCTGAAGGCTAAGTCCATACTGAGGCCAAAGGACCCCTAAGGAAGGAGACATTGTGCATCTCCAGATAGCAGGAAAGGCCTCTGCACAGTATGTCTTGCAGGACACATTGGAAACCCAGCAGCAAGAAAAACACATTCTATATATCATGGCACCACTGTTGCTGTCATTACGCTTGAATGTGTTCCTCAACTGGGGCTTCGAGGATGGGGGAGTGGAAAATGGAGACTTACCAAAAGCTGTCTTTTTAGAAATTTTGCATGAACTGCTGATAAATCACTTGCTTAGGGATACAAGGACCCCCTTCATCCACCTGCCCTCCTGTATAGGCCAAGGCTTCATGAACGCCCTTCTCCTGTCTTCTCCCCCTGCTCAGTGCACAGATACCACAACGCAGCCCCCATTGCAGACACTGTGGTCACCCACTCCTGGAGCTCACATGCACTCAGGGCCACCAGCTTCTAGGGACAATGAATAAACCCTCTACCCCTCCTTGAGCAACAGGAATCAGCTGGCCCCGGGATCAGGGAGGCTGAGCCACACAGGTCAGGAGAGGAAATTACAAAATGAAATTAAAAAAAAATATATATATATATATATAACAAAACAAAACAAAAAAACCTGCAGTGTCAGTTCACCAGTGCCTCAGCCTTTCCCCATCACATCCGTGCAACCCAGAGCATCAGAGCGATTGTCTGCAGCGAGTTAAACTAGAGGCACTGGGACATGGTTTCTATGGCAACCCCTCATGGCTCTAATTCAGCCCTGAGTTAAAAATGATATCAAATAATTGGAGAGTGCAGGAAAGCACAGCCAGCAGCCAGGCCCCATGCCCTTTCTCCTTTCTAGGTCATTAGGGGTGGAGGAGCTGAGAAGGCCACATGTGTGTGGGGGTGCAGACACAAGCCCTGCTGGGGCCACAGGATGGTCTTTAGGGAGAAAAGTTTAGGTTTAACATTTGGTCTGGAAGTGGGTCTGGGACTTGTGTGCCAGGGGCTACAGAAAGAAAGGTGCTGGACTGTCCTGAGTCCCTTCTGAGAGCCACAGTCGGGGACATGTCACAGACTACCAGTGATGCATGAATTTTCTTGTGACAACATGGAGCAATGTCAGAGTGAGCCTTTCTCTCCCTACCTCCTAGTCCAGAGTGGCAAGCAGCCTAGGACCTGACTCGGGACAGCCTTGCACCCTATGTGAGGCAGGAGGATGGATCCCAGTCTGTCCCTTGTGCTTTCTGCCCTGAACTCAGCCTGAGGACCAAATACACCAGCCCTACCTGCCCAACCCCAGCCCCAGCCCCAGCCCTGCCACAGGGGGCCTCCCACCTGGCCAGGTCAGACACTCCGCAGCCAGGCTGATGGAGCCTTGGTCGTCAATGCCACAAACACCCAGTGACCAATGGATCACACAACTTTTCAGAATACAGCTGAGTCAGGGACATGGGAGCTGAAACCATGGTCAGGAGGGTTTCATCACAGAGGCCAGATAATTCTAGACGAGGCAGATACACCAAAGACTTTTTTAAACACCAGAAACAGCAGAGTCAGGAGAAGCTTGTCAAAGTCATTGGGTGCTCTCGTTCTATAAGTTGGGACAAATTCAGCATCACATAGTGATCTTGATCTTTAAAGACAGGCAGTCTGAGTTCAGATTCTAGCTTCATTAATTCTTAGCTGTGGGACTTTGGGCAAATAACTTTTCTGTATCTCAGTTTCCTCATCTGTAAAATGGAGCCAAAAACATTGCTGTCATGAAGTCACCCTGAGGACTAAATGAGAAAGTGCTTGGGAGGAGGTTTCCATGGTGTCTGGTACAGATTGAGCATAACATTGAGTTTTGGGGATCTATTTCAAAAGCCTAGTCTTGGAACCCAAGGCAATGGAAGAGGGAAGCAACCTGTGAAATGTGACAAGGAGGTCAGTGTTGCAGTCTCTGTGCTGTGTGACCTTGAGCACATCTCTTCACCTCTCTGGGCTTCATTTTACTTGTTTCATGAATTCTTTGAGGTCTCGTTTTATGGTTTTATAAACAAATGACTTAGGAAGTTTCCATTTTCATCTTTCTCACATTTCACCAGGAAAAACTTACAGCTGGAGCCTAGTTCCCCAGCAGATCACATGCAGGGTCTTCCTGCCATCACTGGGTAAATATTTCTTGCATTGTCACACAAATTTCTGGCCTCAGTGGCACCAAGGGCAGCTCTTACCTGCTGCAATGGCTGTCTTCTTGTCCACCGTCACAGTTACAGCGGTGCTGGCTGTAACTGCCACTGGTTCACCGGGGCCCTCTGGGGAAATGAAAATCAGCGAGTCATTTTCTTGGCACTCAGGGAGGAGCAGTGGGGTAGGCTGATCCCCTACCCTGACTTGGGTAGAAGAAAAATATACACACTCTGCTAGGACATTGCTTGAATAATGGAGGCGGGGGTGGGGAGGGGTGGAGGGCTCGTGTGGTCTCAGGAGGTTGCCATTCACCACCTGTCTCTGCAGGGTACCTCCAAGGGTCACCTGTGTGCAGATCTGAACTTGCCAGATCAACATGTGGCCTCTGGCTGCCTGAATGATGGCATGCTATCGGTGTCACTATGACACAGTGGTATTTGCTCTGTCTCTGGCTGCTCGCTGCCCTCCTAAGCTCTGGGTAGCACCTGCTTAGGAATCCTGCCATGGCCCCTCCTCTCAGCACGTGTCCTCCTTGGAAGGCTTAACTTGCATCCAATGCTCCTTCTGAGTGAAGGGACAGGCTGTATTCTGGGACTGAGTGCTTGGTGATCCTGGGTTGTCCCTATGAGTCACCATGAGTCAGAGGTGATGCTGACAGTCCCGTTCAGGAGGCACAGTGCCTGGGATGAGTGACACAGATGGAGTCTGGCACATGCGAGGTGCTCTGTAAATCTTGGTTAGTGGTTACCAAGCTGCCACAACCATTCCCTGTCTTGTTACTGCATTTCTGGAACATTCTGCCAGTCTCTTGAAGGCAGGAGAGCTTTCCCTGTGTTGCTTTACCCACTTCTTTTAGAAGGCCACCACAGGTGTGGAATTTAGAGGGCAGCATCAGTTCTATATTAAAATAGAGCTTTCTGGCTCTGGGATGGGGGCAGCCACTATATGACTTTGGGCTTCTTAATTTTATCTGTCCACAACTCTGGACTGGCTTTCCAAAGCACTCTTTTTCTACAGGTCAAATTCCATTATTAAGAGTTCCAAGAACAGGCAAAATTTTATCACATGCTATCCTATTTTGTCAGAATGTCTTGGTAGCAAACGCTGCCTCAAACAAACAGCTCCTGGGAGCCTCGGGTGGAGGCTGTTACTGCAGCAGCGTCAGTTGTAATGGGACTTAACCACTGGTTTCTCGTCTCTGCTATATTGTTACAATTACCCATCACACCTCTCTGTCACCAAATATCTCACAGAAATCTAAAATTATACTCTAATTCTAGGAACTTACAATACGCAAAGCTGTTCTCGATTCTGGAAATTGGCCATAACACAGTCAGAAGGATCCCAATAGACACAGAAGCCACCTTCCTAATCTTGCTTCTAGAAACATCTAGAAGACGCCAATATGCCTGACCCTCTACAGTATTCCCTGGGCTCTGCAGCTGGTTTTCTAGGAGAGAGTTTCTATTGAAATATACTCTAGCCAGTATATGCTTGTAGGAAACACCCAGGTGTGGGTGTGGTGGCCCTCACGACCCAGTCTCTGGGGACATCAGGAATATCATTGCCTGGGTCACAGTGGCTACCTGGTCTGTGCCCAGGTGAATAAGCAGGGTACCAAGTGCTGGTGGGGTACCTGAGGCTGGCTCAGGGAGAGGTGGAACATGGAAGGGGGGAGTACCAGGCCTGAGCTACCTGGGCACTGGTGGGACTGCTGGGGCCGGCAGCTTCTGCAGGCACTGGCTGCCAAAGGCAAAGGGTACCAGTGCCATCCTGGAGAGACAGGGAGCCTCTACTGCCCCTAAGCCAGCTCTTTCCTTCTCCTCTGCCTCCTCAGGGTTTCCCCACCCCGTTAGAAGGAAATTGTTTTCTTTCTTTTGGGGGTGGATGGGCGTGTGCAGAGGTGTCCGTGTGCATGAGCCTGGCAAGTACACAAGGGTGTGAAGAGGGAGGGAGCTCCTCCTCCCCCCTCAGCAGTCCCCCTTTTTGGGTTGCCAGCTTCCCTCTTCTTATGGCTCAGCTCCCCACCCACCCACCCACCCTCCTACCTCACCAACACATAAAGTTCCTGATCAGCCAGCAGTCATAGTCACCTGGTGACAATGCAGGCAGAAGGGAGCCAGTCACCATGGCTAGGGGCAGGGCTCAGGGCCTCAATGAGAACCTCTCCTGGGGGAGCCCTTTGTGCCAGGGCAGGGAGCTCTTCTCTGCTTTGGGGTGGGCACTGTGGAAAGGGGAACTTCACCTTGGCTTTGAGAACCTCCCTCAGGGGCTTGCACTGGGAAAAAAAAAAATTCCATGCCCTCTCTGCTCCCTACCTTATATTCATTATGGTTAAAAGGCCTGGACTTTGGAGAGGCAGACCTGGGTTCTAGTCTGCTCTGCGGCTTCCTTGCTGTGTAATCTGGGGGTGATCACAGGGACCAGATTCTTTCCAAGTAAGACAAGGGATAATAGCAGCTCTTATTTCATGGAGTTATACAGTTCGAATGAGTTATGTGGAAAAGTGTTTTGTAAAGCATATTAGTTGCTGGTATATGGGTAGAGACAGCAGGCACAGGATGGAGAGGCAGGCACAGTGCAGGGTGAGGAGGCCTTCCGCACAGAGGCAGACTCCTTACTGTCCACCTTCCCAATCTGCATCCCCCAGGAGAAGCCTCTGGGAACTTGGGCCTCCCTAGCCATCAGCCCCAGGGCAGCTCTCATCATGAGGCCTGAGGATGGTTTTGGCAGGAGGGTGGTTGGAAGACCTTTGGTAAAAGGGCATCCTTGAGGGGAGATATGACACTGCTTTCTGAGGTGACACCCAGTCCATCATCTCTTTCCATCTCCCTCTGCCTCCTACTCACCCCATCAGCACTGTGGAGAATTGCAGGCCCCTGGCTCCACTGTGCTGGGCTCAGCTTCTTACCTGAACCAGGTGGAAGCTTCTTCTGCCACAAACACGTAGGCTCCTGGACAAGCCCTTCAAACCCTTCCCCTCACTCCAGCCACACAATTTCTTCGACAATCAAAAGACTAAGGCAAGGCAGACTGTAAGGTCCTTCTTGGTTCTAAACATTTTATGATTTTCCTGGTGTTTTGTGAAAGTCACTTAAGTTTTCTCTTCTTGGCCATTTTCCACAGGGGGCGGGGCTGAGAGCTGGATATCAGCAGCTGTTAGACTCCACTTGGTCCTTGTCCTTGTAGAGACTTGTGACTTACTCTGTGAAGACCTGTCCTGGCTATTTTCCTTACATCCTGGGCACCTGCCTTGCTGCTCCTGGGTGATCCCAAGGGATAGAGATCCAGTTGCTTCTTGTTTGTTTAGAAGGAATTATGGTGGCCCTGTAGACTTGCTAAGTACAGCTGCTCTCCACTCAGACAAAGGCTGGCACTTTCATTTGAGTAGTCTGAGGAACTTTCAAAGGCACTCAGATTTTTAGAAATAGAAGAATCTTAGTGATCAACCCTTTTGATCTCATATTTGGAATTTGGGTTAGAATCTAACTCTCTTGACTTTTGGGTTAAATCTTTTTCTTTATTCCCTGCTGGAGTTTTAAATGACCACTTTGACTCCTGGCCTGGGAATGACCAGCCCTACATTCTACACAGGGACCAAAGCATGGGAAGGCTCAGAGAGTTTTCTCAAGTTATTAATGTGGGTCAGGAGGGAAGGTAGGAAGGAAACCCTGGTGATCTGGATGTTCTGTCCCATATTTCATTCCCATTTTCCACTAAGGGCACAGCAGAAGAAAAACATCCCCATCCTGGTCACAGCTCCAAAGCACACGGGTGTGGATTACCTGGTCCCTCTGCCCAGCGCAGATTGAAAACAAAGCTACCAGCAGGCTGCTCAGAGGCCTGGCGATACCACAGAGGGAAGTTGTTCATCGTGAACACACTGGTCTCATCATCAGGCATCAGGAACATCCTGTAAAGAGGAAGATTTGGCACTTCCTCCAAATCTGGGAATATATTTATCCCTCTTTCCTTTTTCCATACAAGGTCATCTTGGCTGAGCCAAGATAGCAATTCCTGTCTGTTTTGGCAGAGTTGCAGGTAGACTGAATGCAGTAGCCCCTAAATTAGTATTGCTCCAGATACTATTCCCCAGCAAACCTGTCAGGAAGTCAAAACAATATCACATCTGATGGTCCATCAGTAACTAGAAGAAGCATGGGTTCTGTCCTAGGAGGACATATGCAGACTGTTTTGCCTGCAGGGTTTATTTCTTTTGAATACAGCTTAACTTCTTTTTCACTAACATGGCTGTACTGTCAACCATACAGTCAGTTCTATCACAGCACTAATAAGAGGGGCATACGTTACCCAAAAATGGTTACTTCAAAAGTTATTGCCTCTAGGTTTTTCAGAATGCTTTGGTTTCCTTTTTCTGAGCAGCTTTACCTTGCTAATTATGGCTTTGCATTCCCTGGACACCAAGCAGCCTACAGAAGGGAGTGTTGGTCTAGAGCAGACTGGGAGGCTGGGAGAGGCTGGGTGGGGGTGGGAGATTCAAGTGGTTCTGGCTGATCCACAAGGTGGGGTATTGATATTTGATTTTGAGAATGATGGTTTCGCATATTCCAGAAGCAGATCTGCTTGGTTGCATGGTTCCTGGGCTGCCAATCACACCACGGTCTAGGTCTAAGTGAAGGGAGTCCTTTAGGGATCGTGCAGTGCACTTGCAGCCCTTCATGGTGATTGTGTCTGCAGGAGGCAAAGGTATTCTGCCACCTGGGGAAATCCTGTCTTTATTGAGAGCTCCTTTTTCCATTCTTAGATGCCCTTTAGAGGGGTGCCGGGAGTCATTGAGACAGCCAGCCGTTTTCCTCTTTCCAACTCGCTCAGAATGAGGGGAGTGGGAAGAGAAGGAAGGAGGAATGGAGAGGGAAGAGCAATTTAATTTGTTTTCCTAGAAAGCTTCAGCTTTGCTTAGCAAGTGTGGATTTGTCACAGAGTCCTGGAAGAAGCTCAAAGATGGCGCTTGGTGCCTGAGTATGCTTGGAATTAGCAGGAGGAGCGGGGAGTGGGTGGGAAGCTGGATGTGGAGGTCAGGTTTCTGTGGTTCTCCGGGTACCTGGTGGCCCTCACCTGTCTGAGTCTCCTGGTTTGCAGAGCAGTAGGTGGCGCTGCTCCTTCACCTCCACTCCCACCCCTGCTCTGGGCTCCCACCCTCCTGGCGGTACCTGGGCCCCTGCAGACAGGGTTCTCCCAGAATCTGTCTTTTTTAGAGCAGAGTATCTCAACCTTGGCACAGGTGACATTGGGAACCAGATAATTGTTGTAGGGGCCATCCTGTGCGTTGCAGAATAATCAGCAGCATTTCTGGCTTCTACCTGGTAGGTGCTAGTAGCAAAATCCCTACCTCTCTTAGTTATGACAACCAAAAATATCTCCAGACATTGCTGAATGCCTCCTGCAGTGGGGGCAAAAATCACACCCCCCATCCCCCTATTGAAAATTACTGGCTTAGATCCTTAGCCTTCCATGACCCCCAGGGTGTTCCATCTGGAAGTCCATCAGATTAGAGTTAGAATCTAATGATTTACTAAAAAAGCGGGGGGGGGGGTGCATAGATTGTTCAGAAAACTGCCATAGGGAAGCACCATACATACTGGGCCCCAGGAATAGCCCCTCTCCCCTTAGGTGGGAAAAATGTTTACAAAGGAAGGGACACAGCCAGCGACTGTGTCCATCACACACAGACTGGTCCTAGAGAGGAAAACAATTTTGGGTTTCCCTCTGAGTGAAATCTCTGTTCAACTTTCCCAAGTTCAAGGGCATGGCTGCTTTCTTCCCTGACTGGACCACTTCTGTCCTCCAGGTGTGTCCAAGCTGGGGTAGAATAGTAACTCTTCATATTTTCTCAATGTGTAAATCTAACCCTTCTGCCCTTCCTGGACGCCCAGGTCCCAGCATATCGAAACCAAGTCTCTCCTCTGTCCAGCCATGTGCCATGGAACACCCTCGAATGTTGTCCTTTCCCACCCTGCAGGGATCATGTTCACTGGGGTGACCAGCAGGACTCACCTGTCGGAGACCTTCTCGGAACCCACGAATAAGCTGCTTCTGAGGAGGCCAGCCCGGGTGCCCAGGAAGGCCACGTCCACTCCTTGCTCTGTCTCACTGTGAGGCAAGCAAAGCAAGAGGAATGCTCATGTAGACGCTGCTACAGTAGGTCCCCAAGAAGGTCACAGAGAGCTCAGGGAAGACCTTCAGGACTTTCTGGGCCTCTCCTAGCTTGCGCCCTGCTTGGCTTAGGGGGAGCTTTGTAGGAAGGCTAAGTTCTTGGGGAGTTGCATGAGATGCCCTCGACTTCTTGTCCCCCTGTTATATCAGGTCCCCCAGCTTCTAGGCAGCATTGTTCCTCTTTCAGTATTCCTTCTGAGCCTGTCTCAGCTCTGCCAAATCTGGCTCCTCTAGCTTTAGGAGAGTTGGGCCTGGAAAGCAGAGGAACCCAGAAAGACAGATTTCATCTTGGGACCTATGGAATGGTAACTTCTCATGAGCAGCACATCCATAGCTTTTCTCATTTGTAAAGCCATTTCCACTTATTACCCATGAGATTGGAATATGAGGGAAGGAGGAGCAGGCACTGTCTCTATCCGCGAGAAGTCCCAGTAGACTTTCTAACTTGGCAATAGAATATTAAGCCACAAAGAAGAATAAAATCATGGCAATGGCTGGTAAATAGATAGAACTGGAGACTATATGCTAAGTAAAATAAGCCTATGTCAAAAAACCAAAGGTCCAATGTTCTCTGTGATATGCGGATGCTAACACACAATAAAATGGGGGAGGGGAGGGAAGAATAGAAGTTCACTGGATAAGACAAAGGAGAATGAAGGGAAGGGAGGAGAAATGGGAAAAGGAGAGACAGTGGAACGAATCAGACATAACTTTCCTATGTTCACATATGAACACACCAACCAGTGAAACTCCACAACATGTACAACCACATGCAGGGAAAGTTGTACTCCATGTATATGTCAAAATGCATTCTACTGTAATGTATAACTAAAAAGAACAAATAAAAAAATCAAGGAAGAAAAAATTGGAAAAAAGAATGATCCATAAGGTGGCTCAATGGAATTAATTGTTTTCACAGTCTCAACACCATCAGGCAAAGAATGACAGCAGGAGATTGAAAGGCAATGACCCAGGGTGGAGACCATCACTTCTGACTCGGTCAATATTCTTGTTCTAAGCCCAACTTCTGGGCAGCGGTGACCCCATTTCTCTCTGGTGCCTGGGTCTGCGGACTTCCTGAGCATCAAGGTGAACAATGCCAAAGCATCGCCAAGGGCAGCACTTTTCCTTGAGGCTAGGAGGTCGTGGGAAGGGGTGGCACCATGCAGTGTCCATGGATGATAGGATGGTCTCAAGTGTGGAAAGTCACTGAGTAGAAGGGTCTGGAAACTTCTCTCCCCAACCTCAGGGCTGCAGAGAAGGGCTCCTGTAGGTTTTTCCTGGGCATTTTGTGGGTCTTAAACATCACAGATACCAGTCTGGCAATAGACCCACTGAGTCAGGCCCTTGGGGTGTCTCCAGAAAGCATCCGGATGGCAGTCTCTATTCAAAAGTCTAATGAGCTCTTCACCCACAATTCAGTCTCAACAGTAATCAAGCCACGTTTCTTGTTTCATCTATAGCCCCTCCAACTGACGACATTATTTTGAAGAAAATCCCAGATATTTCATCAATATTTTAATTTCTATCATTAAAATAAAAGAAATTTTGAAAAAACTTCAATGTCATTATCATACCTTTTCAAAAATCCTATAATTTCTTTTCTTTTCTTTCTTTCTTTCTTTTTTTTTTTTTTTTTTGGTAATGGGAATTGAACCCAGGGGTACTTCCCCACTGAGTCACATTCCCAGCCATTTTTGTTTTATTTACAGACAGGTTCTTGCTAAGTTGCTTAGGGCCTCACTAAGTTGCTGAGGTGAGCTTGAATTTGCAATTTTCCTGCCTCAGCCTCCCAAGCCACTGAGATTACACATGTGGGTCACCATGCCTGGCTCTGTAGCTTCTCAATATCATCAGATAATCCAACTGAAGTTTGGTTGAACCAGAATCTGACTACTGGTTGATCTCTCTCTTCAGTCATCAGTCTGTCTTTATTGAGATCTAATTCACATACCATACAATTTACCTAGTTCAAGTGTACAATTGAGTGCTTATGTAACCATTGCCGCTGTGAATTTTACAACATTATCATCACCCCAAAAAGAAACTCCACACCCATTAGCAGTCATCACTGTCTTTTAACCTGATTCTCTTTCTCTCTCCTTTCTCATTCTCTGCTTCTCTTTTCCTTGCACTTTCTTTTCTGAACAAACAAGGTCATTGTCTTGTGGAGTTTCTCACACTCTGGATTTGGCTGTGATGCTTTGGTGTTATTTAGCATGCTCTTCTGAACCTTGTACATCTTATAAGCTGGCACTTAGACTTGGGGTCCTGCTTAGATTCAGGTTTGAGCTTTTACAGGTTGCTATGGTTTGGAGAATGACCCTCAAAGGTCAAGATATTAAAGCCTTGATGCCCAGGGTGGCACTACTGGGAGGTTCTGTGGACCTTTAGGAGGTGGGATCTAGTGGGAGGACAGTTGGTCATTGGGAGTGTGTCTTTGAGGGGACTGTGGGGACCCTGTGTCTCTCTCTCTCTGCTTTCTGGCTCATTATATAAGTAGTTTGCTCTGCTATGATGTGCTGCCCTCACCAGAGGCTTAAAGCAATGGGGCTGCCTGATGAACTGGAACCCCCCAAACCAAGAGCTAAATAAACCTTTTCTCTTTTAAATTAATTAGCTTGGGCATTTTATTATGGTAAGGAGAAGCTGATTCATACAAGTGGTGCACTCCCCATCCAGAGACACATACTATCTGATTGATAAAGGGTTGTACAAGGTATATATCTTTATTTTTTCTATATTTTAGAAAAATTTCCCCTCATCAATATTTGGTTGTCCTGTAATATAATTTGTGTAGCGGCATAATAAATAATTTCTATTTTTTTGTTTATTTACCAGTTTTTAGAATGAGTTGTTTTCCTAACATCTTCCAAAGCTGACCTATGAGGTTCCTTTTCTTTCCCAGTATGATTATGAACCCAAGGATCTGAACATATTTAATGTGTTTTAACCTACTATGGTTGCTCCTTTGCTGCTCTCACTATCCCAATCTTAGCCTGTGAGGCCTCTTCACATTGGCTCTGAGATCTTTTGGGCACAATCTCATTAGTCTTTCATAATGGTTTACTTCTTAGCATGACAAGATGTTCTGGGTTCATTTATCTACTTAACTTCCCCTGTCCTGGAATCAGACATTTCTCCATGGACTCATCTTTTTTTTTCTTTCTTTTTTAAATGTTTTTATTCCAAAACGCTCAGTTTTTAATCTTTGCAGAAGGAACTTCACTTTTATTTATTTTTTTTAAAGTTTCTTTTTTTTTTAATTTGTTTTAGTTGGTTATATATGACAGTAGAATGCACTTTTATACTTTGATGTATCATACATAGATGAGATATAATTTCTCATTTTTCTGAGTATACATATTGTAGAATCACATTGGTCATACAGTCACATACATACATACAGTAATAATGTCTCTTTCATTCTATTATTTTTCTTATCCCCACATCCCCTGCCTTCCCTCTAAGACTCATCGTAATGAGGCTCATCTTAATGAGGACTAGTGTTGAATCTAGTTTGGGGTTGGGGGCATTCACTGAGGCTAGTCCTTTCAGTGGAGAGATCTTTAGCAAGATATTCTTCCTAATTCTCTAAGAGAAAACATGTCATGGGTTCAAATTGATATTTCCAATTCATATTTAACATTATATAAAACTTCTTTAATTTTAAAAATTTGCATCTCTTAAAGATAGCCTCTTCAACAAACGGTATTGGGAGAACTGGAAATCCATGTGCAGCAAAATGAAACTAAACCTGTCTCTCACCATGCACAAAACTCAAAGCAAAGTAGATCAAGGACCTAAGAATTAGACCAGAGTCCCTGTGCCTATTAGAAGAAAAAGTAGGCCCAAATCTTCATCACGTGGGATTAGGCCTCAACTTCCTTAACAAGACTCCTGAAGCACAAGAAATAAAATCAAGAATTAATAAATGGGATGGATTAAAACTACAAAGCTTCTTCTCAGCAAAAGAAACAATCGATGAGATGAAGAGAGAGCCTACAGAGTGGGAGCAAATTTTTGCCACACGCACGTCAGATAGAGCACTGATCTCCGGGACATATAAGGAACTCAAAAACCTTAACACCAAAAAAACAAACAACCCAATCAATAAATGACTAGGGAGCTGAACAGATACTCTCAGAAGAAGATATACAATCGATCAACAAATATATGAAAAAATGTTCAACATCTCTAGTAATTAGAGAAATGCAAATCAAACAACTCTAAGATTTCATCTTATGCCAGTAAGAATGGCAGTTATCAAGAATACAACAACAATTAAGTGTTGGCGAGGATGTGGGGGAAAAGGCACACTGGTACATTGCTGATGGGACTACAAATTGGTGCAACCAATCTGGAAAGCAGCATGGAGAAAACTTGAAATGGAACCACCATTTGACCCAGCTATCCCACGCCTCAGTCTATACCCAAATGACTTAAAAGCAGCATACTATAGTAATGCAGCCACATCAATGTTCATAGCAGCTCAATTCACAATAGCTAAACTATGGAAGCAACCTAGATGCCCTTCAATAGATGAATAGATAATGAAACTGTTGTGTATATATATATACAATGGAATGTGTATATATACACAATCAAATACATTCAGCATTAAAAGAGAATAAAATTATGGCATTTGCAGGTAAATATTTGGGTTGGAGAATAACATGCTAAGTGAAGTAAGCCAATTCTCCAAAACCAAAGACCCAATGTTCTCTCTGATAAGTGGATGCTGATTCATAATGGGGGCTGGGGCATGGGAAAAATGGAGGAACTTTGATTGAGCAAAGGGAAGGGAGGGAAAGGGAGGAGGTATAGGGGCAGGAACGATGGTGGAATGAGATGGATATTATTCCCCTAGGTACGTGTATGACTGCACATATGGTGCGACGCTACATCAAGTACAACCAGAGAAAAAAAACTTGTGCTGCAATTGTGTACGATGAATTAAAATGCATTCTGCTATCATGTATAACTAATTAAAATTAATTAATTAATTTAAAATTTGCATATCTTTTTGTTTTGCTGAAATTTTTCTAATGACAGCAATATAATAAAATTTGTCATACCCCCTATTTTGAATAACAATGCCAATACTATTTTTAACAATGTAATTAATTAACATAGTTTAAGATTTCATTTATTTAGTGTTTATAGTTCTAATGCCCCTTGAAAGATTTTCCCTGTGTAGTTATTTCATGAGCTTGATACATAATTAGGTTTATTAGTTTTATTTGATTTTGTTTTTTAGATTATTTTTTAAAATACTTTTCGTTGTTGACAGACTTTTATTTTATTTATTTACATGTGGTGCTGAGAATTGAACCTAGTGCCTCACACACACCAGGCGAGCACTCTACCACTGAGGCACAGCCTCAACCCCTAGATTAATTTTTAAATTTTAATGTTTTATAATTATATAAAGCTTTGCAGGGTTCCAAAGTCCAGATTAAAAATAAGACATATGCAGAGAAAATGTTCTATATATCAGTCCCCATGTTCTTTCATTCTTCCTAGAGTAACATCTTGTTTTTGGTTTTTTTTTTTTTGGTACCAGGGATTGAACCCAGGGGCACTTAACCATTGATCACATTTCCAGCCCTTTTTCATATTTTATTAGAGACAGGGTCTCACTGAGTTGCTTAAGGCTTCACTAAGTTGCTGAGGCTGGCTTTGAACTTATGATCCTCCTGCCCTAGCCTCCTGAGTTGCTGGAATTACAGGTGTGCACCACTGCCCCTGACTTTCTACTTGGTTTTTCGTTTCATTAAAAAATATGTTTGGGAAGAGTAGAGTGGTGGTTAACAAAACCAGGGAGAGTTGTGGGGAAAGATGGGGAGAGGTTGGTCAGTGGGTATGAACTTGTAGTTAAGAGCACAAAGTTTTGGTGTACAATGGAGCAGTGGAGTGGCTACAGAAAACAGCAATGTGCTGTCCATTTTAAAAGTTAGAAGAAATTATTTTGAATGTTTTAACCATAAGGCAAGGATAAATATTTGAAGCAATGGATATTCAAACATTATGCAATGTATGTGTTTCAAAACATCACATGGTATTCCATAAATCTACAGTTTTCTGTGTTAGTTCAAAAATAAATTTATCTGTGTGTGGTGGTGCACACCTGTAATCCCAGTGATGTGGGAGATTGAGCAAAAGAATCACAAGTTCAAGGCCAGCCTCAGCAACTTTGTGAAGCGCTAAGCAAATTAGCAAGCAAGACCCTGTCTCAAAATCAAAAATAAATAGGTCTGAGGATGTGGCTCAGTGGTAAAATGCCTCAGGGTTCAATCCCTAGTACAAAAAAATTACATTTAAAAGTTTGAAAAAACAAGTAAAACACAAACAAAAAAATGAATATGTATATACCTACATGTCTATGTATACCTGTGTAGGTAATTTTGAAAATATATTTTTATTTTTTCTCTTTAGATAAATGGTGGGGGGGATTAAGCACACCTTTTTTCTATCTCTAGAGATAATTCCATACAGCATATAGACAAATGTATCATTTCTTATAGTTGCATAGTAAGTATTCCATTGTGTGGATCTACCATAGTTTATTTAACTAGTGTTAAATAAACTGGTGTGCATTTAGGTTGTTTCCAATCTCTTATTGCTATAAGTGGTACTTATGTGTACAACTTCTCATCTCTTTCAGTGTATTTTTGAGATAACTTCCTGTGTCTTTGGGATTGCTGGGTTATAAGCTAAATGTATACATAATTTTGCTAATTATCTCTCACACAGTACATGCTGACAATCTTAGATGGTTATCTATTTAATGGATGAGAAGTACCACCTTGGTACAGGTTGAGTATTGTTCATTTATGTAAGGAATAAGTGCATTTTTTCTCTATGAACCGTTCGTATGTCTTGACCACTTTTCCTATGCAATAGTTGGTCTTTCACTTCTCTATTTTTTAAGTTCTTTATTTATCATGAATATTTAACATAACCAACCCGTTATCTGTTTCATAATTGTAAACATTTTCCAGTTTGTCATTTCTCTTTTTACCTTGCTTATGTTTTTATTTTTTCCATACAAACATTTTTATGTTGTTAAATTTATTAGTCATTTCTTTATTGCTTCTGAATTTTGAGTCATTGTTGGGAAAGATTTCCCCACTCCTAGATTTTAGAGCAACTAGTTCATGTTTTCTTTTAGTACTTATATAGTTTCATTTTTTTATTTTTTACATTTAAATCTCTGAGTCACTTGGACTTCATCCAGGAGTATGGTACAAGAAAAGAACACAATTTTATCATTCTCCATATGGCTTTCAAACCAGTTATGAAAAAAACCCCATCTTCCCCTCACTGATTTGACGTGATGCTTTGTCATAGACTAAATTTCCACATGCATGCAGGCGAATTTCTGAATTTTCTATTCTGTCCCCTGGGTCTGCCTGTCGTCTTGCATGCCAGTACCTCAAATTCATACACCGTAGAGGCTTTGTAATATGTCTTAGTACCTTGGCAGGGCTGTTCTGGCTTCATTGCTTTATATTTTCCAGAGTTTTTGCCTATTCTTGCCCATTCTTCTAAATGAAATTTATAATCCATTTATCTGGATGCAGAAAAATATTGATGGCATTTCCATTGGGATTGCATTAAGTTCATAAATTAACTTGGGAGGATTAACATCTTTCTAATGTTGTGTCCTCCTATTCAAAAACACCGTATGTCTTTCCATGTGTTCAAGTCTACTTTTGTGTCTTTCAGGAGTGTTTCATAATTTTCTTTATATAGGTTTTTGGACAGTTCTTATAGTATATGCCTTATATATTCTTATACTCTTATAAATTTAATACATTTTATTTCTTGCTCTTTTAAATAAATTTGTCTTTGCACGTTATGTCTTCTTTCATTTTTGAATGTTGATATTATAACCTGCTACTTTACTAAATTCTTTTGTTGGCCACGGTAGTTTTCCTGTTAACCCTTTTGGAGTTTCCAAGTGTATGATCTTGTTATCTTTATTGATTTTGCAGTGCTGGGGACGGAACCCAGGGACCCATGCATACTAAGTAAGCACTCTACCACTGAGCTACATCTCCAGCCCTAATCGTATCATCTTTAAATAGAGATGATTCTACCTCTTCTTTTCCAGCCCTCATTGCCTCTAAGTGCTTTCTCTTGTCTGATGGCACCTTCTGACCTTGTGGCTTGGGGTGGGGAAGGCCTCTTTTCTCTTGTTCTCGTCTTCAGTGGGAGAGCCTCAGGCCCTATTAACATTCTGACTTTAATCGTAGGCCCACTTTGTTTTTATCAAGTATTTTTTGAAACCATGAATGGATACTATTACTTGTTCAAATCCCTTTCCTGCATCTACAGAGGCTGTTGTATCATCTTTCTCCTTAGCTTTACATTATTT
The DNA here is from genome assembly GCF_048772815.1 of Callospermophilus lateralis. Lineage (NCBI taxonomy): Eukaryota > Metazoa > Chordata > Mammalia > Rodentia > Sciuridae > Callospermophilus > Callospermophilus lateralis. The sequence goes on from NC_135308.1 coordinate 66,535,120, forward strand.
TATATTCGTTTCCCAGGTCATCTTTCCTAACGCACAACCTGGCTAAGAACATTTGCTTCTCAATGTTTCTCAATGTTAAAAAATATCTGTGATTCATCTCTGAACTTGAAAAGAGGAAGATCATGCTCCTCCTCTCCAAACGTAGGGGTCCAGCCTTTTGCAGAAGGGCCTGGATGCTGGATTCCCGCTGGGTTGTTTATGAGGTGTAATACCCTGGGTAAGCTGCTCAGTATGACCATGCCTGTGAAATGAGAGTAATGATAGCAGCTATATCACAGGCTTGCTGTGAGGAGCAAATGGATTCATAAACAGGAAGTTCTTAGTGCTTGGGCTACTGAATTCTTTTTCTTTATTTATTTCAGGTTGAATTTTGTATAGAACTTGTATCTACATGATTCAAAATTATACCCAAAAAGTTATAGAGTGAAAAGTGCTCTTTCCAACTATGTTTTACTTACCTATTTGTAATCAGACACCGAAGGATCTAGGAAACACTGAGGTCAAGTTCATGGATGCTGTGACCTTACTTACTGGAAACAAAGCTCTGACCCATTTGAACTGCTTTTACCAGGGCACTTTAGCTAATGAGGTCTGATGGCTAGACCCCAATCTAGAGAGAGGGGTTCTCGGAATGGGGGCTGTCCTGGGGTAGAGATACCAATCTGTGCCTCCAGGGACCTGACACTCAGTGTTTTTTCAAAGTTAGGAGCAGGCAGCAGCGTAGGCTGTGCGTGAAAGCTGTGCCCAGCCCCTGCCTTCCTGAGGCTGTGCGAAGGTCGTTCTCACCCCACGCCCCTCTCCACGTGTCCCTGTCCTCATCATCGTTCATGTTCAACTTGGGCCAGAGGGTGTGGGTGCTCCTGAGCTGCCAGCCAGGTGGTAGGAGGGGCCCTGACTCAGCCAAGGGAAAGATGGGGGCCTGCAACAGGCCTGGCTGCTTTTCCTCCTGGGAACCGTCAGCCTCTCCTGGTACCTACTCAGAGATGTTGAGAGCCAATGCAGTCCAGTAGGCTTCCATGGGGGCTGTCACCACCGCGTCAAACAGCACCTCCCGCACCAGCTCTTCATCACCTGGGGGCAAAGCCAAAGGAAACCAAGCCACTTGAGGCCCCCTGATTACGACCTCAGCTCACATGCCCTTCTAAAGTTCAGGAAGCAAGATGCACCTCGTGAACATGCATCTGGGATGCATGAGTTTGAGGAAGTGAAATCACCTCTTTCAGCTTTCTAGTCTTCAACTCCAAAACAGATGTTAGCAGAACAGAATAATGTCGAAGGTTCTTTCTAATACGGACATTCTATGAAGTTAGGAGACTCTCTCAATGACATCAGGTTGGGATCTGACCCCTGTCCCCTCCCATCCCCCATCCTCCATCTGCTCCTTGACTGGCAGGACACCTTGGCCTTTTATCAGTCTGTGAACTTGACCTTGCCAAGCTCTTTCCTGTCTAAGCACCTCTGTATATACTGTTCCCTTGGCCTGACTCTGTATGGGCTGCTCTTTCTTTCCCTCTCTTTTAAAATGTTATTTTTATTGACATGAAATTCACATAGTGCAAAACTAACCAACTGATAGTGTGTGATCCAGTGGTGTTCAGTACGTCCACAATGTTGTACAACCACCATCTCTATCTAGTTCCATATATTTTTGTCACCCCCAAAGGAGCTCCTACTAAGATGCTCGGGGGCTCTTTTTCATTCTTAGCCTAAGTGACACTGCCTGACAAGGTGGTCTGCCTTGTCTGTCCATTTAAACAGGCCCTGTTTCTCTCCATGCAATACCCTATTCAAGGTGCTTATCATGATTCCAACAACTTAAATTCTACATACATGTGCCTAGTAGTTTAATGTCTGGTTTTGCCACTAGATCAAGCTCTGTGACAGCAGTGGCCTTGCCTGGGTTGTCTCTGTAACTTTAACACCTCCCTCAGATTTCTTTGATGGAATGAGTGAATGAGCAAATGAGGAACCTGGTGGGCTGGCTTGAGAGGCAGATGGGGAGACACCTAGGTAGCAGGATGACCAAGCAAGAGGACGGAGGAGCCTGCTGAAAGTGAGGCCCAGAGAGCTCTCCAGCTGCCTTTGTGCAGGGGAACTTCAGGTTGGTCCTCAGACTTAGAGGCTTAGAAAACGCCTGTGGGCCATGGGCTTTATGCACCAACTGGCCAAAGGTTCTCCTCTACAGAGCTGAGGACTTCACTTGCTGGGGCGCACTGTTAGGTGGCAGTGGGGACAGATCTGTCAGGTGTGGGGGGGTGCCCTTAACAATGTTCAGTTGATAGAGGCTTAAAAGATCCCAGTCCATGACATGGGGATACCCTGAGGTCACCACAGTTCCCAGAGCTTGGCCCTATGGTTAAGATGGTTGTGCCCCTTTCTTTGGGAGTCTCCCTAAGCCCTCCATGTGCTCAGGGATAGGGCCGAGTGGCAGCCTCCTCCCCCCCTTTGCTTCCCCCTTCCCTTCAGCCCTGAGCTGTGGGATCCCAGAGGCCTATCTGACCTCCATGGGCACGGGCAGGCCCTACTCACATTCCAGGTCTGGATCCTCCCCCGTCAGGAAGCGGACCATGGCCTCCAGCTGGCTGAGCTTCCGGTGGTCTGGGTCAATATCTGTGATGCAGTAGATCCTGGAACCCCGGAGAGTCTGTGTTACCTCAAAATAAAATCCTCCTCTTCCCTCCCATCCTCTGCTCCCTGCTTACCAGTCGTTGGCCACGGTCAGATCTGGGTGAAGCAGGTCGTGCAGGCCTGAAACCAGAGGAGGGGCTCACTCAGGGGAACAGGCTGGGTCTGCACAAGCATGCCTTTGCCCACGTGGGCCCAGCTCCCTGGAACGCTTTTTCTACCCGTGGCCTCACGTCTGAATCTGAACCTATTTTTCAAGGTTCAGGATGAATATCACGTCTTCATGAGCCACCCGGCCAGCCAGAGGCCACCTTTTCCTTCTCCTTCAGCTTTCACATCACTCTGCCCTTTCCAGGTGGAATCTTAGTTATTTTAGACAAGTCCTAATGCTTCCCCTAGACAGCAGCTCCTTGAGGAGGCCGTGTCTAGTCTCTCTTAGCATCTCCCTCCAAGGCGCTAATATTCTGAAACCAGTGATTTGGCCTTCATTGGCTCCACTGGAACTGACCGAGCTCAGTGGCCAGCAGACAGGAGCCCAGAAGTGGGCCATGTCTGTCTTGTGTGCTCCCAGGAGCCTCTTGCCTAGTTCAGCACCTGAGCTCAGTCCATGCTTTTGAATGAACAAATGAGCAAATGCCCTCCTGATACCTGCCAGTGTCATAAATAGGTGCTCAATAAGGATTTTTTAAAAATTTTTATTTTAGGAAAGGATGATAGAAAGGCCAACAGGGCATGTGGGAGACCTTTGAAGGGGTACTGAACAGACACAGACCACAAACATCTGCAAATATTTAGAGAGGGGAACTACTTCACCCACAGAGGCCCAACTGACTCCAGGGTTCTAAGCCCCTGGACCAGAAGTGGGTGAGGGACGGCTCTCTCTGTCTCCTGGAGCAATATAACCTGGGAGTATCTAGGTAGAGGAAGATGAGCATAGGGAAGAAGAAGGCACAGTGAAGGCTGGGGAGCTTGATGGCTGGGGGACTGTGGAAGACAGACAAGGAGGGCGTACCAACATCGCAGAGCTCCAGGTGGGCACAGAGCGGAAACCTCACCCAGGCTGGCTAGGGGCAGGGTAGCCCCCAGAAAAGTGTCATCTGAAGTGAGCTGGGGGTAAAGAGTGGGGTCAGAGAGGAGAGGCTTCCAGGGGAAAGCCAGCACACAGGAAGAACTAGGAGCTTGGTGCAGGGGGAGTGAGAATTCAGAGGTGGTTAGCAGGGACGCTGTCAGATTTGGTATTTCTAGAAAGATCCCTTGGGAAGAAGTTCAGAGAAAGAAAGAGGTAGGAAGACCAGTTAGAGGCTGCTGTGGTTGTCCAGGGGAGAGGGGACAATGACTGGGGTGGTGGCAGAATGATGAAGCGATGGATGCATTAAAGGGCTCAGCAGGAAGAAAGTACAGAATGTGGGTGCTAAACAGCATCATGCCCACGCCTTCCCAGGACTCCCTGAGACCCTGCCCCAGGATATAGGTTTTGTTCTCTCAAGGGGCCCAGACACCTGCAGGTCATGGGCAGGTTGGGTTCCTCCAGTCTCAGCCTCCCTGGTAGCTGGGGGCACAGGTGAGCACCACCACACTCAGCTTGCTCCCACATTCTTCCCAGCCTCCTTTGCCTCCCCCTGCTCAGCCCTTCTGACAGGTAAAATGCATTCCCTGGGTGGCCTCCTCCTCCTCCTCTGGTCCAGCAAGGCCTCCCTGACTAACCATGAACAGGTGGTAAGCCTGGCTTTGACCGTTTGACAGCTGACTGACAGATCCTGTGTGTCCTGGGCATCAGGGACACACATGTCCTCCCTGCCTGGTGGCACTACCCCTAGGGGCTGCTCTCAAGCAGGAGGATGAGGAGATGGCCAAACTGGCTCCACCCTAGGAATGTCCATTTTTCCCACTTTCCTGTCCGTTGGTCCTTGACCTGACCCACCTTCTTCCACAGATGTGTTCCCCAGGAGGACATATTCCCCGTGGCCCCGAGACAGCACCACTCCCAAGCTGCAGAGAGAAGACATACAGAAGCATGTGCCCGACAATGTCCCACTGCACCCGCTGGTTCTTAGCTCAGGTTAGGAGCTTTTCACCCCAACAAGGAGCATGCAAGTCAAACCCCCTTCTTCGGCCTTGGTCTCACAAGTTGTCCCCTCTAGAACTGAGACAGCACCACTACTTTTAAATTGGGCTTTCTTCCTGAGAAAGCCCTGGAAGTTCCAGACTAGGAGATCCTCAGATCCCATTTTAAGCAAGGCACATTCTGAACCTCACAGTGCCCCCCTCCCCTGACCCAGAAATGTGGAAAGGTCTGTATGTCTCACTAGAAGACTCCTTTCCCACCTGGTGAGTCCTACCATGCCCATCTCTCCTGGCAGAAGTCAGATCTGAATCTTGGGAGCTTTAAAAGACATAATGACTGGGATCCACCCCAGAAATTTTGATTACATTACAAGAGGCTTGAGCATTGGCCATTTTGCAAAATTCCTTGGGTATTCTAATATTCTAAAATTCTACAGTCAGGGCATGGTGACAGGAATTTATTGGGAAAGGAAGCAATTCAGAGATAAGGATCATTTGTTTACCAATTTGTATAATGCTTGGAGTCAAATATTTGTACAGTGGGAGGGAACCTAGGAGATATTTCAAATAGATCCTTTCATCTTACAAGAAGTTACAGCTTTGATCTTCTAAGTAGATCATGTCATTTCATCCTCACAACACTGCCAAGAAGTAGCTATTATTATTACCCTCATGTCACAGATGAGCAATCTAAGACACAGAGAGGTTAAATAAGATGATTAAGGTCGCACAGCTTATAAGTGATAGAGCCGGGATTCAAACCAGGAATTTGAGTGCAGAACCAGCACACTTGGCTACAAGGGCAAAGCAGGTCTAGACCTTTCCCTGAATGCTGACCTGGGTCTTTTGCTATTGCCACAAAACTGCCAACTCAATATGAGAAAACTCATCCCCCAGTTCTGGAAGTTCTACCCTGAGCTGTTGGTATTCATGTTCCACCCTGCCCACCCCACCTCCACCCCTGCTAATAAGGCGTGGGGTCCCTCACCTGAAAGGCGTGTCACTGATGTCTGTGAAGAAGTAGTCATTGGTCAGGAAAAGAACTCGCTTCTGAAAAGAGCAGAAAGGAGAAGGGTGCTTGCTGGAGAGGAGAGTGGCCTCTGGGACCACCTAGCTCCTTGCCTGACGCCCTTGGGGTCTGAGTCACCTCTGTACACTCCCCTCACTCCCCATACTGCTTCCCCGACAACCACCACACGCCCCATCATGCTAACATCCACCAGCAGAATCATCTTAGGGTCCGGCAGTTTGCGGCCTCTTGGGGAGGGGGGTGCCTGGCTTTAAGGACCAAGGTGTGGACCTGGACCTACCCCGTCCATCACAGCTGCCTGTGGCTATGGAGCGCTTGAAATGTGCAACTGCCGAGCGGAATACTCCAATTTTAGTTAACCTTAATTAACACAGGTTTAAATTTAGAAGTCCAGCCTGGCTATTGGCTGCCATATTGGGCAATGCAGACAGATGGTGGCTCTGGGGTTTCTACGGGATCAGAGAGGAGCTGGCTGTCCACGCAGAAAACTTCTGGAGCTCAATAGACAGTCCGCTTACGACCCTCCTTCTATCTCCATATAACCATGGAAGAAAGAAGAGGGACACCCACCCGTCCCCACTGTGCCCCCGGTCCCAGGCCACATCACCCTCTTCCAGCTTCTCTTTCCTGCTAAGCTGCTGTGTTCTAGGTTGCAGTTTAATTTGTACCATTAGGTCGTGTGCATACAGTGGCCAAGGGCATGGGCTGGGCTGAGACAAATCTGGATTTGAGCCCAGAGTTGGCCAAGCTGTGTGTTCCTGGGAAAATCACTTCATTGCTCAAAGCATCAGTGTTCTCATTTATAAATCATGACTCATGTTCATATCTCTTGCGTGAGGTTGCTGTGAAGTTGCCTGCTGGGCTCTGGAGCTCTGTGGATTGTCCTGCCCATGGACAGAGGTTTATGTCATTGGGAAAGCCGCATTCTGCAGATGGCTCAGGATCTGTTCTATTCCTTTCACTCCTGACTTTTCTTCTTTCACTTTGGAAATTGGAGTGAGATGTTGGAAGGAATGTAGAGGAAGACGGACACCAAAAAAAAAAAAAAAAAAAAATTGCTTTTGGAGGGAAATTGGCTTTATACCAAACCAGAGGAGTGGTTCTCTAACCCTGGACTCACTGACCAGAGAGTCCCTCTGCCTCCTCTGTATCAGAGTGCTCCTCCGTTAGGGTCCCTTCAACAGAGCAGTCATGGGGATGTCCTGGAGAATCAGGAACCAGCACAGGTGATGGAGATCACTTTTTAAATTTTTCCTTCTTTTTGGAGAGAGAGTGGGGTGGGTAGCGGGGATTGAACTCAGAGGCACTCAACCACTGAGCCACATCCCCAGCACTATTTTACCTTTTATTTAGCCACAGGGTCTCACTGAGTTGCTTAGCACCTTGCAGTTGCTGAAGATGGCTTTGAACTCATGAGCCTCCTGCCTCAGCCTCCCAAGCTGCAGGGATTACAGGCGTGTGTCACCACACCTGGCATCCTTTTTCATTTTAAAAAAAATTTAGCCATTATGGAGGGTATGAAATAGAATCTTGAAGTTTTAATTAGCATTTCTCTGATGGCTTATAATGTTAAGCATCTTTTTAAGTGATTATTGGTCATGTGTATATCTTCCTTTTTGATGTGTCTACTCAATTACTTTGACAATTTTTTTTTTTTTACTGCATTGTGAGTCTTCTTGTTATTGCTTGGTAGGAATTCTTTACATATTGTGGATACAATCTATGCTTGTTTTTGAATTTCTTATGGTTGTCTGTTTTTTAATATTTGTTTTTTAGTTGTAGGTGGACACAATAACCTTTATTTTATTTTTATGTGGTGCCGAGGATGGAATCCAGTGTCTCATGTGTGCTAGGTGAGTTATCTACCACTGAGCTACAATCCCAGGCCCCTTATGATTATCTTTTGATGAGCAGAACTTTTTGCTTTGATGAAGTACAGTTTATCAAATTTGATTTTCTAGTATTTTTGCCTAAGAAATCTGCATATTATCATGTTGAGAAGACCTTTTTTAAAAAACCTTTTCTTGTTAAAAACTTTATAGTCTTAGCTTTGACATTGAGGACTAGACTTCATTTTAAATTAATTTTTGTGTGAGGTCTGAGATATAGCTTAGTGTTTTTATCTCATTTATTCAGTTGTAGTAGCAACATTTGTTGAAAAGACATTCCTTTCTCTACTGATTTGCCAAAGTGTTTTTATTGAAAATTAATTTACAGTATGTGTGTGGCACTATTTCTGGATTCTCCATTGATCCATTCATTCATTCTTTTGTCAATACTACCCTGTTTGGCAACTGTAGCTTTATAGTAATTTCTGAAGCTAGGTTGTATGAATCATTCAAATTTGTTGTTTTATCTCAAGATAGTTTGGCTATTCTAGATCTTTTGCATTTTATCACATCAATTTTAGAATCACCTTGTTTATTTCTAGAAGTCTGGTAAAATTTTGATTGGGATTATGTTGAATCTGTAGGACAATTTGGGACAAACAAACATCTCTCTTAACAATTTTGATCTTACAACTCATAAACAAGGTTAGTTTTCTATTTATCTAATTTTTATTTGATATTCTTTCAGCAATGTTTGGTAGTTTTCAGTGTAGAGGTAGGACATTATAAACTTTTTTTTTTACATTTATCCCAAAGTATTTTATACTATCTGATGCTACTAGAACTTAAAAATAATTTAATTTTCCAATTATTTACTGCTAACTATAAAATAAAATCGATTTTTATGATGTTGGCCTTGTGCTCTGTAAACATCCTAAAGTTATCTACCAGTTGTAGAAGTCATTTGTAGATTATTGAGATTTTCTAGGTACACAATGATCTTGTCTGTTAATGAGGATAATTTCACTTTTTTTCTAGTGTTTGCATTATTTTGTTTTCTTGCTCATTTCACAGGCTTGGATCTATAGTACAACGTTGAATGGAAGAGGAAAGTAGATATCCTTGCTGGGCTCTCAGTTTCAGGGAGAAGGTATTCAGCATTTCATCATTAAAGTTAGCTTTAGGTTTTTCATAGGTGCTTTTTATCAGATTGAGGAAGTTTCTTTTTGTTCCCAATTGAATTTTGTTAAGTGCTCTTTTGGTATCTATTGAGACGATCATATGACTTTTCTCCTTTATTCCGTCAATGTGATGAATGACATTGCTTGGTTAGTTTTTTCTATGTCAGATTAAACTTACTTTGTTGGGATTACCACACTATGTACATTTCCATGTGTATTATTCCATTATTTGCTTTTAATAGTCAATTGGCTTTTTGAGAAATTAAGAGAATAAATAACAGATAGCCTCATATTAAGCTACATTATCTGTAGGTCTCAGTTTACATTTGGTTTCATTTTTCTTCAGCCTGAGGAATATCCTTAGGGATTTCTTGTAGTACAGGTCTCATGGTGATGAAGACTCTGTTTCCTTTATCTGAAAAGTTCTTTATTTCACCTTATTTTTGGAGGTTCTATTCTCTACATATAGAAATTTGGATTGGCAGATTTTTTCCCTTCCAGCACTTTGAAGGTATATTTCATTGTTTCTGAATGAGAAGTTGGCATCATTATTATTGTTTCTTCTATAGGATGCATCCTTGTAGCTTCTTTGAAAATTGTCTCTTAGTTTTTATTTTCCATAGCTGGACTAGTTTAAAACCAGATATAGTTTTCTTTTTCTTTTTCTCCTGCATAGGGTTTGTGGATATTATTGGACCCATAGGTTAATATTTTCACCAAATTTAGGACATTTTTGGGTTTTTGTTTTTCAAGTTCTGTTTTCTGCTCCATCTGTCTCTTTTCCTTCTGGGACAACAGGAACATATATCACTTTTATTGTCCCATGGCCACTAAGTGTCTTCCCTCATTTCCTTTCATCTTTTCTTTCAATTTCCCTCCTGTTCTTCAAACTGAGGAATTTCAATTAATCCATATCCAAGTTGACTGTCCTTTCCCTCCCACTCTGCTGTAAGCCCATTTAGTAAAATTTCATTTTGGTGATTGTATTTTGTGATTTTTAAAACTTCCATCTGGAAGCACAAGCCACAAAAGCAAACATAAACAAGTGGTACTACATCAAACTAAAAGGCTTCTGCACATCCAAGGAAACCATCAACAAATAAAGAGGTAACCCACAGATTAGAGAGAGTGTTTGCAAGCCAGTTATTTGATAAGGGGGAAATATGTAAAGAATTCACACAATTCAATAACAAAAGGCCAAACAATCCAATTTAAAAATAGGTCAAGGACCTGAACAGACATTTATCAAAAGAAGACATGAAAATGCCAGATACAAAAGGTATACCCCAAAGCCACGCCTCCAGTGACCCACCTCCTCCCGCCACACCCTACCCACCTGATGATTAGTGATGGTGAGCATAGGAAAAGGTGCTCACCATCACTAATCATCAGGAAAATGCAAATGAAAATCATAATGAGCTGTCATCTCACACTTATTGGGATGACTTTTGTGGGGTGGGTACTGAGGATTGAACTCAGGGGCACTCGACCACTGAGCCACATCTCTGCCCCTATTTTTTATTTTATTTAGAGACAGGGTCTCACTGAGTTACTTAGTGCCTCGCCATTGCTGAGGCTGGCTTTGAACTCCTGATCCTCCTGCCTCAGCCCCCAAAGCTGCTGGGATTACAGGTATGTGCCACTGTGCCTGGCTGGGATGGCCTTTTATCAAAGAAGACAAGAAATGACAAGTGTTGGTGAGGATGTGGGAAAAAAATAAACTTTGAGCACTGTTGGTAGGAATGTACACTGGCGCAGTCACTGTGGAAAACAGCATTGAGGTTCCTAAAAGAAAAAAAAATAGAACTACCATATGACTTGCAAACCCTCTGCTGGATATATGTGCAAAAGAAACCAGCACCTTGCACAATTATCTGAAAACTCATGTTCACTGCTCTATTATTCACCATAGCCAACATATGCAAACAACCAGAGTGCCTGTGGATGGATGAATGGATAAAGAAATTGTGAGAATGTGTATTCTTACATATACAATGGAATATTATTCAGCCTTTAAAAAGGATATTCTGCCATTTGCAATGACATGGAACAAACTAGAGGGTATTATGCTGAGTGAAATAAGCTGGACACAGAAAGACAAATAAAATACTGCATGATCTCAATGGAATCACGTGGAATCCTATAACAAACAGCCAGATACACAGAAACAGAGTAAAAGAGTGGTTACTAGCAGCTGAGGGATGGGTGGGTAGAAAATAAGGAGATGTAGGTCAAAAGCTACAAAGTGGCGCATGCCTGTAATCCCAGCATCTTGGGAGGCTGAAGTAGGAGGTCCACAAGTTCAAAGCCAGCCTCAACAATTTAGTGAGGCCCTAAGCAACGCAGTGAGACCCTGTCTCTAAATAAAATACAAAAAAGAGCTGGGAATGTGGCTCAGTAGTTAAGTGCCCTTGAGTTCAATCTCTGGTACCAAAAAAAAAAAAAAAAGCCACAAAGTAGAAGTCTGGAAGGATGAATAAGTCTACAGATCTATAGTTAATATTATACTTATTAATAAGTATAATATTTGGATGTGCGGTATCCCCCAAAAGATCATGTATGAGACAATGAATGCAAGAAGGTTTAGAGGAAGAGATGATTGGGTCATGAGAAATGTTAATCCCAGTGGGATTAACTGAGCAGTAGCTGAAGGTGGGTAGGGTGTGGTGGGAGGAGGTGGGTCATTGGAGGCGTGGCTTTGGGGTATGCCTTTTGTATCTGGCCAGTGGAGGTCTCTGTCTCTGATTATTATGTGAGCTGCTTCCCTCTGCCATTCTCTTTTTCCATGATGACCTGCCTCACCTCGAGCCCCCAAGGGGTGGAGCTGGCTGTCTCTAGAGTGAGACCTCTGAAACCGTGAGCCTCCAGATAAACTTTTCCTCCTCTATTATTCTGGTCCGATCTTTTAGTCCCAGCAGTGAAAAAGCTGACTGAAACAATACCGTACCCCAGTGATTATCCAGGAGAGTAGAGTTTAGGTATCCTTTCCATAGGAAAAGCTGTTAAAAAGGAAAGGTAGCTCTATATGAGATGATGGGTACAGTCATCATGCTTGACTATAGTAATCTCTTTGCTACGCATGTGTATTGAGGCATTATTTGCACATCTTAAATATACAAACAATAGATCTAATGTTAAAAGAAAAAGTTTCCATTTGGTTCTTGTAGAGAATTTATACTGTGTCAAATAGCTGAGCTGGAACTACATTTCTCCAAACTGAATCCCCTGCATGGCTCAAAGTTTGGGGTTGGCCAAAGTGAAGTCTGCATGAGATTTGGGGACAGAGGCCAAGTGGCAGCTGTTACACACACTGATGGCAGGTACAGTCCACCAGCACTGTGCAGTTTGCTCTGATCTGGAAGTGCCTGCTGCTGCCTTGTGTGGGCACCCAGGTCAACAGGGTCACAAATTTGGAAGAACCCAAGAGCTAGCATATGCCTGTCTCTCTCCTCCCCTCATTGCTAATTGTTTGCTCTAAATGATCGACACTGCGAAATGACTAAAAGGCTCCTAGGTTAAGTGCACTAGGTTAGATGCACTTGGATACTTTTGCTTTTCTGGATTATTCTTTTAAACATGTGTCTAAGGATACCTGGCTGGGATGCTGCTGATAGGTCAAAGGTATGACACCTGTTATTGGTCTACATTTTGGAGAAAAAGGCATACAGGCTGAAGCTGGACCCCTGACAAGTTTGATATCCTGGATCTTGGCCCAGGCTGTGCTTTTAACATTTTTGGAATTAGCTGGACATTTTCAAATTCCATTTTTGACTATGTCCTTTAGATAGCATGTGTCTCTCCAGTTTGCCCTAGCCCCAGCACTCCAGTCCTGAAACCTCTGTGCTTCTCTCATTCACATTTCTTAACCTGACCTATTTGGCCCTGCAGGTTTTTAAGTTTGCAAGTACTACTCTCGATCACGCTGTGGTTTCTACTACTGTTCTTGGTGATGCCACTGTGGCTGCACATCTGCAGATGGGGAAAGGTCTGAATTGATCTGTGGGATGTAAGGATGTTTATAAAGTCTGAAGGAGAAAACAACAGAGCCAGTGATCACGTGCCAAGACATGGCTTGAGTCATAATAGATATTCCCCCAATGCTTTAAGAAAGCTTTTCTTGGCTGAGACCTGGACCTGAAGATTGTTTCTATGGAGGAACAAGCTTGTAAATTGAGACACACCACGGAGCTGGGAGAGAGGGCTGGGATTGACTAGCAGCAAGAAAATAATGACACTGTCTGCTGACTGTTAGAGAAGACGTGGGGGAGACAAAGCAGTTGGTGGTGAACACAATGTAGCAATACCCGGGAAAAGTGGCATCATAATAGATCAGAGTAGTCAAAGGCTGGCTGCCACTGTGCTGGCCGCATACCAGCAAAATGTCCCCCACACAGTGTAGGCTCGGGAGCTTCCGGGGGTGAAGTGAAGAGAGAAAATGTTAAAGAGAACTGAGTGAGATCTGATGGGGCAGAGGGAGACGGGACAGTGAATTGTCTTGCTTCAGCATTGAGAATTCACCCTGGACTCTCACACAGCAGGCGAGTGCTCTTCCACTGAATCACAGCCTAGCCCCTAGGACAGTGGATTTTAAAGATAAAATAGAAATGCTAATTCCAAGGAGGCTATGGGGAAACCTTTAAGGCTGGAGAGTTGAGAACTCAGGCCAGTCCTTCAGAAAGGCCCTCTGCAGCAGTGGTTTGGGAATGGGTTCTAGAATTTTCAATTTACCATGTAGGTGACCCCCAGGCAAGTTTTTGGCCTCCTAGGATTGTATTAAATGAGTGCTCAGTCCAGTTCCTAATAAATTGGTTCACCATTAGTAGTCGCAGTAGTAGAGTAGCAAGACACGTCTACATGGCTATGAAATATCCATCATCGTCCTTGTCATTGCAGTCGTCCTACTTTATGTCAAAGTATCCATATGTCATGGAGATGGTTAAATTGCAAATATGTAGCCTGGATGGTTTATTAGTAGCAGTGAACAAATTTCAAAGGAGTGGGGTAGTGGTTTCAGGAGAAGTTTGGACTGCTGGGTCTGGTTAGGCCTCTGTCTTGGTGTCTTGGAGAAGGGTTTGGCAGCTCTACACTCATTGCAAAAATCGCTGTACGCTGGGTATAGCATAGCCGGACTCAAGTCTCTCTTTAAGTTGTCTTGGGCCATGTGCATATTGAAAGTTTCATTACTGGTGAGATACTCTGGCAGGCCTGAGCTAAGTGAGAGCCCGGGTGCATGTGGCGGGGAGTCTGGGATAAGGATGAGGGTGCATGAAAGAATGTCTTGGGGGTCAGCTCTCACAGGTGGCCTGATATCAGGGACACTGCCTTGTCTGCTGGAAGGAGGCCCTTCTCAGCTCAGAGCTTATGAAAATCCAGACAGATGTCACAGAAATCAAATATTCCCAGTGAAAACCAGCGCATGACCTAAAAGGGACTTGAATTGTTTGCCCTTCCCAATGCTTTCTTGTTTGGCCTCCACGGAGGTCTGCGTTTGTGGAAGAACTTGGGTCTAATTGTTGCAGACAGATGCTGTGTTCTCTCAGCTGAGGCAGATGGGCAGCAGGAGGAGGAGGTGGGGGTGGCTGTGTGGGAGGAGGTGACATTTGTAAATATGTCAAGGGACAATGAGAATTCAGTGGATGCTTCGGAACCTTCTATGTGAGAAAATGAAGTGGTCTTTTCTAGATGATGTGCAGTCTGTAAAAACGGTAATGGTACCAATGAAGGTATCGGTCCTTGATTCTCCGTGGTGAGAGTCGATGGAAATCAGCTACAAGAAGTAGCGAGGATTTTCAACCTCTTCCCACAAAATGTGTTGTAGCAGAGCTGCTGACAATTTGCAAAATGGACTGTCACATTTCCCTTTCTGTCATAAACAACCAAGGGGCCCAATAGCAGGCAGCCTGCGGAGGAAGAAGAGCTGTGACTGGGGCTAACCCACCCCACTTGGCAGCTTCCGAAGAGCCAAGCGTGGGTGCGAGCCGCAGTGCAGGCCTTGGCCAGGCGTGTGCCCCTGGGGCTGCAGGCTTTGGATGGGCCCCTGAGCAAGTCCTCCAGGCTGCAGAGAGCACCCACTTCCCAAGATCTAATTAAGCTAAGTCCAAGGCAAACCTCAGTGAAATGCCAACAAGCCACCCTCCTCGCACCCCGTCCTGGCTCCGTCTCCAGCTCCTTACTTACCCCTTTGTCCAGCGGGGCCTTCACGTCCATGGTGAAAGAACCTGTCTCCCTATTGATCATGGCCGTTCTCAGCTTGGAGAGGAAAGACAGTGGCATTAGTTCCTTGGCACACAATGGGGTGATCAGACAACAGGGGATCCCCTGGGACACTGGCTTCTTCCAGGTGTCCTCTGAGCAGAATACTGGGGGGAAGACAGACCCGATTCTGGGAGTCCTTCAGCTTGTCACTCTGAGTGGGCACCAAGGCAATGCTCTGAAGCCAATGGAGGCACTGGGAGACACCGGTGTCATGCTGCTGAGGCATAATTTCCTCTGGGATGAGACCAAAAGCCAGGCTAAAACAAACTCGGTCGCTGACAGATATGCTTTTGCTCCACCTCCCTAATCCGTGTTACTCAGGAAGGCAGAGTTGTTTTCATAGTCGTTCAAGGAAGTGCCCTTTATGGGAATTGCCTCCGGCTTGGTCTTAGAAAGGCTCTGGGACCCAACTGCTCTGTGTGCACGGAACACTGACCCCCAAACTCAAGCCTCTCACAAGTTTCTCCTTCCCCAGTGTCCCCACTCACGATTTCAGCCTTGTCTTCCCACTCCACTTCAGATAGATCCACGCTATTGTAGTTGGGTTTGGGTTTCAATTTCTTCCCCTCTCTGTACTGGAGTAGGCCGGTCAGGAAGGAAAGCACGAGGTTAGCTCAACAAATCAAAGAGTCTCAGCGATTTCTTAAGTTTTATTTCTACTTCTACCCAGGGTGGAGCTTCGCCTGCTGACATTTGCCACGATGGGCTCATGGCCTCTGGGTGAATATGTCCCAGGATGAGGCCTTCCCTACTTCGTGAGCCGGCTTGGACGGCTCTAATTGTTAGAAAGTTCTTCCTCCTGAGGAGCTGAAATCTGTCTCCCTGCAACTTTTACCCATTGATCTCAGTTCTCTCCCCTGGAGCCACACAGATGTGTTCCTCCTGGCAACCCTTGAGATTTCACAAGCACCCGTCACTCCCGAGATGTCTCCAAGCTGAACATTCCCAGTTGGCAGACGCGTTAGCTGCCTCTGAATAGGCTTTACTGTCAGTGTCACTCCCATAGTGGAATCCCAAGACAAAAGTCATTATTCCACCTAGGATCTGGCCAATGCGGTGGGGGTGTGGTCTGAACTAGCACAAGGCTGCTCTGACCCCTGCCTAGGAGTCTGCTGGGCTTCCCGACAGCAACGCCACCTTGGCAGCTCAGAGGGTAACTTCAGTAGGTCAAATCTTGTTGGGCTTCCCTAAGTGATATACTGTTAAATTACGCCTTCACGGTCTTTTTTTTTTTTTTTTTTTAAATATTTTATTAGTTGTTGTTGGACCTTTATTTATTTTTATGCAGTGCTGAGAATCGAACCCAGTGTCTCACACATGCTAGGCAAGCGCTCTACCACTGAGTCACAACCCTGGTCAACGTTCTTCTTCTTCTTTTTTTTTTTTTTTCTTTTTTTGAAACCAGGGGCACTTAACTGAGCCCCATCCCCAGTCCCTTTTTATTATTATTTTTTCTTTTGAGACAGGGTCTCACTAAATTGCTGAGGCTAGCCTTGAACTCTCCATCCTCCTGTTTCAGCCTCCTGAGTTGCTGGGATT
This sequence comes from Callospermophilus lateralis, assembly GCF_048772815.1. Lineage (NCBI taxonomy): Eukaryota > Metazoa > Chordata > Mammalia > Rodentia > Sciuridae > Callospermophilus > Callospermophilus lateralis. The sequence continues at coordinate 66,551,643 of NC_135308.1, forward strand.
ACAGGTGTGGGGTGCCACACCCAGCACCTTTATGGTCTTTCACAGAGCTTTCCTTGCATCCCTATTATATTTAATCTCATGACTTTCAGCCCTTTATTTGAGAAGAATGCCTTCTGAGTACTGATTTTCTCACTTACTGTATTAGCCAGACCTTCCAGATTTGATGGCATCTGCCTCCTGCATTTTCATCTTGTTCATAGGATTTTGAATGCTACAGAGATCTGCAGTGCTTAATAACGACCTCTCTCCAACTTGACATCGTGCCATTAATCAACACTCTGAGTGTCATTATTTTCTAGCATCGACACCTCTGTCTCCCTCTCTGTCAAGACAGATATTGTCAAGTTTTCTGCAATTACGTCTGTAACGCTTCCCTGGTTTAGTTTAGTAATCCCATCAAATAAAGGAGAGAGGCTAGTTTGTCATCAGGGTAAATTAAAAAATTGAGTGTCTACTTCAGTAGGATGAGGCCCCCAGCAGATGCTTGGGTGGCTGAAGTCCTTGTCATTGTGTGTCTTGCTTCTGCCAAACTTTTTTTTTTTAATCATTCACTCAGTTTCTTCAGGAAATCATCATTCTTACTTCTTGTCTCTCTGGTAGGTCTGTGGTCTCACTGTCACAGTGGTGTCCCCCTTCCATTCTCCTTTTCTCCTCACCCTGTCCTGCACAATGCTCCTGTTCTTGGCCTCGTTGATGTCCAAACTCATTAAACTGCACTGTCCCTACATCTTTTCCAAGGGATCTCTTTCTTTGGCAGTAGTCCACTGCCATTTCCTAAATCCTGATGGCACCTGAGAGATTGCCTTCAGTCCCTTATTTTAAAACCATGATTCCACTTTCTTAGGGGCACTGATTTAGAATGATTTCAGGTAAACAGAATGGCTTTGACTTCCCTGACAATGGGAGACCAACTTGAACGTGACTGAGTCACACTCCCCGGCTGGGTGCTGAGGCGCTCAGTCACAGAAATGTGGCAGAGCTTTCCCCACCCTTCTTGGGTTCAAAATCAGTGTCTGTGCATGGTGTGTCTTGCTACAGCCCCATGGGTGAAGCTATGCTCACCTGTTCCTTTGTAATATAACCCCTTGCCCTGTTTAGGATAGAATCTTCCATGGAAGTGCCTTGTGTGTGCCCCCTTCTCTTATTGTGCCCTTGGGTGTGGCCTACCCAGGTGTCAGTCAACCTTCTGACAGTGGACATCATGAAGATAGACTCAGCCCCCTGAAACCTGACCCCTTGCCTCATTTTAATAGCTTCTCCTCAATAAAAGGGGTCAGCATGTGCTCTCGCTGTCTCTCTCTTTCTGTGGACCCTTAAGGTCAGAGGAGCCGGTCACAACAACCCCAAAGAAAAAGGTATTTGTGTCTCTTGTGTGGTTATTTTGCGCAGCCCAGTTAGTCCAGTTCAACTGGAGTGACCCCTGAGCCTTTTAGTCTCCAGAACAGAAACCTGGCACTTGACTACATTACTAGCCATATCCTTCATGACTTTCCTGAGAGTGTTTTCCAAGAGATCTCAAGACACTGGCTTCACCCTATACGTCTTTTGTTGTGTGATTGAGTCCCATGTGCTATCATCCTCTATTTGTTTCATGATGCACATCTTATTTCCTTAATTGGATATACATTTCTGGTTCTAGAATTCTTCAAAGCATCCTAAGGCCAGACACACAGTAGGCCCACAGTATGAACTGATTGGTGGAAGACTGATATTCATCTTGATTCCATAGGTGGTGATAGGTGGGTTTCTCATCAGGGCCCCTTAATTCTACAAGTCAGTGCCAGGATCAACATATGTGTCCCCCACCCCCAATAATTCATTTGCTAGCACTTGGGATTGTCCCCTGCAGAACTTACTGGTCCAAGATGGTGACATGCCATGGGTTCAGATGCTTGTCCCTCAGAACCGAATTGTGAAGACAGAGGGGACATGGTGGTCTCCAGTGTGTCCTAATGTCTCTCTACCTAAACCCTTAAGTATCTGGTCAGTCACCTCATGGACACTCAGAATCCATTTGAACCAAATGGAACGGAGCATGGCTTAGAGAGGTCTCTCCAAATGACACCGGGGCAGAGGAGCCCCTTGGTAGGTTCTCCTGCTGCTGGATGCCCCGAGATGCAGCCCCTCCTCGGTAGAAGACTGGAAGGGGGCGAGGCTAAGATTTCCCTAGGACTTTGACTCTCCTACCCACAACCACTGCACCGAGAGGTGTGGCCATCATTGCTGTGGCTGGTGCCCAGTGCCATGACCAGAGGGAGCAGGGAGCCCTTGTCCTGGAGGTGGAGATTTCAGACACAGCCATGAGCTTTCTCTCTCAGCCGCCAGTTGCTCAGCTGAACCCCTGTGAGAACCCCCTCAGCTCCTTTATCAGGGTGAGGAGAACCAGGAAGAGGACGGGGTACTCAGGAATAGCCTGAGAAGAACTTAGGGGACCTGCGACCTCCCCCGGTTCACTCCCCATTTGATGGGGCCCTGGTGCTCTGCTCACGTGTCTGTCACACTGCAAGACGCTGCGGCAGTGAGGGGACCATGAGCCTAAAGGGTCACGTGGTAAAGGCTAGGTCCAGGCAGGGCACTGGCTGGGAGGGGTGGAGCCTTTAGAGGGAGGTTCCTGGGGGTGTGTTCTCAAAGGGAATTTATGGAGCCCTGGATTCTTCTCTCTCTCTCTCTCTCTCTCTTCCTTCACAACCATGAAGTGAACCGGTTTGGTCCACCATGATGTGCTGCCCTCACTCACCAGAGGCCTAACTTCCAAAACCAAGGAAAAATAAATCTTTCCTCTTTATAATTTCATTATCTCAGGAATTTTGTTGTAGTAATGAAAAGCTGATGTCCTACAGGACTCGTTGCCCTCAGAACTGCAGCCTTCATCACATGCTCTTTGGACCGCACATCACCGCTTCACATATTTTTGCCTTGTCTCTCTTGCTAGATTGTAAACACTTTGAAAGCAAAGACAAAAATGTCGATATTTTTTTTCTCCTATGACCCTCTAGGATCTTAAGTGGAGCCCAATATATGTGCATTGTTCTACATTTATTCCCATATCATTAGGATCCCAAGGCAAATAAGATCTGTACCTACCAGGGGTCGGAGGTCAGGATGTGAGAGGATGTAGCCATTGTTAGTGTTCATAAAGGCATATCCGTGTACCCCAAGCTGCCAAAGTCAAGGAAGAAAGGGCATGAGACTGCTGCTGTGTTGGACAACTGCAGGGGTTGGATCTGCAGGATGGCTGAGGATGGCCGCTCACAGGAGTTTTTCAAATAGGAACAGCAATGTACCAAGAGCATGCTGACCACTGGTCATGACGGCTCTTCTAGCTTCTGCTGGTTGCAACAACCATGATAACGCACATATCTCCTGACTCTTCCACCACGGCCTCTAGGTGCTTTTTTTTTTTAATATTTATTTTTTAGTTGTAGTTGGACATGATATCCTTATTTTATTTATTTATTTTTATGTGGTGCTGAGGATCGAACCCAGGGCCTCACACATTTGAGGCAAGCGCTCTACCCATGAGCCACAACCGCAGCCCGCTCTAGGTGCTTTGATGACGTCTCTCATTCATTCTCATAGCAGGACTGTGTGGCATGGAGGAGCAGATTGGGAAAACCAGGGAGGGAAAGAACTTGCTGAAGGCCATAGAATAAGTCGTAGCTAGTGGTGACAAAGGGCTCCTGAGGACAAGCTGCTGTCATCATGCTCAATGCCTGTACCTGTCTGGGGCTTAAGTCGGGGGGCCCATCCTACTCTAGGCTTGGCTGCCATGGCCTGGACAGAGGCTCTTGGGCCTGGGTGGAGCAGCTCCAGGGGAACCTGTACCTGCCCCATTACAGGTGGATCTTAAATGTCTCACAAAGGCCCATCTGTTGAAGGGTTTGGTTGCTAGCCTGTGGCAATTTTAGGAAGTTAGTGGAACCTTCAGGAGATGGAGCCTAGTGGGAGGGAGTTAGGTTATTGGGGTGTGCCCTCAAAGGGAATATTGGGACCCTGGTCACTTCTAGTCTTTCTTTTCTTCCCAGCTACCATGAAGTAAACATTTTTTACCCACCCTGCACTTCCACCATGATGTACAACCTTGGCAAAGCAATAAGGCCAAATGACCATAGACTAACACTTTTGAAACCATAAACCTAGATAGACCTTTCCTCCTGATAAGTTGATTTTCTCAGGTAATTTGTCACAGCAATGGAAATTTAACACATTCCCCTCAGAGACTTGATCCATGCTCACCTTGTACCTGGGTGCCAGCTTCATCAGCTCTCTCAGGGTTACATCAGAGCCCACCACACCCAGGAGAATGCCATGGGATCTCTAGAAGGAAAAACAGGAGGATTAAGGAGACTTCTCGTAAATGAGGCCAGACCAGACCCTAGGCTTCTCCAGAACTCCAGAGAGGAAGCCATTTAGGCCTTAAATGAATCTTCCTCTGCAGTTAGATTTTAGACTGAGCTCTTTGGAATAAAAATTTAGAATCCATCAGAAAAAGCCCCAGGAGTAATCTTAGCTGCTGGGAAGATTAATGCCCAGTATTAATATTTAAGTGGTAATATTTAGATGAAATCCAAAGTTGAATGAAATATTAATCTTCACAGAAGAGGCTAAAGTACTGGGGTCCTGGGGACCATGACTCACAGGTGCTCTGAGCACAGGGGACCTGTAAGGAAGTATTTCCTGGCCAGACAGAGAAGGGAAGTCTCCAGAAATCCCCCCACCCCGAGACTTGAACACAAGTCAGAGTCTTTCCAACATGGTAGGATGTGTGTTTTTGCTGGAAGGGTTGCAGAAGACCCCTCTAACTTTGTATCCCCAATGCAGGGGGTCCTCAGGGCAGAGAGGGAGCTTTGAGAAGGACAGACTCCGGGCCCCACTCTGACCAAGAGGCCTGGGCATAGCCACTCTTGGACAAAGCATGGGAATCTGCATTTGAACGCTCCCAGCATGGCCCTCATGGACCCGCTGGTCTAAAGGTGCCAGGTTCTGATCCCTGCTGCCTCACGGGGAGATGCCACTCACTGTTTCGTTCTTTTTGCTGAAGACAGGCATGGCCACGGTAGTGAGGAGCATCAGGCTCTGTGACTTCGAGGTAAAGAGCTGCCGGGGGAAAGGTAGAGGTCAGTGGGGAGGCTGGGGACCCACTGGTTTGCACCACTGAAAGCAAGTGGGGAATCACAGTCGTGGAGGCCAACAACTCAGAATCACCTTCCAATAGGAAGCGAGAGACCTTAGGTGAGGTGTCCCCTCTGTGCAAAAAGGGGAGCTGGCAGGAATGCTGGGTGAGCGGTGGCTGAAGAGGAGGACTAGGCCCGTGTCTTGAGCCCCCAGCCCAGCTTCCGCACGTGTTCACTAAGCTGTCTCATCCCGGCCAGGCCAAGGATGAGCATGAACACAGGAAACAGGCCAGGAGCAAAGAATCTTGGGATAGCATGAGTTTTCCCAGAAACCTCTGATATGAACTTGAGGTTGCTACCAACCATAGCCTTGCTCTCCTCTCCTCAGGACCCACCCTGCTGTCCATGTAGGCCTCCGTCCAGATGATGTCATGGTCATGGTTAATGACCATGGGGCGGCTCAGCACATGCAGATATTCCATCACGTTCTCCTGGGCGTCGGCCAGCGTGGAGATCTGCGTGTAGTAGCCTGGTGGCGGGGGTGGGGGGTTCCATGGTTGCAGAATGAGGAATGACATTCCCCAATGTCATTCAGAGTTTCTGGGCAGGTCCCACATGACCTCCTGGCTCACAGCTGGGCCCCTCTTGGGACAGCCCAGGCCATAGGAAACTGTTTCTCCAAGGTTATACCCTGTCCACCAGGGGCAGCTGGAGGCCAGAGGGAGACAAAGGCCCACACTGCCTCCACTGGGGACATCTCAGAGGGGTCTCCAAGCTCCACAGGAGTAGCAGGGGCCTTGATTTCAATGGCAGTGCTCCCCATTAAATATTCTATCTTGCCACTCCATCGTAGGGTCTGTTTTCAGAGCCACAATCAAAGCCAGTGATTCTTGTCCTCCTCTACTCCACAGCCTCTTAGTTTCCCTGATCACCATCCTTCCTCAGGTCTCTGGGGTTATGGGGTGGGTTCCTACAGCCTCTTCTCTGTAGCAGCCATAGTGTGATATTTAAAAGAGCAAATGGCTCATAAGGCTACAAATGGTTTAGTGCATGTTTACCTCTCTGGTCTTGTTGCTCATTACTTTGCACAAAACATTCATTCTTCATGCCAATAAAAAGGAACAGCTCTTAGGTCCCAGCATGCCTCTTATTTCAGACCATGTGAGCATGCTATTCCCTCCATCTGGAATACCTTTCCTTTCCATCTCCCAAACCTGGGGAAGCATCTCTTCCTTTGCACCCCTAGAACAGACCAGCCAGTCTGTGCCCTTCCACCATTACAGCACATTTTAGATTATATCAGATTCTAAATCTATTCTAATCACTCCTGATTCCCTAGCACCTGGAAACAGTATTGGGTACACAGTAGATGCTCAATGAATTTTTGTTAAATTAACAGAGCTTAAGGTGACACCGAAAAACCCAGTCTTGGGTTCTGGTCATAGATACAGAACTGATTGCACACAAAACATTAACCCCAAGAAAACAATGACCCTCTGTTTTTTCCTTTAGAGTTAATGGCTTAATTTGCATGTATGAAGCAAGGCGCTTTGCTCACCTTTATTGTTGCAGGCGATCCACTTTAAGCGGTCAGCAAAAGACACTTCTCTCCCAATAAGGTAAGTGAAAACTCGGACCTAATCCATAAGACGGGATGGGCTCAGCAGACACAAATAGTGTTATCTTCACTTTTGTGAGGCTTAGATGTTGGGGCAAGCCACTCTCAATTTGGGGTTCTCCAGTCACACCCACTTTTGGTCAGAGAAAATCCTAAGGCCAAGGCAGCAACATGGCTTTCCCTGGGCCACGGTGAATATGGAATAGGTTCAAGGCAAACAGTTTGGCTGTTCTTATGTCTCAAAACCGTGTTCTGGGGCGGGGTTGTGGCTCAATGGTAGAGTGCTTGCCTCACATGTGTGAGGCATTGGGTTTGATTCTTAGCACCACATATAAATAAATGAATAAAATAAGGTCCATCAACAACTAAAAAATAATTTTTTTTAATTAAAAAAACCCCACAAAAACATATTTTGGTCTCTGAAGTCTTTACACCAGTCCTTGGGGCCCAGGGTGACCCTATTTTGGAACTTCCAATTAGGACATACCTGAATTTATGAATGAATCTAATGGGAAAGAACATTGAACTTGAGGCTCTTCTGCCATTGTCCTCTCCATGGAGGTAGTGGGACAAGCACCCTCCTTCCCCATGACCTCCCGCAGAACAATCACCTTGCGGTCTGGCCAGTTATACTTCTTGAATATTGGCTCATAGCCCTCCACGGCCCCATCAGTGATCAGCATGATGGCTTGGTTGCAGACACTTCCTTGCCGGGCCTCTTGGAACTGTGCAGGGCAGGAGGAGTTCAGTCACCACAGAACAGGACTATCCCACCTCTGTCTCCAAGCTCCCTCCTAATCCCCTGGCTCTCCAGGCCTCACCGCCTGCAGGTACCTTCTTCAGGATCTGGAAGGCCTCATTCAGGGCCTGGTCCACGACCCCCACACCTTTGACCACCAGCTCTTCCACCAGCTGTTTGAAATGCTGTCAGGGTAAACAGTAGAGGGGACTCAGTGGATTGAACATTCTAGGGAACCTTCGTCTCTGGTCTGAATTGAGGAGGCTACTTGGAACTATTGCCAGAAGGGCATGATTGTGGGGTCCTAGCTGGATGATACGGTTAATCACATGGGAGGGACCCCTACAACAGACGTTTCTCAAGTGCCTCCAAGATAATGAGAATGAATGGCATGGCACAGATCCATCCTCCCACTGGAAGGAAGTGCAAACACGAGGCCAACCAGATGGAGAAGGACAGTCCAGGGCTGGAGGCAATGAATGACCTCAGCATCAAGCCCTTGACTCAGTCACAAGCATGTCACAGGAAGACTGTGGGGGTGCCAGGGACTGAGGCCAAGACTCGAGAGGACACTAAACCCAGACTTCCTGCAGATGGACATGAAAACGCTCCCTTTTAAGAATTGTTGCCATGTCCTCTTATCTTTTTCCTTTTATCAGAGGAAATGACTCACCCCTATGCCTTGGAATTTGTCCTCCCTTCAGGGAAACTGTCACGGAGACTGACGTGGAGAAAGGCCCACATGGGAAGTGAAGGGGGAAACTGAGCCTGGATCCTCACAGAGAGAGACTCACTTCCCCAAGGAAGGGAGACCCTTTGGATGTGAGGTCTTCTTGCTCACACTTTGATCTGATTAGCAGCAACACATCGATCAGGGTGATTTCCGGGGTGTCTATGAACAGGGTCTACCATCTTGCTTTCCAAGTAGGCAAAAGGAGCCACGAAGCAGTCTTCACAGACCCTGGTTCTGACCTGACAAGGGCACAGGGCCACGCGTGGACACTCACCTCTCGGTTGTCTCGATCCGCCTGGACCAGGATCCCTTTAAAACAGGGCTCAATATAATGGACGTAGTCATTGTACTGCAGTCGCGGCGAGGAGGGAGGAGAGAACAGACGGATCAGGGTGGGAGTCAGGGCCCAGCAACAAGGCTCAGGAAGTCCCAGCTGCTCAGGAGTAGGGCTCACGTGGGCACCTGCGTAGTGTCTCGGGGTGCTCTGAGCTTTTTGCGGTTTGTCTGACCAGAGTAACAACAGAGCCTTTGCTTTAAACATTCTCCCTCAAACCTGGCCCTGGTACGTTTCCTCAGTTGGCTGCCTCAGTGACACCTTCCTGAGCCTACAGAGAGACCCTGAAGTTACCGAAAGAATCTCTTTGTTCTCTGCCCCCAAAACCAGATGAGATGCTGGTCTTGCACCAGAATCCCACATGCGGGTCCCTCCTTAATGGGCCTGAGTAGGGGATTAGAAGAAGTGCTGTTTTATCTTTGCCCTGCATTTATGCAGAGGGTCCTTTAACTATCAGCAGTGGGAGGAGTAAGGAGAAAAATGAATCATCACTGCTCCCCTTTTCTTAATTACCCCACTCCTCACAATTGGAATACGAATTTTCAAGGTGTCCCTAATCCACCTTCTGCTTAAGTAAGGGACTGTGATGACATCACAGCAGAGCTGCATGGGTTCTGGGGACCCTGGGGTGATGCTTCCCTCTTTAGTTACTTCGTGGCAGCTGGGGAAGCAGGACAGGAGGCGGGAGAAAAGGACTGGGCAGGCTGTGAGGGACGAGGGTGCTGTCCCTCTCCTGTGGAATGTGGAACCTATATTCTGTGGTCCTCCTGTCACTGAAGGTCTGGGGTCAGGGAGGAGAGAAGGGGGCTAGGAGTGATGCAGGTGGGTAAGCTGAGGCCTCGGGGAGCAACTCAGGGACTGGGGGGCATCCTCACACCCCAACATGGTCATTGAGAAGTTAGACAATTTTTCTTGACATTTCTTTACTAAGTCAACTCCTGTAAAGAAGAGAAATGCCAGTAATGTGGTAGACTGGTAGAGGAGGTTTTTGGATCATGTGGTCCTCAAAAGAATACCCCACGGTGGACAGTCTACTGTGCGTCTGTTGAGGGCTGAGCTGACCAACCCCTTTCATTGGATTTTTAAATCATTTGCCTCACTTATGTCTCCCCTCTACTTTCCCCCACTGTGTCTGGATTTGGTGGGATAAAGGAAGTGGGAGAACTGGAATTGTCAGAGAGGAAGAACCAAGGATCATTTGTCCTCCAGCAGCATGGGAGGCTGTTCAGGGACAGGCATTATTCAAGAGCACATGATGTGAATAAAGTAGGTCTAACTTGGCCAGTGCTTCTTAACCAGTATTAGATCTAGAGTCCTCTGAAAAACTAACAAAAGATATGGACTCAGAAAACCAGATGTGTACATTTTACATAAGATTTTAGAAACTTCCCAGACTTCCTGAAGCCCATCCTTAGGCGAACCATGCACCTTATGCTGGGGGCCCCAGTTACAGGGGAAATAATTTTTGCCTGATGAGAGGCATCCACTGGCTATAAGTTAAAGTCTTGACACAGATGGAGGAAAGTTTTCCTAGAGCAAGTGAGAGCTACCCCAGCACAGGGAGGCACATTTACCGCAATGATATTAACAAAGTCATTCTCTCCCAGGGTGTCCAAGATGGTGATGATGGTGTGCTTGGCAATAGCCATCCTCAGCCCCTTCATGCTGCCGCTTATGTCCACCAAGATCACTATGTCCTTGGGAGAAGTAGCAGCTTGTATGTACCTTTAGCAGAAAGAAAGGGACAGGTCAGAAAAAACACTTGACCAAGGGCCTTCAGCTATTTCTATTTAGATTCTGCCCCAAAGTCAGTCCATGTCCCCTCAGTGACAGGTTTTATCATGCCCCATAATCACTGGACTCTGAAGTCATTCAGGGAAGTGAAATGTTTCCACTTGATGGGACTGGTCAAGTCCCTCATCCTTTTTTGACTTCGACCAGCGAGGATCCCTGAGAGGCTGGCAGCAGGAAAGGAGAGAGCTGGATTCCAGCCTGGAGTAGGTTACAGATGTGCCAGAAAAAGGGTGTTGAGAGAGAGGAGGACGTAACACAAGATAGAGTTGGGTCATCCCAGTGTCCTGGAAGGGGGTCTGGTTTGGAGAGACACTCCAATCCATGCTGGAGCACACATGGCTGTGGAAGGAGGAGTCCAGCTACCCTAACTCTTCCTGCTCTTGTGTGGAATTAAGCTTCTACATACCCAAGGCCTTGGGTGGTGCTGGGGGGGTGGGGACCATGAGTGGAGCAAAACCAAAGCACTTCCCTGTGAGCTCTTACCAGCCACGGTTTCGACAGTCGAAGGTAATGACTCCATTCTCATCCGGTGTCCATTTTATACCTGGGGAAATCAAGGCTGGTTCTTTGACTAGCTCAATGAGGTCACCCCAGAGCCCCTGGCTGGGTGCTAAGTCCCAGGACAGTTAGGATTCCCAGGGCAGGACCTGCTTTGGACACGGGCAGGAGGGCAAGGAGCACCTGACCACATCCTACAAACTGAGGCAGCTGGAAAGGAGATATCACCCAAAATTCAAAGGGCCAAAATTGGGAATAAGTTCACAGACAGAAAGGACCCCTATATGTGGAGCCTTGGGCTTTTTTTGAGGCTCAATGTCCTATCAAATAGTGGAAGGGGAAGCTCTGGAATGGTGTGATTTTAACATCCATTACCATCTAGCAAAGTATGGACAAAGAGAAGAAAGAGCCAGGCGCTTTGGCTTCTGCTCTGTACTCAGGTTAAGCTCATTAGCACTCCTGATCCTCCCTGGGAGAAATGATGTGACTGCACGATTATAAGCTCCTTGAAGTCAGGGATTCCTGGACCAAGCAGAGCTCATAATGTCTGTCACCTGAATGAAAGAATGAACGGATGGCCAGCCATCAAAGACTTTGCTTTGACCACTAGTAGAGAACCTGGGATAAATTTGTTCTATTCATCTAACCCAACATTTAGATAAAGACACACAAAGCACAGAAAACACTAATGTGATCCACAATAAAAATCTCTCTTTGGAGTGACTTTCACAATTTGGAACAGAGGGTTCAAAATAAGATTTAAAAATTGTAATTATTGAAATTGTAATATATTGTGCTTGCACTAGAAAAGAAAATGTGGTGGTATCATGACTATCTAGAAGCTTCAAGGGATCTTCTAATTTCACAGCAGTTTTACTTTAGATATGATGTGCCCTTTCAGACACTGCTGGATTACAAGGGTAGAAAGAGGATTCAGGGCCCTTTGAGTGAGAGGCAGCAAAACTTAAGAGCCCAGGAATTACAGAAGTCGAAACCACAAATATAAAATAAAGGATAGGTGTGTTTGAGAAATCACAAAGAATGTTCAATAATGAAGAAATAGTCTTAAAAATATAGAGAATTTTGAGAAATGAATTATTCATAGGTAAAGAGAAAATTCACTCAGTTAAAGGAGTTATCCAGAATTGTATACAGGGTAGAATGAAAAGGTCTAATACATGTCTGATTGGAGACACAGAAAGAGGAAAGTTTGAGAAGGATAACTTTAAAGAAATTATGTTGGCAAATGTTCTAGAGCTGATAAAACAAACTCCTCAGACCAGGGACCACAAAAGATCTCAAGCAGGATGAATAAAAAGACAATATTACTCAGCCATAAAATATGAAATGAAATTATGGCATTTGCCAGAAAATGGATGGAACTGGAGACTTATCATGTTAAGTGGAATAAGCCAAATGTTCTCTCTGATATGTGGATGCTAACACACAATAAAAGAGGAGAGGGAAGAATAGAAGTTCATTAGACAGAAGGGAATGAAGGGAAGGAAGCGGGGATGGGAATGAGAAAGACAGAAGAATGAACTGGACATAACTCTTCTATGTTCATATATGAATACACGACCAGCATAACTCCATATCATGTAACCACAAAAATGGGAAGTTATATTCCATGTACGTATGCTATGTCAAAATAGTCCTACTGTCACGTACAACTAGAAAGAAGAAATAAATAATCTAATTAATAAAAAACAAACAAACAAACAAGACACTCACACTTAGTGAAACTGCAGAACTTCAAAAGCAAATAAATACATATCTTGAAAAAAGTCAGAAAGACCAAAACACTCAACACTGGTGGAAGCCACAAGCCAGAAGCAAACAAATAAAAACCCAAACATATAAAAAAGAAACCCATCACCACCACCCCAAACAACAAAAGCCAGTCTTAAATGTTGAGAGAAAAGAAGTTAATTTAGAATTGCACTCCCAGCAAAAACATCATTCACGAATGAGGACAAGGGTCTGGGGCTGGGGCTCAGAGGTAGAGGGCTCACCTCGCATGTAGGAGGTGCTGAGTTCGATCCTCAGCACCACATAAAAATAAATAAATAAAATAAGGGTACTGTGTCCAACTACAACTAAAAATATATTTTAAAAAGAATGAGGAGAAAAAAAGCACCCGTAGGTAAACACAATGGGCAGAGCATGCTGGGTCGGCTCTGTGAACATCAGACAAAGGAGACTTAAAATGAAACGTGTCACAGTGCTAATGAGATGAAGCAAACCAAAAAACGAACAAAGACAGAAAATTTAGTCGGTACTATTTTAGTCGGTGACCAAAATACCCAACCAGAACAACTTAGAAAAGTTGATTTCGACTCCTGGTTTCAGAAATTCAGTCCATGGTTGGCTGACTGCTGTGCTCTGAGCCTGAGGTGAGGCAGAACATTATCACAGAGCAGAGTGGGGAGGGGGATCAAGGCACCAGAAACGAAATATAAACCCCAAAGGAATGTCTCCAGAGGCTCACTTCCTCTAGTCATACCCTACTTGCCACTCAGTACAGAAGACCAAAGTGGAGTGACAGTTGCCAGAGGCTGAGGGGAAGAAATAACAGAGAGTCAAGATTTAATGAGCCTAGAACTAAAGCTTTGCAGAATGAAAAGGGTTCTGGAGATGGATGGTGTTGATGGTTGTACAGTGACAGCACACTCAATCCCAGTATGCACTTAAAAATGTACTCAAAGATGAAAGATATAGAACATTTTATGTTATGTATATTTTTCCTCAATTTAAAAATTAAAAAAAATTACAAACTCTATACCGATCAAAACTTGTGAGAGCAGCAAAAGTAGAGCTTCGGGTGGCAGGTACAGCCTTAATACTTACTTTAGAAACACAGAAAGGCCAAAAATTTAAACTAAGTGTCCATAAGAGGTTAGGAGGAGGAACAGCAGAATAAATCCAAAGAAAGGGAAAAAAGAAAAAAATTTAGATCAGAAAGTTAGAGCCAAAATAGATCAAATATGAAACAAAGAACTAATAGAGAACAACCAACCAAAACAAAAGACAATTCCTGAAAAGACTAACAAATAGAGAAACCATTGGAAAATTATGAAAAATACATATAATTATACAAATAAAAAGATACATAATAATATATATAGCAGAGATTTAAAAGAGAATAATAGATTCATATGAATAAATCTGAAAACTCAGATGAAATGAATGGATTCTGAATAAAAGTATTTCATTAAATTTTAGGAAGAAATAGAAAGTCATATTAATGTTTCAAGAATTAAATAAATTGAAGTGATAATTTTATATCCCCATATAGAAAACTTCAGGCCAATGTGGTTTTATAGATGACTTCTATGAAACTTTGAAGGAAGAGATAATCTTATTCAAATTCTTCCCAAAGCCAGAAAAAAAGAGAGAGTGCACTCCAATTTATTTTACAAAGCTAGTATAACTTTGAAAATCCAACATGTACAGAAAGAAAAATTAGAAGACCATTTCACTTGTAAATATAGACACAAAAATCCTCCTCCTTTTTTTTTTTTTTTTTTTTAATGAAGCTGAGAATTGAAGCCAGGGCCTTGTGCATGATGGACAAGTGCTCTACCATTGAGCTATGCCCCCAGCCCTAGATGCAAAAAACCTAAACAAAATATTAATAAACTGCCAGGCACTGAGGCACATGCCTGTAATTCCAGTGGCTTGGGAGACTGAGGCAGGAGTATCATGAGTTCAAAGCCAGCCTCAGCAAAAGTGAGGCACTAAGCAACTCAGTGAGACCCTGTCTCTAAGTAAAATACAAAATAGGTCTGGGGTTGTGGCTCAGTGATTGAATGCCCCTGAGTTCAGTCCCTGGCACCTACTACTAATAATAATAACAACAACAACAATAATAAAAGGATTTACTATAATCAAGTTAGGGTAGTCATAGGAAGGCAAGGATAGATTCACATTAGAAAATTCAATAGTTAAGTGGGAAAAATATAATATGTATTTCACAGAAGAGGAAGAATAGGGAGCTAACATAAAATGGTGCTCTACTTCATGAGTGACCAGGAAAATGCAATATCAAACCACAGTGAAATGCTATTTTTTTTTGACTAAAAATTCATCAACAAAAATTTTAAAATTTAATGATATCCAGAGTTAAAGAAGATGTGGATCTCTTAGTCATTGCTTATTGGAATATAATTGGTGCAAGCTTTTGAAACACAATTTGAAATTTTTTGTCAAAGGTGAACATTCATATATCTTAAAACTTAGCAAGGAGCTGAGGTTGTGGCTCAGTGGTAGAGCGTTTGCCTAGCCTGTGTGAGGCACTGGGTTTGGTTCTCAGCACTGCTTATAAATAAATTAATTAAATAAAGGTCCGTTAATAAAAAAAAAAAACTTAGCAATTTTATTCCTAGGTTTAAAGCTAAGGGAAACTCATATCTTAGGAGATAAGAGTCTTTATAACAATATTGCTTATAAAAATGAAAAACAAAAATGGGAAGCAATTCATATAGGATCAAAAGGATGGATAAACTGTGACAAAGAAGACGTGACAATACAGATGAAGAAGCAAGCGCCAAAAATCCATATACTAAACTAGTTTTATGTATTTCAAAGAACAAGCAAAGTAGGAAGAGGATTTTGGGAAGATGACAAGAGTAGGCAGCACCAGAAATCCATCTCCCCATCTAGAGAAAAACTGTGCTGGTGGAATCTGTCTGATGTAACTATTTTGGAACTTTGGGGTCTATTAAAGGCTTGCAACTTGTAGGGGAAGTCTTTGATGATATATTGCAGTTAATTCCTTTCAATTTTAGCTCCTAGTATAATAGCAGCTATCCACCCCCCACACCCTATCCCCTGGCTCTGTGGCAGGCAGCTGTGCATGTGTTCTCAGAGCAGCTTGTACACAGCTTGCAGGAGCCAGCATGAGCAAAGATGGAGCCTGCATATATGAAGAAAATTATTCCTGACCATGCCTGCCCAGGAAAATGCTCAGAAGAGACAGAGAAAACCTTAAATTTACACCTCAGGCTGATCTTCACCCCAGAGAGCCTACCAAAAAACGAACAAACAACAAGCACACAATCAAACAAGCCAAAAACCATCACTAAAACAATAGTAAAACCTTGGAGAAGGTAGAGAGTCTAGTTTTCAGTATTATCACACTGTTAGATTTAAATGTTCAGTTTTCAATTAAAAAAAATCACTGGGCTTACAAAGAAATAAGAAAGTGTGGCTCAGTCAAGGGGGAAAAACTGTCTGAAAAATATCCAATGCAGATCTATTAGACAAAGACTTTACAACTATCTTCAAGATGCTCAAAGAACTAAAACAAGATGGAGAGAAAGTCAAGAGACAATATATAAACAAAATGGAAATATTGGTAAAGAGATAGAAAACCTAAAGAGAATTTTTAAAAAAGAAATTCTAGAACTGAGACTATAATAACTGAAATGAAAAATTCACTAGAAGGATTTAAAGAAAAATTTGAGCAGGAAGAAAATAACACTAGTGAAATTAAGATGGAACAATGAAGCATGGATGGTGAAAGGAGACCCTCATCATTATACAAAATACATGTATGAAGATGTGAGAAAAAAATATATAGAAAGGAATAATAGAGGTCAGAAGACCACATTTTGACATCATTAATTTACAATAAAAATATATACCTGTATTGTCTCAACCTAGAAATTTGTATCCTCAAAAATATATTCTCAAAATAAATGAAAACAATAAATTTTAAAAAATGATGGGACAATGAAAATCATCGAGTCTGAGGGACAGATAAAAAAAAAGGTTGAATAAAAATGAACAGAGTCTCAGGACTCTGTTCAAGTTGGGACTCCATCAAGTTGACCAACATCACTGGGGAGTATCCCAGAAATAGAAGAGTAAGAGAGCAGGTAAAAGAGAGTACTTGAAGAAACAACAGTTGAAAACTTTCCAAATTTGATGAAAGACACGAATATAAACATCCAGGAAGCTCAACAAACTAAGTAAGGTGAATTCAAAGAGATCTATATTAAGACACATTATAATCTAGTTTTCAAAAAGCAAAGAAAAAGAGAGAATCTTAAAAGCAGCAGAGAAATTAAGACATTCTCATAACTGAGGGAGTTGATCATTACTAGACATTCGATAAAGACCTCAATAAAAGTAAAGACAAAGGCAACCATAAAACTAGTACTTAACACTAGTTTGAACTCTACTCTTTGTTTTCTGCATGATTTTAAAGCCCAGTAAAATTTAAAAAATTATTAGTCTAAAACAAGTATTATTATGACTTTGGTAATTCCACATCAGGTTTTTTACATAATTTAAGAGATTAAGTCCTTTAAAAGAATTATTGGTTTATTTTGAGGCACATGATGTATAAGGATGTAATTTTGTGGCATCACCCACCAAAGGGGTGGAAAGGAAGCTGTAAATGATTAGGGTTTTGCATGTTATTGAAGTTGATCTGGTATAAATTTAAGTTGGATATTATAATTTTGGGATGTTAACTGTAATCTCACTTGTAACCACAAACAAAATGGTTATAGAATATGTACAAAAGAAAATGAAAATAGAATTTAAAAGATCAACTAAACATAAAACAAGACAGTATTTCAGGAAATGAGGACAAAAAATTATAAGGAATATAGAAAACAAATAGAAAAAAGAAAAGGAAATAGCAAAATGATAAAAGTTCCTCCTTATTAGCAAATACTTTAAATATAAATGGATTAAACTCACCAACCAAAAGACAGAGATTAACAGCTTTGATAAAAACACGATCCAACTATATGCTGCCTATAAGAGACTTCAGATCCAAAGACACAAATAGGTGAAAGTGAAAGAATGAAAAGAGATAGTCACAAAAATAGTATCCAAAAATGATCAAGATTGGTATGTATAGTATTAAACAAAAATAATTTAAACTAAAAAGCTTATGATACATAGAGTAATAATATATATTAATAAAAGGTTTAGTACAGCAAGAAGATATAACAGTTGTGAATATGCACCTAATAGATTATTAAAGCACATGAAACAGACACTGACAGAATTGAAGGGAGACGTAGACAGCTCTGCAGTAACAGAGACTTCAATACTCAACAACATAATAACTCAGCTGAGTCTAACACACATATACAGAACACTCTACCACCAACATACTCTTCTCAAGTGCACCTGGGACACTTTCCAGGATAGACTATATGTTGTTAGGCTATAAGTTTAGTCTCAGTAGATTTTAAAAGATAGCTAATATACAAGGTATTTTTTTTAACCACAATGGAATGAAGTTAGAAATCAATAACAAAAATTAACTGGAAAAATCACAAGTTTGTGGAAATGAAATAATACACTCTTAAAGAACAAATGGGTCAAAAAATTAGAATAAAACAAAAGAATGAAAATGAAAACAGCATACTAGAGCTTATGGGTTAGAGTGAAGGCAATGCTAAAGGGCAGATTTATAGCTATTAGGAAATAAGGGAACTAAAAAGTGTATTCTTTTTAGTTCCCTTAAACTGACAAAGCTTTATTTAATGAGAGGGAATAAGAAAAAGAAGACTCAAGGTATTAAAATTAGAAATAAAAGTGGGGATTGTATTACCAATTCTATAGACATAAAAATGACTGTAAGAGAAGGTTATGCACAATTGTATGCCAACAAATTGGATAGCTTAGATGAAACGGACAAATTCCTAGAAACAGAAAACTCACTAACACTAAATTATGAAGAAGTGTGAAATATAACCCAACCTATAACTAATAAGGGGATTTAATAAAAAATAAAAAATCTCTCCACAAAGTAAAGCTCTGGACTTGATGGTTTCACTGGTAAATATGGCCACATGCAAAAAACCCATTCCAATACACAAAAAACTTTGAAAAACTGAAAAGAATAAAATACTTTTTAACCTTTCTGTAAGGCCAAAATTACCTTAATCCAAAGTCAGAAAAGATATTATGAGAAAAGAAATCTACAGACCAATATTCCTTAACATTGATGCAAAACTCATCAATAAAATACTAGGAAAGAACCAAATAAACAACAAAACAAAACAAATTCAGCAGCACATTAAGAGTTTATGCCAAGGATTCATTTCTGAAGTGCAAAGATTTTTCAACATACAATAATTGACCACTGTAATATACCCATTAACAGAATAAAGAAAAAAAAATCCACACGATCATCTCAATTGATGCAGAGAAAATGTTTGACAAAACCCAACACCTTTTATCATAAGAAAGACTCAGTAACTAGCAATAGAAGGAAACTACTTCGACATAATAAAAGCCATATATGAAAAAAGCCACACAGTCAATATCACACTTGGTGAAAAATTGAAAGCTTTTCCTCTAAGATCAGATATAAAACAAATAATTCTGCTTTTTCCATTTCTGTTCAACACAGTACTGGAAGCTCTGACCAAAACAAGTAGGCAAGAAAAAGAAGCAAAAAACCATACAAGATAGAAAAATAAAATGATCTCTTCACAGACTATATGATCTTATATGTAGAAAGCCCTAAAGATATCTCTCTCTCTCTCTCTCTCTCTTCTCTCTCTCTCTCTCTCTCTCTCTTTCTCTCTCTCTCTCTCTCTCTCTCTCTCTCTCTCTCTCTCATACACACACACACACACACACACACACTTAGGCTGAATAAATAAATTCAGAAAAATTGCGGGATACAAAGTTAGTTGAATTTCTATTAATTAATAATGAACAATCTGGAAAGAAAATTACCAAAATATTTATATTTATAATAGCATCAAAAAGAATAAAATAGGAATTAACCAATAAGGTGAAAGATTCATTTTGTACAATGAAAACTGCAAATATTTCTGAAAGAAATTAAAGACAGGGATGGAAATAGGAAAGACAGAATGACAGAATGAATTGGACATAACTTTCCCATATTCATATATGAATACATGACCAGTGAAACTCCATATCATGTATCACCACAAGAATTGGATCCTAATTAGAATAAGTTATATACTCCATATTATGTATAATATGTCAAAACACACTCTACTGTCATGTATATATAAAAAGAACAAATTTTTTTAAACTAAAAAAATTTTTTAAAGAAATTAAAGACAGAAATAAATGGAAACACACACCCTCTTCATGGTCTGGACTATTAGTATGTCAACACTACCCAATCTACTGATTCAGTGCAATCTCCCTCAGAATCTCAATGACATTTATTGCAGAAATAGAAAAACCCATCTTTAAAATCTGCATACTACAGTGATGCAGCCACATCAATGTTTATAGCAGCTCAATTCACAATAGCCAAATTATGGAACCAACAGAGATGCCCTTCAACAGATGAATGGATAAAGAAAATGTGGCATATATACACAGTGGAATATTACTTAGCCTTAAAGAAGAGTGAAATGATGGCATTGCAGGTAAATGGATGGAATTGGAGTCAAGCATGAAAAGACAAATGCTGTGTGATTTCATTTCTGTGAGGAACCTAGAGTAGTCCAAATCATACAGAGACACTGTAGAGTGATGGTAGCCAGTGGCTGGGGTGTAAAGGGGAGAATGGGGAGTTCCTGGTATTGGGTGCACAGATTCTGTTTATAAAGGTGGAGAGAGCTGGTGATGGCCACACAACCCAGTTTACTGAGGGGCTAAGCCCCAGGGTTCCAGAGAACAAGCCCAGAAGATCATGGAAATGCCACCAATGTCCTCACCTGGATAGATCCTGAAGAATCCAGTTGCGCTGCCAAAATACTGCCAGGTCAGTGTAGGGTCTCTCTGAAAATTCTCCACAAAAACAGGGTTCAGGGCTTCAGACATGTAGACTCCATTTAAAATATCTGGATCTGAAGGGCAAGATGATAGAAGAAACTTCAGGGGTGACTAAGGTGCAAGCAGAAGTAGCCAAATCCTCGCATGCTAAATAGGCATGCGCATCGCACGCGCACGCACGCACCCCCCACACACACACACACACATACACACACACCCTCTGGTCCAGAGACTGAGTTCTTTCCCTACTATGGTTTGGATGTATTTGAGGGTGTCCTCAAAGGTTCATATGCTACAAGTTTGGCCTCCTGCAGCAATTTGAGAGGTGGTAGAGTTTGGTGGGAAACAATTGAGTTACTGAGGGCACTGCCCTTGGGAAGGAATTTTTGTAGTTCTTATATGGCCCTGGTTGGTTCTTAAAGGGTTTTTTTTTAATAAAAGAACAAGATTGGATCCTCCCTACTCTTTTTTTTTTTTTTTTTTTGGTATTGGGATTAAACCCAGGGATGCTCTACCACTGAGCTACACCCCCAGGCCTTTTTATTTTTTATTTTGAGACAAGATCTTGCTAAGTTGCTTAGGGCCTCACTAAGTTGCTGAGACTGGTCTTAAACTTGTGATCCTCCCAAGTCTCTGGGATTACAGGCATGGCATGCACCACCATGACCAGCTCCACCTCACTCTTTGACTTCCACTCTCATGGGCACTTCCACCATGATGCCATCCACCATGATGTGACACAGTTTGGCCCCCAGCCCAGTGCCAGTACTATGTTGTTTGGACTTTTAGCTTTCAAAAATGTGAGCTAAATAAACTTCTTTTCTTTATAAGTTACTCGGTCTCAGATATCTTGTTCTACCAATGAAAACAGACCAATACACCATACTGTGTAGAAAAATTTCTTTACTCATCCTTAGTTAAGGAGATTGGAAAGACAATTTATAGCCTGCAGTGCTACTCAGGCAAAGGAGGCAAATTCGTTGGTAACACTAGTATCACCACCCCCACCCTCACAACTACCAAAACAGTTCCAAGAGAGTGATAGCCCATGGGAGCTATGGTGGCAACCTTTGTTGTACACGTTGGTGGGCAGCTGCACATTGCTGATGGAGGTGTTCACACGCAGGTTGCTGAAGTGTGCGTTGGACTCCAGGACAAACTCGGCTCCCAGCTCCACGTAGTTGCCATTCTCATCCTTTTCATTGATCAAGACTGAGTTGTAGTAGTCAAACTAGGGACAGAGGGGCATCAACCCAAGAGAAACAGAAGACACAGGGGAGTTTTCAGAGAGAGCCAGAGAGAATGAAATGACTTAAGTCAGAAGAATGTGAGAAGAACTGGACAAACTGGTGGCCAAGTTCAGGGTGATATGGGGATGACACATGTCCAGATAACTGGAACTGAGGACACTTAAGAGTAGTTTTTGGTGTAACTTGTCCTGATTATTGCCAGGTTGTCTGCTCGGTTTCGTGTGGGTCAAAGACAGAGTCAGAGGCAGACAGATAGAGATTCAAGGAGAGATAGAGACAAAGAGCCTCATCAGCACCATTAGTTTTCTTCAGGTGGGAAGGGTGCTGGAGACCAGAATGGTGCCCAGGTGGCCCTATGCCCTCAGCCTGTGGCTCCCATGTCCCTCTTTGAGGGACAGTGGCCTTATTTCTGACTCTTCCACACAGTGTTGGAGGGTCCACTTGGATTAGTACCCATGGATCCATAACCAGCCTGGCCTCCCCATTTCCTCCATGCTACAGGGGTCACACCCTGCCACCAGGGCTATTACTGCAACACCCCACACCCCTCCAAGCTCCAGCTCCCAACGCTGCAGCCAGCAGTAACTTTCTAAAGCCCATGTCCAGCCATGTCTCCCCTCCCTCCAGGCTTACCATTCCTCGCAGAAGGAAAACCAGATCCTGACCCTGGCATTCTAGGTTCCTACCATATCTCCCATCACCCCTCCAAGGCCATGTTCTGGGTCACCTTCCTCTGGACACAAAGCAGGCCACCCACTACTTCTTTTCTGTCTTCTCTTTTCCCTTAGCCTAACGACTCTCCTCCAGGCCTTGCCTGCCCAAATCCACACAACCTGTGGCCCAGGCCTCGTGCAGCCCTGCCTGCAGGAGTTTCTGGTGGCCCTCCCTCATCTAGTCCTCATTCTCCTGTTGCCTGGTTGACCTATCCTTGTGGACTGGTCACATGCCTTCCATGAGAGCAATGTGGACTGTGAGCTTCCTGAGGTCAAGACTATGCCCACTCTTGAGCTCAGGGCTTGGCTTTGCCCATGGGGGCGAACAATATGTTTTACAAAATGAGTGGATCACCACTCTACACTCCACCCCTATATCCAGTATCAGGCAGTTGGATCTAGACACCCTTGGTGGCCACTGGGCATGCGTTGTTAAACCCTCTAGTGCCAGCTCTGGCAGAGGACTTACCACCAGAGATGCATTGAACTCATGGTTCAGGTCTGCCTCCTCAGCAGCCTCCACCAGACTCTAAAGGACAGGAAGGCAAAGGGGACAGAGAATGGGCAAAGGGGGTCATGGGTCCCTAGTAGGTTAACCATAGAATCACCATGTGCCCCAACAATTCCACTCCTAGCTGCTACCCGAAGCCAAGCACCCTTGCTCTCCTCCTCTCCTCTCCTTTCCCTTCCTTTCATTCCTTTGGCCATGAGGAACCACTTTCATGGTCCCCAAGTGATCTGGGAAGCAGAAGTACTTATACTGATAGGCCCTGTGCTAAGGAGACTTTGTCACCAGAATTCCACCAAGCTTAGCTGGGCCAGGTAGGAACAGAATGTCTCCAACCCTTGCATGAAGTGTCCACTTAAAGAATCCTGGTTGGTGTGAACCGATAGATACAGCAGGGCTTGAGAGGCACAGGCCCACACTCCCTTGCACAGGAATCAGACCATCCCAAACCAGTGTGGTCTCTGAAAGGACTGATAAGACTAGCCACATCCTCTGGGAAGCCCTGAGAACAAAGAGAGAAGAAATGGGGCTGGGTGGTGGGCTGGCAAACCTTGACAGCTTCGACCTTCCTGCGGAGCATGTTCTCCATGTCCTCTGAGAACTTCCTCACCAGCTCCAGGCCATCCACCTCCTCGATCTGCAGACTGGACTCCACATCCTTGTATTTCTGTTCAGGACAAAGCGGGAGCAATGGGCACACTTTGTTCTGTACCGGGATGCTTGTGCCTGACCACATGTGGCCTCCACCCTCTAGGCAAGTGTGTCCACACATGCAAAGCCTGGTTCACTCAGCTGGAGGGAAGGTCAGGCTCTCTCTTCTTTGCATAATAGCACCAATAATCATAATAGCTGCCTCTTTTCAAATGCCCTCAGCCAATGAACTTGACCAAGGTCAACAGCCATTGAGCAGGGCAGCCTGGATGGGACCAAGGCTCCCAGAATTCCATGCCCACTAGTATGGGCATTGAGGATCACTGCCTGACAAACTGTCAGTGAGCCCAGGAGAGCCTGGAGAACTGGGTTCAAATTCAGTTTCTGGACCCAGGAGAGACCATTTCCCACTGAGTATTCATGATGCCTGTTTAACTAGCTCTGCAGTCTGTTGGCCCTGTGACTTTAGGCAAATCACTCAGTTTCCTCGCCTGTAAGACTGATGTTTCCATGACTTAGAGAAGGCTCTAGAACGTGGAGACTCTAAAAAATGTTTTTACCTAAAACTGCCACACAATTACTGCTCTGTCTTCCTCACCTGGGGCTGGAGGGTGCAAATGAGAAAATCAAATGAGTTGGTGTTTGCAACATAGGTATTATGAGGGGAAGCTGGGGTCTTAGCTGTCATTGTGGGGGTAGCAAGTGGTGCGGAGACCAAGTACTATAGGGAAGGGGAGATAAGAGAGCGAGGACTGCAGTGTGGTCACGGGCAGGCATGGAAGCTGCGATTCGGCATCACTTATGAGATGTGAAGATGCCTCATGGAACTGTGGTGAGAAATCCATTGTGAACATAAAGCTCTGACTGCATGGGAATGATAGAGAAGGTGAGCTATTATTAAAACTGCTCTGGGAGTTTTAACTCCTAGAGAAAAATGAAGTTTCTTATTATCTGGCACAAGGACAGGCTAGTCATACATCTGCACAAAAAGAACTGAATAGATAAAGGATGGAGGTGCTGCAGCCCTGTCTCCTCCACAAGGGCTTTCTGCCTGTGGGCTCAGACCACTGCTAGGGCACCACGTGGGCACTCCAGCTCCTGGACATGGCTGTGGGCCTGAGGGCAGGAGGTAAGGACCACTCTTTCTGCCCACCGGCTTCTACCTACGGCCCTTGCACTGCCCTTTGAGGTCCACTGCCCCCTCCTCCTGCCTGCCCCCCTCTATCATGTGTTAGACCTGTACCCAAGTCTGCCCACACTCTGCTCCCCTTCGTTTTGAGCAGCCTTTCTGCCCACCCAATGAGGCTCTTGCGGGTTTAGGTCCATGTTGACATCAGCTTCCCAAGGAGCTGACTGACCATGCCACCATACTGTCCCCATTAACTGGCTCTGGAGTTGAGCAAATTATTCACCTCCCTAGGCCTTGGTTTCCTTATCTGAAAATGAGGAATTTAGACGAGATGATCTCCAAGACCCTTCAAAGTACTGACATTTGAGGACTCTGCTTCTCTACCAGGGAGGAGACCTGACTGACCGCCCTCTGACCTTGACCACCCCATGATCAGTTACTGACCTTCTGCAGCAAGAGGGAGCCAGAGTATCTGGTCACCGTGTCCAACAGGCCCCGGCCAAAGGTTTCTGCCCACAGCTTCACTCTGCCAGGGGATGAAAGTCAGTGTGTGTACGCAGGCCTCCAGGTGCACGCATGTGCAAAGCAAGTGTCTCACACAGACACACACAGGACACAAGCACACAGAAATACACATGATACAGAAATCCACACACAGGTATGAGTATACACACACACACACACACACACACACACACACACACCACACACACTAACACACACTTAGAAACACACACACAGAGAGCTCTTGACCCTCTTCCTAGGCCCTGAAGCTGCAGCCCTGGCCAAGGCAGAAGACTGGAGAACCCACCAGGGCCAGGAGCTGCACCAGGGTTCAGTGACCCCCGCTGCTTGGCTGGTTCTCCTGCTGAAGGTCACAGGACCAATGAGTCTACAACCAAGTTTGACCCCAAGGCCTCTGGAGCTCTGTTTTTTTTTTTTTTTTTTTTTTTTTTTTGAGTAGAAAAAGGGGAGGAGAGGAAGGGAAGAGGTGATGCACAGGTTCAGGCAGGGTGGGGAAGACCCCAAGAACAAAACTGGAACTTCCTGGGCACAGCTGCGTGTCTTGATGAGCCATTTATACTTGTGTTTACTTACTCAAGGTCACTGGGGACCACTGAGCCTTCCTCAAAGACAGCCTGAGGAGAGGGGGGTGGGGGAAGGCTCCTAGTGGCTTTCCTGAGGCCCAGGGCAGGGCAGGCTGGAAGGGCGAGAGGAGGCCACACCTAGGTCTTGAGTAGGCTGCTGGTGGGGAAACCCTGACCTCTTCTCCACTCCCCAGAAGTACACTGAGATCCTGATATCTGGGAGGATCCAGGGGTCCTGAGGTTCTCCAGGTGGAGCAAATGTGATTGGTCTGTGTGATCATTCCAAGATCAGCATTTAATCAGTGACTCAACCAAAATTTATTGAGGTCTTATTATGTACACAACCTAGGGTCACACCACAGTGCAAAACCTTCACTTAGGAGACAGCCCGTCCCATATAGATAGCATAATACAAATTTGAAGGGGGTCCCATGGAGCTGGGGGAGTAGCAGTGATGGTAAGGGAAGATTTCCTGGGGTGGGGCATCTGAGGTCAGCGTTATGAGCTTTGGTAGAGCTTAGCCTGGCAAAGAGATTTGGAAGAGAATTCTAGGTAGAGAGTATAGAAGAGCTTGGAAGAATAAAAAGTGATTCCAAGTTTCCTGCTTGGGTTATTGAGCTCATAGTGGTATTACCAAATAAAATTAAAAACATCAGGAAGATCAGGAACACTTTGGGAAGGTGGATGGTGTGACCTGGGTTACAGGGCTCTGGAGTGCCATTGGGTAAATTGTGCACTGCCCAACTCCAGACGGCACCAATCCCGTTGTATATTGAAAGACATGATCTTGAGGTTTAAAACCTCACGTGATGTTCAGAAAGAGATGTGCACAGGCATTGGAAATGTGAGTTTCAAGAGACAGGATTGTGAGCCAGTCAGTACATGAACAGAAATTGCATTCTGAGGGTAGAGGAGTTTTTGCAAGGAGAATGTATAGCATAAGAAGATCCGTGAAAGATGCCAAATGTTGGGGAGTGCCAACAATTTCAGGGGCAAGCAGAAAGAAAGGGGCACTTTAAGAAGACAACAAGTAACTCAGAAGCCCCCAGGAAACCAGGAGAGTGTGACAATATGGAAGTTGGGACTTTGGGGTTCAATAAAAGTGGGTAGCATCTGAAGCAACAGGGTCCTGGCAAAACTTAGATTTGGGAGGGCGGGCCCGTGAAGACTGGAGGCTGAGTGGAGCTTGACATGAGCGGGGTGAAGGGTCTTTGGGGTGGGAAAGACTGAAAAGAAGAACTCAGCAGGAGAGAGAGGGAAGACACGGGGAGAGGAGGGTGGGGAGAAGGCTGGGAGGGGGATGTTTGCAGGCTGCGATCTCAGCCTGCTGTTGAGTTTCCTACATAGACCGCCTGCCCTTGGGTTCTCCTCTGCAGAGAACTGGATTCCGGCCATCTGGACTTGGCCCTCAGCCCGTTCCTGGAGTTTGCCTTCTACTATTAATTGGTGTGCATTCTGGGGATGCAAAGTATTAACAGCTCCCCCAGCAACATCAAAGTATTAATATCTTCCTCAGCAACGCTCACCGTTGTAGAGCCCAGCAGTGGTGTCATGGTAAAAAGCAAACCCAGGCTGAGTTCAAATTCTGACACTTGCATTTACTGGACTTGCAAACTTACAAGAGTATCTAACCTCTCTGAGCCTCTGTACCCTCAAAAGCAAACTAGAAATGATATCACTCATCTCTCTGAATTGCGGAAGGGATTACGGGAGTCATGAGTGAAGCACCTAGCACAGTGCTGGGCCGAGAACAAGGAGGGGGATACCAATTGAGGGAAACCAAATCCACTGCTACTCAAGATCAAGTACAAACTCTGTGCATTGTTTGGGCTCCCCCATGCCCACCTCTGTTCAGGCATGTATTTGGTAACTGGATGTACTGATAGCCTGGCTGTCATGCTGGGCTCAGGTGGCTGGACTTAGATGTGGACTGGGCAGTCAATACATTTAGTCTAGAATGCTCTACTCCCCACATGTAGTGGGAAATCCTAGGACTGAAAAATAAACACTCCAGGGATATCACACAGTAATTTATACCAAGGTGTGAATGACTGACACAAGAGTCTTACCTGGAACTGGTCTTAATGGTATAGAATTAAGGCCTGGAAGGAGGTGAAAAGTCATAGAAAGGGAAGAATGAGGCCACAGAGACAGGAGTGTGAGTCAGCACACAAACAGAAATTGACATTCTGAAGGCAGAGGGACTCTCTCAAGGAGAATGTCTAGCATAAAAAGATCTGTGAGGGATGCTTGATCCTGAACACGCCACCTTCTGTTCACATGAGCCATTCTGTCGGTTTAGAACTGCCTTCCCCTTTCAGGATGTCACATTACAAGTTTCCCAACAAATCCTCTGGACAGCCATGACCATCTCTTTAAGGGCCTACACAGCACCCCTCCGCACAGCCTCGTCAGGCGGCCATCCTGGAAAGGGCATCAGCCCTGCAGGGGCTGGACCTACAACTGCTATGCTAACAAGGTCAGAGCCGGAAGATCAGTTCTACTTAAAGCCATCAGACTCTGGGGACTCCAAAATCAGCAGAGATTTGGGGAGGAGAGGAGGGCAGGGAAGAAAAGGCCTTGAGAGCAAGACAGTGGGCAGGAGCAGCCCCCAGGAGAGTGGAGAAGGAAGGGAGTAGAGGATGGAGGGGTGCTGTGGGAAGGAAGGGAAGCATAAGGGGTTTTCTGGGGTGAGGCTGAACTTCATGCTTACGTTTCCAGAGGAATCTTGGTCTGACCACATGTGGGGGCCAGAGAAGTGCTGGACAGCAGCAGCCACAGGATGACTGTGGTCTTCTGCAGGAAGGCCCAGGCTCCTGGCTGCTGATGGCAGGGGGCCCAGTTGTGTGTGAAGCCAGGGTTTGGGTAGAACCTGGGTAGCCCAGGCATGGTGATCCTGCTGGGGTCAGGGTAGGGGGAGAGGAAAGAGCAGCCCCAGCCCATCAGCTCTCTGGCCTGCCTCCCAGATCCCTGGGAGGTCCAGAGTCTTCGGACTGCAGGACCCTGCAAGCCTAGAGGACTCAGCCTCTCAGCTGGATCCTGGTAGGGGAGGGCTGCCCCACGGCTGCAGAGGAACACACCTGACCAGCAGGCCTCCTGGAGAGGTTGTGACAAAATGGGCCTCTCTAATCCTCTGGCCTCTCCTCTAATCCCTGTCTGACAGCAGAGAGGGGGGTGAGCAGAAGGTGTGGGCAGTGACCTCAGCAGGATTACCCTGATCTCAGCTCATTCCATTAGGGGCTGCAGCATATCCTTCTGCTTTAAAGAGGCAGACCTGTACCAACAGAAGAGCTTCTGGACCCAAGAGGACCAGGATGCTGTGAGCTCAGCTAGGGGACAAAGGAAGGGCAGCTGGGTTTGTACAGTGGTCTGATTGGCCAAGACTGTAGCAAACCTTCTCTTTGACTTCAGAGCAATCCTAGGAGGACAGAAGCATCAGTCCTGCTTGGCTAGGCCTCCAGAGGCTCTGGGAGCCTGAGATAGGGGTCGGCTCATGTTTCCAAGCCAGCTCCCTTTGGGCTAGGTCACATATAAGGTAATCTATGGGCCCCCACACCCCACACCTTACTTGCTCATGGCTCTGGGAAAGGGACAGGTTTACTGTGAAGTTGATAGTGTTTTAGGTCCTCCCTCTTGCATGGACTCCTCCCTTTCCAGGGAGTTCCTACAGTCAAGTGTTTTTGTAAAATTTACAAAAGTCAGATAGTTTAATCACAATGAGTGAAGTCCCCTCTCTCTGCTTGTTGACTTCTTTGGTTGTCCTTTAGTTGGGTTATGTTTGTTTGAATGACTGTGGGCATTTGCACTATCCAGCTCAGTGAAAGTTGAGTTGAGGAAACACTTAATTTGGGCTTAGTGGAATGTAGTTCGGTCACTCACAGTCACTTCCTTGTATAGACAAGTCATCTGCAATCACCCAGGACCATGCCCCCACCCCCAGGTCAAGTTGTATTGCGATATAAATATGTTCTACAGCGCCTGCTGCTGGCTATATGTGGTAGGTCAGGGGAAAATAAGGCTCCAGGCCCAGAGCAGAAGCTAGTCTGCAGAAACTCAACCAAAGGATCTGGTTCTCATATAGGCCTGACCAAAACAAGAATTCTCTCCCAGTAGGAAAAAGGTTGAGATTGATGGATATAATTGCAATCACACCATACATTGGTTTCTTTTCTGATGGCAATTATGTAAAATAGAATTGATCAACATTTTCATGTTTGTGAAATTGGTGGTGGTACAGTGTGAAGTGAAGCCACACACTATGCATCCCATGTGCTGGACTGCAGCTTCTTCTTAGAGTGACTGATTTGTCTTTCTTGAGGAAATCTGGTGGTTCCAGCAAAATGGTACGCAAAATTGCCACCAACGCAGTAAAATGCTTGAAGAAGCAAGTGTTCTAGTGACAAAACTCCTACACATATTCATCAATAAGTCAATGTTGTAGTATCAGAGGAATCTGGTTACACAGTTATGTGGCTCAATACAATGTGGCAGTGATTTTAAAAATGCATTTGAATTGTTCCTATGAACGCCTTCATTTCAGATTAATGTTGTATAACATTAACATGTCTCAGGACTACAAATCATACACATTTAGTATAAATACTACAGAGGTGTGTTGGGCGGTTTGTAGATAAAAGAATATGTACTGTTTCTAGGCTTTGTGAGTTTTGTGGACGTCTTCAGCTTCTCAAAATTTGTAATTGGGAGTGATTTTTTAAATTATAAATAAATTTTCACCCTTTCAATTTATTTATTATGGCAAAATTATATAACATAAAATTTGTAATTATTAATCATTATAAGGGTGTAGCGCAGTATTATTAAACACATTCACATTAGTGTGCAACAATTACCACCATCCATTTCCAAACTCTTTCATCTTATAGAACTGAAACTATGTGTCTGCATTTATACATAGTGTGTGTGTGTGTGTGTGTGTGTGTGTGTGTGTGTGTCTGGTACTAGGGATTGAACCCAGAGGCAATTTACCACTGAGCTACATCCCAGCCCTTTTTATGGTTTTGAGACAGTGTCTCATTCAGTTGCTTAGGGCCTTAATAAGTTTCTGAGGCTGGCCTTGAACTTGCATCCTCTTTCCTCAACCTCCCAAGATTTTTGGATTACAAATGTACACCACCAGGCCCAGCTATATCTTTTTTTTTTTTTTTTTTTTAAGAGACAGAGTCTTTCTCTGTTGCCCATGCTGGAGTACAGGGACTTTGCAGGCTATTCTCACTACTGATCTGTATATTAATTTTGACCTGCTCCATATGGAACTGCAACACTATACTGCTAAATAAGAGCTCCCCATACCCTGCTAGCCCCTGAAAATCACCAAATCACATTCTATTTTGTGGGGTTTTTTTTTTTTGTGTGTGTGTGGGGGGGTACCAGGGATTGAACCCAGGGCCATTTAACCACTGAGACATATCCCCAGCCTTTTCCAATATTTTGTTTATAGACAGGATCTCACTGAGTTGCTTGGGGCCTCACTAAGTCACTGAGGCTGGCTTTGAACTCACCATCCTCCTGCCTCAGCCTCCTGAGCCACTGGGACTACAGGAGTGTGCCACCATACCTGGCACACCATTCTATTTTCTGTCTCTATGATTCTGACTATTCAGTCTCATATAATAAGTGAAATCAGGCTGGGCACACTGGCATATGCCCAAGTGGGGGCATGCTAAACATAAGGGGTAACTTTTTCTTCTAATAACCCACTCTTAGGTAATCCAGTCCTGTAAGAGTGAGATCTCCCACCTGAGAACTGGCAGAACACATTCCCCTGACCCAAGTACCTCCCATAGGCTCTACCTCCCAACCTGGCCTCAACTTGAGTTTTGATAGGGACAAAACAATGGTTGAGTCACTGCAAGAAGAGATGGCAAACTTGGATAGAGTACTTGTTAGGAGTTTAATAGAACGACTATTTACTGTTTACTAAATCCTAGTGACTCAGGAGGCTGAGTCAGGAGGATCACAAGTTCAAGGCCAGCCTCTGCAACTTAGCGATATGTTAAGCAACTTAGTGAGCCCCTGTCTCTAAATAAAAGATAAAAAGGGCTGGGGATGTGGCTCAGTGGTTAAGTGCCCCTGGGTTCGATCCCCAGTCCCCCTTTCCCTGCAAAATACTACTGAACTATACACATAAATCTTACATTATATGTATTTTGTGCCGTATGCATTTTACCCCAACTTTTAAAAAGAAGCAGGAAGTGGGGGTGGAGGTACAGCTGCCCAGTCTGGACCCCTGCCTTGTCTTCCAAAGCATGCTTCCTATTTTTCAAACATCGATCACAACAAAACCCTAGCTCTGTCTGTATTCTAGCACAGCTTTGAAAGGGAAAGCACATTTTCAGATTCCTAATGCCTTTAAATCATGACTCAGCCAATTTTTACTATTAACAAAGGAGGAAGCAGGAGCAAATAAGGGCATTAAGCAAAACACTGCGGTCTAGCTTGAACACGGGCCTCCTGCGTGCGTGCCTCCCAACCGATCACAAAGGAGCACAGCCTGGATTCAGGTGATAAACAAGCACATCAGCCTGGCATCAACCTAGATTTGCAGATGCAGGGGGCTGCAGTGCAGCGGGCGGTGGGACATAAGCCTCCTTCTGCCTGGAGAGTCTGGGGCACATCAAAGTCCTGGGAGCAGAGGGCAGGGGGTTAATTAGAGGTGGACCAGGCAAGCAGCAGCTGCACTCACAGACTGTCTGCCTAGGAGAGGCTTCCCGGGGGACCTGCTGGATCTATAAATACACGGAAGTAACCCCTCAGAGCAAGAGGGTCGCGCATGCGCTCATGGGAAGGAATATCAGAGGAAAGACTGAGGCCGGAAGCCACACAAAGAGGGGGATGCTGAGGGGATGTAGGTTGTAGGGGAGGACCTGGAGGTGCAAAGGAGCTGGTGAATTTCCACAGCTCTCTGCATGCCCTCCACTTCCCAGCCCAGCAGTAGCGCAGGGAGAACTCCTGAAGAGGCTTCCAGGAGCAGGCTTTGAGGGCGAAGACCAGAGATGCCAAGGGGTACTGGCCACAAACCAGTAGCTCCCCATTTGACCCACAAGTAAGCCCTGACCCGACTCAGGTCCTGACCTGCTATGGGTGGGCCTGAGCAGACAGCGAGTGGAGGCCATGTGGCAATGTGACAATGTCCATATCAGAGACAGACCTGCAGCTCCATTGTGGGACACTGTGAGGACTGGGAAGGCTGGGACCCAAGCCCAGGTCCCAAGGCCAGTTTGACCCAGTGGGCTTGGAGTTGTAGCACGGGAAGACAGAGCCCTCGCCTTGGGAAGCTGCTCAACTCCCTTAATTCTAGGGTGCCTTTGGGCAGAGTGCAGTCCTCCCTGGGCCTCAGTTTCCTGATCTGTAGTTTGGAGGGGCTTATGTGCTGGAGTCCCCCACAGGTGGCTTTGACCTCCCTGCCCTGCTGCACATGGCCCTGTATCTGAGGAAGGTTTGCATTTGCTCAGTTCTGGTGAGACACAAATCTTCTCAGGAAGGGCTATCCAAGTGATGGTGGCCAGAGAGAGGTCACCAGCAGTACTGAGAGTGAGGGCCACTGTGCTTAATATAACATGAAGATGAGATTCATCTGTTATTAATTAGCCTTTTAACTAGGATAAACATTCTCCTTGAAGTTTTATTCATATTTATTATTTGCTTCACAAACTATGGAAAACACGGGAACTTGGGGGCTCTGGCTTCAGGGGATCTGGTTTGAACACCAGCACTGTTCTTTCCTAACTGTCATTCAAGACATCTCATTTTTCTTACTTGTAAAACAGAGATGGTTCAACCTGTCTGCATTAGGCATCAATGTATTCCACTTCAAATAACAGAAAACCCAACTAACTTACAGGGATTTGTTAAAACTAAGCAAGAAATCTGAATAGGCAGTTCCAGCACAGCTCATTTGGTTCAGCCGCTGTGGGATGCCTGCAGATCTTCTTTTTACCTTTCCTTCCTTTGTATTCTGACTTTCATCCTCATGTTTGCCACCTCATTATCACAAAATGGATGCTGCTATTCTAACCATTACATTCAAATTCTCCGTGGGAGGCAGAAGAAGAGCCATGCCTCACCCCCTGCACCAGCATATGTATGTTTCTGAGCCATTGGCCAGAAGTGGGCTGTATGGTCACCATGAGCTGTAAGGTAGGCTGGAAAGACAGGAACAGGTTTACCCTAACTGCTTGGGGCCGGGTATTGTTATCAAGGAAGAACGGAGTGATGGATATTATATTGCCAACTATGTCTGCCTCCCTCTCAAAGCTCTTAGCACTGGGTCTGGCACTAATGCATTCCCTATCATCATTCACATTTAAGTTCTTGTCCTATATAAAGACTAATGGGCAAACCTTTATTCTCAAGGCACTTTAAAGGGAGCTGGTAAAGGGTATCCCCCTCTTTTCAGAGGAAAAATCAAAGTTATGCAAGAAAGGGCAGAGACCAGGGCAATGACTCTTTTGCAGAGCTCGGGGGCCAACTGGAGCTAGAACTTGCATGGCATTTTTGGTTTGTTGCTGCGGAAGACCTGATTGCTAGTCCACACTGTGATACTAACCACCTGTGTGACTTTGGCCTTTCATCTCTTAATCTTGTCATCTATGTACAAGAAATGGTCGAGAGGATGGTCTGAGTGGTGGATGTGAGCTCCAGTGCTCTATGAAAATCAGGACGTTTGAGCCTCAGGGAACAGAGTGGGCTTAGTGACTGGGAGCGGGCAGTAAGCATGTGCACACAACAGACACACATGGGCACACACATACCACACAGTGCCACTTCAGACATGGGTATGCAACACACAGAGGTAGATGCAAATTCCGTGCATGTTAAGTCATCTGCCAAGAAGGGCCCCAGTGACACAGCATAAAAAGCTTGTCCAAGGAGAGGGAAGGATGAAGGACAGGCTGGGGCTGAGATCTGCTGGCCTTGGTGGCACCTGTCACATCAGGCCGACAGGCAGAGTTCCCAGGGTCCTCCCTGCATACGATACAGAAAGGTGTGACTACGTCCATGCTCCTTGGAAACTACCTCCTTGGTCACGTCACTGGAAAGTCCAAGCCACTTGCACTTGCTGTATTTCCATTCCAGATGGAGGTCAGATGGTGCAGAGGAGGAAAAGCACAGAGGCCTGGGGAGCCCTCTGGGAGAGACCCTTGGGCATCCCAGCAGTGGGGGAGGGAAAAGGAATCCCAGGAGTGTCGCTTCAAAATCAGAGTCCCGCCAGCCTCGCCTTCGCTCCCTACCTTCCCTTGAACTTACACTTCTGCAGCCACAAATGATCAGAGCCCTGAAGAAGTGGGGGCACCCTGCAGGTGACAGTGCACATCAAGGACGTTGCAATGAGTACTTGGCCAGGTGGCCAAGACTGTAGTGGAAATAAATCCCGCAGGCCACCCCACTACTTGGGCTGGAAAAAATGGCATGAACTTAAATTTAGAATCACTAAATATCCTGGCAGTGTTGCCGGGGGGTGGACGAACAACTTGTGTACGTTGATGCAGCAGGAGTGAGAGCCGTTTATTGTAGGATCTGAGTGATATTTATACATTTTACACAGCTTATCTAATTAGCATAAAATAGATACAGCAGTCAACCAATAAGGAATCTCCACAATTAATGGCTCGCTTTTGTTACTTCACAAACCACTCCTGGCATTTGGCCAGGCGCCATCCAGACTTGTTTATAGACTCTAACATATCCCCCTTTTGTTTAATTTAAATAACGACAATAGTGGTTTTTACACAAACACCATAAATAACCTGCTAGAAACAGAAAGGGAGGATACAAAATGTTACAATTCCAAGGTAATTGATGGCTCCATGGAAGAAGCCCTTGGAAAAATTATACCAGCAATGACACCATAAGCAAAGATATTGAGTTACAATTTGTTATAGATTACAGTTTGTTGTCTCAGTCCAGATAAAGCAGTGTCTCAATAGATTAACTCACAGTCCAGGTAAATCACAGTCCAGGTAAGTTCTGCAGGCAGTTAGCTTAAGTTGTAGTAGCAGAAACAGCAACAGCTCCGAAGTCTCGTAGGGTTCTCAGCCGAAGTTTTGTCCGGTTCTCAGCAACACTATAAATTCTTTCACCTTTGTTTTCATTGGCACTGGGACGAAGGCAGGAACTCCGGATGGCTAAAGAAAATCCTGTAGCATTTCACTAAGAAAACAACCTTTGGAACAATTTAGTACATTATTTTAAGGTTTTTTACATTTGAAATAAGCCTTAATAGTACTCATTACTCATCAGCCTCCAGGTGTGGGAGACCCATTGTAGTTACTGGCCTTGGAAATGATCAAACTTCAGGGACACCAGTAGCATCTTTTGCCAGCTGTAGCATCCTGGGCAGCCCCAGATGGCCCTGGGGAGAGTCCCAGACTCAAACTGCTTCCGGGCACAGGGAGCAAAAGCCTGCGAGACTGTGCCTCCAGGTCAGGTCTAGATTTGGGCTCACAGTGGCGTTCCGCTCCCCCGGGCAGGGGGGCGGGGAAGAGCCCACAACTGCCGCTTGGAAAATTCTTGTTGCGCCATGATCGGCTTGGGCAGGTGGCAGCCACCTTGTCACGCACCCTCCGGTATCGAAAAGTATTCAGTAATAGCCTTTTGTTGCAACTTTTTTCCTGATAATCCTTTTTCTTCTGAACTTTCTTTTTCTTTCTGACTAGAGTTTCTGGGCTTTTATCAACACATGCCCTAACTATTCTTGGTTCCACTGGGGTGCCTTTTTCCCTTATCAATTTACTTCTCACCCCTTCCATATTTTCGTCACAAAGACAATACAACATTTCAAGACAAAACAAGACACAAACATACTGCATCAATTTTCTCCATTTTCTCGAAATGGCCATTTTTCCTCTTGCCCTATCTGCCTAGGGACGAGTAGATTGCTCCCGTCCTATCTATGGATGGGCAGCTTTTTTCGTCACTTACCCCCGAGTGTCCCGGGGCTCCCTGTAACAGGCCACCATCTGCCGTAGTCCGGCTGCAGCAAAATAGCGGGGGTGGGGGGGTGTGGGGGGGTGACGAATGACTTGTGTACGTTGATTCAGCAGGAGTGAGAGCCGTTTATTGTAGGATCTGAGTGATATTTATACATTTTACACAGCTTATCTAATTAGCATAAAATAGATACAGCAGTCAACCAATAAGGAATCTCCACACTTAATGGCTCGCTTTTGTTACTTCACAAACCACTCCCTCTGGCATTTGGCCAGGCGCCATCCAGACTTGTTTACAGACTCTAACACGGTGTGATTCTCAAAATCGCACTGTTGTTCAAAATGTTGGGGCCCCAGGGCTGGGGTTGTGGGTCAGCGGTAGAGCACTCGATCCTCAGCACTACATAAAAAACAAACAAACAAATAAATAAATAAAGGATGTTGTGTCCACTACAACTTAAGGAAAAAAAAAATGCTGGGGCCTGTGCCAGTGAGAGCAAGGCTCTGGAAACAGGTGCTGAACATGGTGGTGACAGGCCACAGAGGCCGGAGGGTAGAACCAGAAGCGATGGCTTGTGGAGAGGGGCTGGCCCAGGGCAAGGAGCAGGCGGTTTCCCTGAAGACCCAGCCAGGTCCTGTGAAGGAAGCCTGGTCCAGGCGGCTGCTTGCGCAGAAGTTGCTGTCCTCGGCTTCCCAAGGACAGCATCCCTGAAAGGCCAAAATGGGCACTTGTCTAATTGTGAGAAACGTCCAGGGTTAGCATCATCCAGGACCAACAAATTAAGACAAGCTGGGAGCCCAGGGATGCCGTCTGGGTTTTTCTTAAAGCAACTTTGTCTTAAAAACAGTAAGACAGAGGTTGAAAGAAATCCTGTGGCCCTTAGGAAGGGTTCATCTACTTCATCCAGAAGGGGGAACGTTCCAGAATATTGTAGAGGTTTTCTAATAAAGAAATTGCCTGTAATCCCAGTAGCTCAGGAGGCCAAGGCAGGAGGATCGCAAGTTCAAAGACAGCCTCAGCAAAAGCGAGGCCCTAGGCAACTCACTGAGACCCTGTCTTTAAGTAAATAAAATAAAAAATAGGGCTGAGGATGTGGCTCAGGGCTCGAGTGCCCCCGAGTTCAGTCCCTGGTACCTCCCCACCAAAAACTTGCATTAAAGGAAGTCAACATTTTGTCATAGTACTTGTCTTCAAGTGACCTTGTGTACACTGGCCTGCCCTCCCCAGTGGAACAGCCCTGTGGCATGCCTTGGTTGGGCTCAATGTTTCCGTTCAGAGAACCCTTGGCCGTACCTTGGAGGACTGTTAAAGAGGCTCCTGGCTTGCCTCAGGAACACTAGTGGCAGAAGGAGAAGCAGCAAATGGGAGTTGAAGCCTCTGATGATCATGCGCAATGGGGCTTCTGGAGACTTCTGAGTCCAGCCCTCTTTTTTTTCCCTGAAATATCACTGGAACCAGGAGAGAAGGGGCTTCCTCTGTGTTGTGCCTAAGATGTGCCCTGTTTCAGAGAGTGTGGAGGGAACAAGATGGGCATGCTCATGACTGTGGATCTGTTCTGGTCACCTGTCTGTGACCAGTGGCCTCTGGGTCCCTTGAGCCTCCACCCCTCTGTTTTATATCTCCTTTTCTTCCTTCATGGAGACTCCATTGGTGCCCCCAAGGAAGCCATACTCCACACACTTCTCTGTAAAGCGCCCTCTGGAATCCACTCCTCATTCTCTCCTCTTTCCCATCTCTAACTGTGGTCACTTTATGCCTCATGTAGCCCTTGCTGTCCTGCCACCGCAACTCATTTTTAAGTGGACACGTTTCTTTCTCTTCTTCTCTCCCTGCTCCTCCCTAATCTCTCCCCTCCCTAATCTCAGGGGAAACAGGATTGCCTTTCCTATTCATTTAGGCAGATTTATCTGTCCTTGAGCATACAGCCACCCAAGGAAGGAAGTAATCCAGACTTTGGGGATGGTACCAGAAGACCTCAGAGAGGATTGTCTCCCAAATTAACAAGTGAATTTCAACTCCAACAGAGAACAGAGAATGTAGCCTTTGAATCACCTCATTAAAAGCCCCCTATTCCTGCTGATGGGCAGAATCACAGGCTTTGGGACAGGAGTCCCCTGTGTTTCTCCTTTGCTAGCAAAGCAATAAACCTTTTTCCTTTTTCTCAAAACCATCTCCTCGTTATCCGATGGGCATGGGGACACGGACTGAGCTTCTATGACACGTTCACTTCCCTTCCTCCCCTTCCTCTCTGGTTTCTCTACAGCCCACACCCCACCAACCTTTGTTTGGTGCCCACTGTGTACCTGGAACCACTCAGGGTCATACAGACTCAGCGGAGGACACTAAGGAGCTCACAGGCTACTGAGAAGACAGATACAGGTATACTCCTATCCAAGAGGCAAGAGAGGGAACAGCTCCCTCTCTGGATCTTCACAAAACTTGCCTGTGCTCCTGTAGAGGCGGGTTAAGTCTGATAGTAAGCCCAAGTACATTGCAGGGCCCACCAAGTCTTAAGAATAGTGTAGACTCTGGGGAACCATCCCAAGAATTTCCCAAACACATCGAGCATGTGAGGTCAGGCTCTGGCTGAAAGTAACAGAAAATCCTACTCAATTGATTTAAAAATAAGAACAATTTAGCTGGGCATGATGTGAGACTGAGACTGGAGGATCACAAAAGTGAAGCCAGTCTCAGCAATTTGGTGAGGTCCTCAGCAGCTTCATGAGACCCTGTTTCAAAAAATAAAAAGGAGGGCTGGGGATGTGGCTCAAGCAGTGGCGCACTCGCCTGGCATGCGTGCGGCCTGGGTTCGATCCTCAGCACCACATACAGACAAAGATGTTGTGTCCGCCAAATACTAAAAGAATAAATATTAAAAAATAAATAAATAAATAAAAAAGGACTGGGGATGTAGCTCAAAGATAAATGCAACATTGGGGTAAATTCTCAGTACAAATAATAGTAATAATAATAATAATAATAATTTAATATCTCTTAAGAGAGCTAGAGGAGGTGATCCTAGAGTTAGTTAATGCAGCAAAGGATGTCACTGAAGATTCAAGTTCCTTCCATTTTTCTTTCCTGACATACTCAGTATTTTGGACTGTCCTCAAGCCAGCTCCCTTCCTGGTCACAGGATGGCTACCACTGTTTCAGACATTACATCTAGACATAATATCATCTTGATGGGGAAGAGAGATTGATTTTTTCTATATCCCTCTCATTTTATCTGTGAAAAGCATCTGTTGCAGAAGCCTCCCAGCAGACTTCCTTTTACTTATCAATGACCACGCCTAACAGAGGCATGTGGATGGGGACATCATAACTAGCTCAAACCAACTGTGACTCTCTTCCAGGGCTGGGACTGGGGCCTACATCCCCAAATAAATGTGGTCACGCAAAGGACACCTGAAAACCCAAGGTCTGATGGAATGGAGGAAGGGGAGTGGTGGATGGTTATGGAATGCCCTGGGTTGGGGGGGGTGCCTGTAGCACGTGCATGGAGGCCTGTCTCCAGTTAATGGGTTCTGCCTGCACAGCAGGCGGGGGGGGGGGGGGGTGTATTTGGGTATTTTTTTTGCAGAGCCAGCGATGCCCATGCAAGGATAGAAGAAGGGAAAGCAGCAGGCTCCTCTGCCTAGAATGGCCTTCCAACATACTCACAGGGCCCCTTCTGAAGCCCCTTCAGCTCTTTTTCACTTGTTCCCTTCCCAGGGAGACCTTCCCCTGGACCCTGTCCAACCTGCCATCTGTGCTGGGCACCTCCTTTTCCTCCCTGCTCATTCCCCTCCTTGGCATTTCCTTCTCTAGCTTCCCACATATTTTGTCCCTCTTTTTCTTTTCTTTTCTTTTTTTTTTTGGTATCGGGGGATGAACTCAGGGGCCCTCAACCACTGAGCCACATCCCCAGTCGTATTTTGTATTTTATTTAGAGACAGGGCCTCACTGAGTTGCTTAGGGTCTCACTTTTGCTGAGGCTGGCTTTGAACTCGTGATCCTCCTGCCTCAGCCTCCTGAGTGGCTGGGATTACAGGCTGTGCCACGTACCCGGTGATTTCGTCCCTCTTGCTAGTGTCCATGTTCTTCTTCTCAGGACAGGACTACTTGCTTTGTTCACTGCATTTCCAGTGCCTAGATCCATTCTTGGCATGGAGCTCAGCATTTACTAAATAAATAAAACCTGGTTGTTCATAAACTGTAATAAGAAATATATATTTGGGGAGATGAGGTTGTGGCTCAGTGGTAAAGTGCTGACCTAGCACGTGTGAGGCCCTGGGTTGGATCCTCAGCACCACATAAAAATAAGTAAATAAAATAAAGATATTTTAAAAATTATATCTAAAAAAAAGAAATATGTATTTGGAGTCCATCCCCAGCTCCTGGCTCTGAGCTCCTAAAACCCTAGGAATTTCCTAGAGATGCAGCTCTAAGAGCATCATTTGTTCTGATGTTGCCTCTGACCTCAGGTCCTGCCAAAGATCTCACAGATGCCTTGGAATTCCCTGGGAGCATCTTCTGTGGCAATAAGGCAACTGTTGGGGGGGAGGTCCTGGAAAGTCACAGGAAGACCAAGCCAGGAGTGGGAGCTTGAAACTTCCAGCCCCATCCCCATCCTCAGGGAGTGAAGAGGGGGGGCTGGAGATTTAGTTCATGATCCATTGTGCCCATGGGATAAAGTTTCCATAAAAATTCCTGAAGTACAAGGTTCAAAGAGCTTCTAGGTTAGTGAACACATCCATGTGCCCAGGAGGGTGGTAGGCCCCAATCCCATGCAGACAAAAGCTCCTAAGTTTGGGACCCTCCCAAATTTCACTCTATGTACCTCTGTGTTAAGTGTCCCTCTATATCCTTTCTCATATAGCACATGTGTTTCCCTGGGTTCCAGAAGGTGTCGTGGAAAATTATGGAACCCGAAGAAATGGTCATAGGAATCTCTGATTTGTAACCAGGTCAGACAGAAGTGTGGAAGTGTGGGTAACCTGAGGGCCCACTGCTTATGATTGGCATCTGAGGTGGGGCAGTCTCGGTAGGACTGGGTCTGCGTCACTCCAGATAGTCGGCGTCATAATTAAATAGCAGCGTGCTCTCTGTTGGTGTCTCAAAAGTAGAAATGATGGGTGTGGAAAACCACCCACATCTGGTGTCAGAAGCGAGGTGTTCTGAAAATACTAAAAGTAATATGAGTGTCCTGGGGAAGGGTTGCCTTTTCCCATACACCTACCTGGGGAGTTTGTGGAAACTCACATCCCTAGGCCTTGGCCCCAGGTCTCCTCGGGTGACCCTGGTCCTGGCTCCCTGTGCAGATACAAGAATGTTCTGCCTTGAATCAGAGACACCTAGGAGAAACAAAAAGAAGGGGTGAAAGCTGCCACATCCGGGAGCTAGCAACCGTGGGTGACTGTATAAACCGTCAATTGGGATGTGAGGACAAAGGTTTTTTTAAAGTTCATGGATTTGTTGGATTGTGCATTTTCCCACTCCCAGGGCAACACAGGGTGACACAGGGTGACACAGGGTGACACAGGGTGAGAGTGTAGCAAAAGGACAGTCACTGTGGGGGCGGGCAGGGCCAGGAAGGGAATACGTGTGCCTGTCCTGAGAGGAGCAGGTCGATGTAGTATTACACAGGGATGAGAAATGGCCGGCTAGATATCTGCCTGGCAACCAGGATGAAAAGTAACAGTGCAGCATTTGGTGAAGGAAAAAATAGAATCAGTTTCCTAACACAATATCATTAACATAACTGTAAAATGTATGCTTGAGGCTAGGCAATGATGTCTTAAAATGCAAAAATTACTAATAATAAGAGAAAAAATAACTGTATTAAAACGAAGAACACTTGGGATGGTGTCAGAAGAGACCATTAAGAGAGTGAAAAGGCCGACAATATACAGGAAATATTTCTCCCTGTATCCAATAGATGATTCATAGGAGAACACAAAAATAACTAAGACAAATCGACATAGAAAAGCAAATAGCCCAGTATAAAAATGGGCCAAAAAACTTGATTGAGCGTCTCACAGAAGACCAGATACAAATAAGCCACATATACAGGGACAGGCTGTGTGCTCAGCACCATAGTTATCTGGGAAATGCAGGCTAAAGACTTAACAGAAAACCACACTCCCGCCAGCAGAATGGTTAAAAACTAAGACTGACAGTGTCTCACTTTGGCTACGTATGTTGCTGGAGGAAGTGTCAAAGGGCGCTGAGGAGGCATGATAGGGAGGGGAAGTGTCTGCTTCTCTATGACCCATGGTGCTTCCCCTGTACATACCCCAGGGAGATAAGCTCCATGGCCACAACAGACATGCACCAGAAAATGTTCATCGACCACTTCATTCATCAGAGTTGAAGGATATGGAATAACAACCCCCGGGGAGAAAGAAGGCAAATGATGGGCTTTGGTCTCTAGACTTTCATCCCAGTATCAATAGATTTCCAACTCTTGCAACTTGTTTCCCTGATTTACACTTTGAACCTGCACAACTAGTTTCCTGACGGCGCAACTGGCGCATCCTTCATCTCTAATGCTTAAGTCACACTAAACATTCTGCTATTG
This sequence comes from Callospermophilus lateralis, assembly GCF_048772815.1. Taxonomy (NCBI): domain Eukaryota; kingdom Metazoa; phylum Chordata; class Mammalia; order Rodentia; family Sciuridae; genus Callospermophilus; species Callospermophilus lateralis. Next base: position 66,595,065 of record NC_135308.1, read on the forward strand.
TTAATTCTCCTTAAGACCTATAAAAAAACAGACCCCACTGGGCACGGTGGCACATGCCTGTAATCCCAGCAGCTCAGGAGGATCGTGAGTTCAAAGCCAGCCTCAGCAACAGCAAGGTGCGAAGCAACTCAGTGAGACCCTGTCTCTAAATAAAATACGAAATAGGGCTCAGTGGTCGAGTGCCCCTGAGTTCAATCCCTGATACCCGACCCCTCAAAAAAAACAGACCCCTCTTGTAACCAGTAGCCATTTTCTCCCCTGAAAATGTGCCATTTCACTGCTACTTAACAAAAACAGCTTGCTGATCGGAGGTCTGTTCCCGTTCTCAGTTATCTTTGCCTACAAGGGTCAAAAGCTGGGGGCTGGGGTTCTGGCTCAGTGGTAGAGTACTTGCCTAGCATGCGTGAGGCACTGGGTTCAATCCCCAGCACCACATTAAAAAAAAAAAAAACTGAATAAACAAAAGAAAGGTATTGTGTCCATCTATAACCAAAAAAAAAAAAAAAAAAAAAAGTCAAACACTTGGAAAATCAAACAATTCAAAGTTAATAAAACTTTGAATACTGCACAGCAATAAAAAAGACATAATGATTAGTGAAAGAGAAGACTATGTAACTCCATTATGTGAACTTCAAGAAAGTCCCATCTGTCTAAGATGGTGAGATTTGGAATAGTGATATCTGGGGATTGGCTTTGACCAGGAAGGATCAGAATGGACCTACCAGAAGGCTGGAGGTATTCTATATCTTCATCTGAGTGATGAGTTAACATAGGTACCCCGACATTCGTACCCAGCTACTAATAAAATTCATTGAATTGTACACTGTTATGGTTTGGATGTGAGTTGTGCCCCAGAAGCTCATGTGTGAGACAATATAAGAAGGATCAGAGGAGAAATGATTGGGTTGTGAGAGTTTTAACTCAATCAGTGAATTAATACCCTGATGGGGACTAACTGAGTGGTAACTGAAGGCAGGTGGGGGGTGGCTGGAGGAGGTGGGCACTGGGGGCTTGGCTTTGGGTATATATTTGTAACTGGTGAGTGGGGACCTCTTTGTCTACTTTCTGATCATCTTGTGAGCTGCTTCCCTCTGCCACACTCTTCTTCCATGATGCTCTGCTTCACCTTGAGTCCTAGGAATGGAACCAGCCTTTTGAGACCATGAAACCACGAGTCCTCAATAAACCTTTCCTCCTCTACAATTGTTCTGGTTGAGTCATTTAGTCACAGCAGTGAAAAAAGCTGACTAAAACATATATTTAGAATTATGCATACTTTACTGTGTATGTGTTTTACCTCCATTAAAATTGAAACAAATTCTTGCACAGAAATCAATATGCATTTTGTGAGAATACCTAGAAATAGGAAGGAATACAATGAACAGATGAGCAATCAAGGGAGTTTGTTGGAGAATGGGAGAGGATAGACCTAACAGGGAAGACATGAAGAAAAACAAAAAGGAGCCTTGTCCAAAACAATGATGGAAGTTTGTATAAACTAAGGAGTGTGATTAATTCAATTTTCTGTGAACTCAAGGTACAAAAGCAATAGCAGCAGAATAGGGGAAGTAGAAGTTAAGACAGAAAGCACAGGGCTTTAGAAACTTGAGCTGAACGAACACTAAGAGAACTGCGGGATTGTTGTAATCCAGTGTCTCTTCTTCCCTTGCTCAAGTATTAAGTCAGTTTTACATCATTATAACAAAATGCCTGACATGGGCTACTTATAAAGTAAAGAGGTTTATTTTGGCTTATGGTTCTGGAGCTTCAGGTCCAAGATTGGGTGGCCCCATTGGTTTGGATCTCTGGCCAGGGTGGCATGCCCTGTCAAGAGCACATGTCAGAGCAAATTCTTACATCAGGAGCCAGGAAGCAGAGACTGAGAGCTCAGGGCCTCATGGTCCTCTTTGAGGCACACCACTAGACCTTTGGACTTCCCATGAGATACTACCTTTTTTCTTTTTTTTTAATACTTTATTTTTTAGTTATAGTTGGACACGATACCTTTATTTTAAATATCTATTTTTATGTGGTGCTGAGGATTGAACCCAGAGCCTCATACATGCTAGGTGAGTGCTCTACTGCTGAGCCCCAGCCCCAAGAGATCCCACCTCTTAAAGGTCCAAAGTGTCTCCCACTATTAACACCTTGGGCCCAAGACTTTGAGGACACCCATATAAACTATAGCAGCCCATTACCAAGAGCAGCCCACTCTGGTCTGCTCAGTGTCAATATGGGATCCAAGACAGTGACCTAAACAAGACAAAGTTCTTGAGTTGGATCATTCAGGGCCAAAGCTTCCCATGTTGGTGACAACCTGGCACTTAAGCCAGACTACACCTGTGTCTGTCCACATGTTTATCAGTTGGTACACCACCTTGTCAAGCCCAGTTTGGAGGAAACTCACACATAGCAAACTTTGAGTAAGGTTTAGGTTCTCCTGCTAAGAAACCATCACTCTGGTTCATGGGCCTAATCCTGGTGTCTCATTGGAAACATTTTTGTGTGATACCAGTGACAGTTGCTGGTGGGACAACCATTGGATCAAGAAGAACCCCCACTTTAAAGAATTTCAGTAACAACATTGTTTTGAGTTGAATTCTTATGTCCCTCCCAAATTCCTATGTTGAAGCCTTACCTCCAGTACCTCAGCCCGTGACCTTGTTTGGAAATGGGTTATTATATGTTATTACCAAGCAGAGCAAGTCCCTAATCCAACAAGACTGGTGTTCTTACAGAAAAGGAAACTTGAACACAGAGGGAGAGCAGGTGGAGGGGTTGAGGGCTCTTGGGGTAACTATCTGGAAAGCATGGGCAGACACAGCCCCACCCACCCAAGTGATGAAGGTGGAGATCAAAAGTGAAGCTTTGTCAGGCCAAGGAACACCAAAAATTGCCAGCAAACCACCAGCAGCTGGGAGAGAGACCTGGAACAAATTCTTCCTCATTGGCCTCAAATGGACCCAACCCTGCTGACACCTTGGATTTCCGGCCTCTAGAACTATGAGGTGTTGTTTAAGGCTCCCTGCCAGTGGCACTTTGTTAACAGCTCTAGGAAATGGAGGCTGTGGTCTGATGCAGATCCTGAACTGCCTTCCTCCTTGTTCCCAGCCCTCTCTTAGGAGTCCCTCTCCATTCTAATAAGAGAAAAAAGGATTTCTTCTCTGTAGCATGGAAATGACTTCCAGTGAACATTCAGAACATTCAAGATTGTTTTTAGAGGTGGAGAGGAGTATGTGGGGTAAGGGTCACATGAGGTGTCATGAAGAGGTCCTGCAAAGTAGCCACTGGGCACTGCTGGTGAGAGCCAAACCTCAGGGTATCAGGCTCAGAGATGCTCAGGATGGAGTTGTCAGAGGTTTGTTGTGGAGGATGTGAGAAGACTGCTGGGAACAGCTAGGGAGTGTGTGTTTGTGTGTTGTTAGTTCATGCATACGCAGGTGCATGTGTGAGTACATGCATGAGTTTATGTGTGCAAATGTGCCTGAATTTATGTGTGCATGTATGTGTTTGTGCTCTAAATAGATTGAGAAATTAAAGAACAAATCAGTGGAGGCACCCAGCAGGAGTAACTGGTCCTTTAATGAATCCCCCCAAACTCCTCCTTCTTTCCCTCCTGGGCTTGCTATGAACCTTCCTTAATTAATGCCTGCAGAAGGCTTTCAGATGCTAGAAGCAGCAGCAGCAGCAGCTTTATAAATAAACACAGACTTCTAAAGGTTGACTAATGCCTTCACCCCTTAGGAGGGAGACGAGAGCTGTGCTGTGTTGGGGGCAGGGGCCTCCAAGTTAAAGGAGGCAAAGACAGTGGCAGCACCAAGGTTTGGGGCCCAGTTCCACCATTAAATAGTTGCTTCTCCTTGGGAAGGTTACACCCCTCCCTGGGCTTGGTGAGCTGCAAGGGTTGGACTGTGACCTCACCAGATCCTTTCTCATGCTCACATTTTATATAGTGCTTTTGGCCAAGGCCACAGAGTTGTGTCAAGCTGAGTACAAAAGGGTATTCAAGAGAAGCAGGCAGGGGCCATGTGGCTGCTCCTTGCCAGGAAGCTCTATGGGCTTCCCTGGCCTGGAACCACCCACACAGTGACCTGTTTATGGAAGACCAGTACTAGGCTCTCTCAGGGAGGCTTAGGAAGGTACCTAACTAAAATCTGGGTGATGGCAGCCACAGAGGGACTGCAAAGTCATTCTCCTATGCTGTGAGTGAGGCACCCTGCCCTGGCCCTGGAGGGGCCTGTCTCCTGGTGATGGAGACAAAGAAAGTCGTGACCATTTTCTACTTGAGGCTGATGGCCACCTTTGACAGTGGCCTCCCCTGATCTTACATCCTAACTCAAAAGGAAAGACCCCAAAAGATAAAGGGGGCTGAATGTTGAGATGGAAAATAACCACATCTGGTTCATCCTTTCATATGCAGAGGAAGCTGTGGCTTTGAGTGTTCATATGAGGGGGGTTTTGTCACATGCAGCAATGACAGAGGTTAACCCAGAATGCAGGCTCCTGCCTCTAGGGTAGCTACTTGTCTGCGGCCTGATTTCTTTTAGGTGTTTATTCTAAGCTGGTACATTAATTGGACAGCTGAACAAAGGGGATCCCTGGGGTCGGATGTTTGGCTAGCCATCTACAGTGATATATATGGTGACCATTTGGCCCATTTTCCAATGACAGTCTAAGTTTATGCCTATTGTCTGGTGGAATTATTAATAGTTCACATTCAGAAGTATCCTATTTAGGATGAATTATGTGGTCATCCCACTGATAAACAACAGGATGACACCAAATAAGAAAGAGGACTTAAATCCCCAGCATCTTTGACTTATAGAACAGAAAAGAGGTACAAAATCCCTCCAAAATTGTTCTGCAGTTTTCAGCTTAAGTTGTGTAATGGAAAATCATTCTGTATTTTCCTCCATTAGGTGGTGTGATGGCAAGTATTTGAGCTGGAAAATATTCCCCAAGATCTTCAAATCAGGGCACCCCCACTGGACCAGTAGCTGTCTAAGGTTGTGACACATGAAATGCCAAGTAGTTCCCAATTCCAAGGTCACTGAGTCTGAAGTTATAATGAGACTTTATTTTTTAAAATATTTTTTTAGTTGTAGATAGACACAATACCTTTACTTTATTTGTTTATGTGGTGCTGAGGATAGAACCCAGTGCTAGGCAAGCTCTAGCTCACACATGCTAGGCAAGCGCTCTACCACTGAACTACAACCCCAGCCTTGAGACTTTATTTTTATTATCAAGTTCTACCACCTTTTTCTATAAATAGAGGAACTGACATCCAGAGAGAGGAGAATGGGGAGGAGGGGAGATCACATAACAGATCATTGGGTCTTGCTCTTTCTTCTGCAGGAGACTGACTCCATGTGTCTGGCTGTTTACATGCAGAAAGGCAGGGGAGAAGAGGGGGGCAATCCCTGGCTCTCAGTACTTCCCCTCCCTGTCCTATGTCCCTCCAGTGGGCCAAGAAAACACCTGCAGATCCCCCTGCAAAGGAGAACAGAGCATGAGATCTGGAGCAGGTGGAGGGGTTGAGGGCTCTTGGGGTAACTATCTGGAAAACATGGGCAGACACACAGCCCCGCCCACCCAAGGAGACAGAGAGAGTCTAGGAGAGGTTTTGCTGAGAGCCACAGGCCATCGGGGAGCTATGGGACCCTTAGTTGACGCCTTGTGTTCAGTGTTGGATCAGACAGTGTAATGTTGTACCTGGGCCCATGGGACCCAGACCCCCTCATTCCTGTGATGGACCCTGTCCTGTTATCATCAGCTCCAGGTGAGGATTTGGGTTTGGGGAAGTACTTGCTGTAGGTTCTTCTTTTCTAAGTCTATGTGAGCCTGCAACCTTGGCCATTCTGCCTCTTGTTTCCCCTCCCAGGGTGCAGCACAGGTCAGTAGAAGCAAACTTTACAGGCACTGAGTGAAATGGTGAAATTAAGAAATCGACTTCTGGCTGGGTGTGGTGGTGCATGCTTGTAATCCCAGCAACTCAGGGGCTGAGGCGGGAGGATTACAAGTTTGAGGCCAGGCTTGGCAACTTAGTAAGGCCCCAAGCAACGTAGAGAGAAGGGCTGGGAATGTAGCTCAGTGGTAAAGCATCCCTGGGTTCAATTCCCAGTACAAGACAGAAATAAAGAAAGAAAATAGACTTTTTTTGAATTTCAGATCACTCAGCTATAAAATGAGAGAAATAAAATATGCCTTGCAGGGTTTTAGTAAGGGACAAAGGAAAGAATAACGTCTGATAATAGGGTGTCTGTACAAATGATTGGTAGGTATATCTGTTATAATTATTGTTATTGCTGCTATTATTATTTTATTATTATTATTATCTCTAGTCTGCATGTTCTTATTTAATCTTATCATCATGAACCTAGTCAACCAGGCAAAAAACACAGTGGTCACCCTTGACTTTTCCCTTACCATGCACAGATGATTCATAATGAAATCTTACCAATTTTGATTTTTTAAAAATCTGGACCTTCTTTGGTTTGGTTTGGTTTGGTTTTGTAATCGCCCTTGGATCATGCCATCATCAGTTCCTTCCTGACCACGGGGCCCAGACCCCAGTGGTGTCTCTGTTGCTGTTATAGCTTGAATCTTGACTATCTCCCAAAGGCCCTGTGTTGAGGTGTGGTTTCCAGCCTGCACACAAATGGGAGGTGGTGGAACCTTTAAGAGGTGGGCCCAATAGAAGAAAGTTAGGACACTGGAGGTGTGCCCTTAAAGGGGACACGGGGATCCCAGCCCCTTCCTGTTCCTCTCTTTGCTTCCTGGATGCCATGAGGTGAAGAGTTTCTTCTGCCACATGCTCCCGCCATGATGCACTGCCTTACCACAGGCCTAGAGACAGAGCCAACTGACTATGGACTGAAACCTCTGAAATCATGAACCAATGTGAACCTTTCCATGATAAGTTGATTTTATCAGGTGTTTTGTGGTAATGACAGAAAGCCAACACAACTGCCCATCCTCTCTTATATTCCCCCCTTTACTGAGATGCCAGAGACCTATAAAAAAAAGATCTGACTATATCCCTTTGATTAAATCCATTAATGACTCCCCTGTGACTACCAGGTCTAGATTATGCTTTTTCCAGCTACATCTCCACCAGTCTCTTAATTCCAGCACAATGAATGGCTTATATTCTGGTCTAATTTCCATACAATTTCTCCCCACCTATTCCACACACACCAAGGCTCAGTGTTTCTTGTCTTTTTATCTTTGCTTATGCTATTTTTCCCCCCTTGAACACATGCCTCCCCCACTTTGCCATAGATTCTCAGTCATCACTCCATTTTGGAAGACTTCTCTGGGCCCTGTAATATCCTATGCCTATCAATTATCACCCTATAATGTTGTCTTATGATCAATCTACCTCCAAGCTGGACTATGAGATTCTAGGGGCAGGGACCAGTTCTTATTCATGTTGGTGGCTCCAGTGCCATCCATGTCCCACGTATACAGGGCTTAATGCATGTTTACTCAATCAATGAATGAAGTGACTCCAAACTTAGCATGTGGTAAAGAGCTTGGGGAAAGGTAACTCATTTCCAATGAATGGAAAATATGGACACACTTTTTGGACATATGAAATTGAACAAAGCATGCTTCTCTGACATCTTCAGAATGAAGGATGGCAAAGAGGGTTGGGGAAAGCACTGAGGAGGATAAAAAGCTTCCAGGAACCCAAAGCTAGGGGTAGCTCCCTCTCAGCTCACATTACTGAGTTTGACCTAGATAAGACCCCAGCATCTGACAGGACATGGACATTGGCACAGATGGCACATTTTGCTGCAGAGCAGAGTCCCTCATCCTTCTGGGGGTTCATCCTTGATGGAATGTCTGTCGTCACAGTTTCTTAGCCTCTGGAAATACAGGGGGAACTATTGTTTCCACAGTGCATAGTCAAACTTAAGGAACTCATGACCCTGGACAAGCGGCATGAGCAGAAAACATGGAAGCATCAAAAGTTATTCCAGATAAAATGTGACAGAGCAATAAAGAAAAGCTGGAGCCAGGTATGGTGGCACACACCTGTGATCCCAGTGACTTGAGAGGCTGAGGCAGGAGGATCACTAGTTTAAAGTGCCTTAGAGAGGCCCTGAACAACTTAGTAAGACCCTGTCTCAAAATTTAAAAATAATGTTTTAGTCGGTTTTTTTTTTTTTTTTTTTTTTTTCACTGCTCTGACTAAATAATCTGACTGGAACAACTGTAAGGGGGAAAAGTTTATTTGAGGCTCACAGTTTCAGATGTCTTCTTTTGAAGGCCAGCTCCATTCCTTGGGGCTTGAGGTGAGGCTGAACATCATGGCCAGAGAGTGTGGCAGAGGGAAGCAGCTCACATCAGGAAGCAGAGCGGGAGACTCCACTCTCCAGATATAAATATATACACCAAAGCCACGCCCCAATTCCCACCTCCTCCAGCCACACTCTACCACCTTAATTAATCCCATCTGCATTGTCTCACATGTGAGCTTTAGGGGGACACCATATCTAAAACATAACAAATAATAATAATAAAAGGGTTGGGGATGTGGCTTACTGGTTTAGTGCCCCTGGGTTCAATCCCCAGTACCTAATCATCATCATCATCATCATCATCATCAAAAGAAAGAGGAAAAGAAAAGCTGGTTACAGCTTTGAGGCTGAGTACTGCACATTCCACTGGACAGCTGTCCATAGAGAAACACCACTGGGAGCATGTCTGGTTCTGAGCCAAGTGACAATTTCTAAGCTCCTATGAAAAACACTACAGAGAAAAAAATTCTTTTGATTCATGGTAGAGAAAGAGACAGGAGAGGGTGGGATTAGAATCCAGATCTTTGTAACTATACTTAGGGACAGTGTTCTTTGTACTTCTGCACATGGGATAAGGAGCTCATGGCAGCCTACATTCTGGAACTGCTGTCTTGGTCTTCTGAGCCCTTAAATGATGTAGGTACTAGATGTGTTGTAAACAGACAAGCCTACTACTACCTGTCAGACAGCTGGTGGGAAGTGGGAGTGAATCTCTGGGAGGAGCTAAGTTTGGACAGGTCTGGCAGCTTCCATCTTGAGACCCACTGAGAATGTCTAGATTGCAGTTGGTCGGCATCTCTAAAGCACCCATTTCAGAGCCAGCCCACATCAGTGGGATGTTCTACCTTGACTTTTCTCCAGGTACTTGGTGCCTTTCATCAGTCTGAAAGTCCTCAGACTTCTAGGGAGATTTGTAAGTTTGGGCTCACAACTCTAGGGTCTCCCACACTTTCTTTTGTCTGTTTTGAACATCTTCTGCTTCCTATTGTGTCCTCAGTTAACCTTTCATGGTTTGGATTTCTTGCATTTCCCTTCTTCAGCAATTCTGGGGGCTTGGTCCAAGCCATGTGGATTGCTGGCTCAGAGCCTCTGAGCTTTCTGCAGCACCCAGCCCCTGGAGAATATTAGCTACCAACAGTGATCTGCTTTTCACCGCCCCTCTGATGTTTTAAGACTGCAGTCTGCACACGCAGTTTTTATTTGTGTACTTTTCTCAAAGCTCTTAGCTGTTGGGAGGCATTACTCATAATTCAATTTGGTGAAAATCTATCTGGATACCCAAGTTTGAGTTAAATATACCAAGGATTTGTATCTGCCTCCCTCACTCCCCTAATTGTAAGAGGGAGTAGGGAGCATAGCATTTGGAATCTGAAAATCAAGTATTCAGCAAAACACTGGGGAGGGAGGCTCACCAATATGTGCAGCCAGCCAACTTGACATGACGAAGCGTTGCTACAACCTGCTGGCTGCAAATGATAAATTTAACCTTAAAGATGACTTGACGTTCCAAAGCTGGGAAGCAAGCTGATTTCTCTGAAAAGACAGAAAGAGGCAATATCTGGGTAGAGCAGGTATTGTTTGCAAAAAGGATTCCTCCCTCTAAGAAGGAGTAAGCAGCCACTTTGTCTATAGGGTCTGGAGAACTAATTCCTAAAACTCTCTCTTATACCTCCACCCCTGCCTGTCCCACCCCTACAAACAAAGAACTGTCATTACAATTCTGAGCTCTTCACCTTCTCCGCATCTGCACTGACATATGGTTGAACCCAAGCAAAGACTGGTGGTCAGAGCACTCTTTTATTTTTTTAAAGTCTATTTTTACACACACACACACACACACACACACACATTTATTTTTATTTTTAATCTCTGTTTTTTATTTATTTATTTTATGTGGTGCTGAGGATCGAACTCAGTGCCTCACACATGCAAGACAAGCACTCAACCACTGAGCCACAACCCCATTCCAGAGCACTCATTTTTGATGTGACACCCAACCTCCCATCCTCAGTATCACACTCACCAGGGAAATAGGATTTCATGGTTAGGAACTGTTGGTTTTCTCTTTAACACCCAAGAGAATGGAAGAGAGCTGGTGTATTCAATAGCTGGGATTTCTTTAGGGGGATTTCTTTCTTCTCTGATTTGCATCTTTATCATTCAAGAGAAGAAAGCAGAATCCTGTCTGGCATGTGAGATGAAAAGAAAAAGGATATGAAGTTTGAAGAAACTTACCAGATGCCAACAATCTGTGCCTTCATGGGGGATCCTTTGGTCTGGCAATATTTTATCCTAGGCCTACCTTTTGAAAGATCTGGAAGAAGCCAGTTGTAGGTGGTTTTATACCAATAGGCTGGGTATATACACCAGAAAGTTCTTGCAGATGCTAACAAAGGTTTCTCACATTGAAATTATTACCATGCTTGGCCTGCTAAATGCAGAGACTAAGCAGTGTCAGTGTGTCTTCAGAAAAATGTTGAGGTCCTACCAATCTTATTGAATAACATTGCCTTCTTTGGCTTTGCAAGTAAACCACTGCTTGGTAGAGTTTAGATCTTAAGTGTCCCCAAAGGCCCATGTGCTAAAGGCTGGATCCCCAGCCTGTGGTGCTTTTGGGAGCTGGTGGAACCTTTAGGAGGTGGGGCCTAGTGGAAGAAAGTTAGGTCATGGGGGTGTGTCCTTGAAGGGATAGTGGGATACTAGCCCCTTTCTGTCTCTTTCTTTACTTTCTACCACCATGAGGTGAGCAGCTTTGCTCTACCATGTGTTCCCACCACTGTGTACTGTGATGCAACAGGGCTAAGTGACCATGGATTGAGACCTCCCAAACCAAGAGCCAAAGTAAACATTTCCTCCTTTAGGGTGATTTATCTCAGGTATTTTGTTACAGCAATAGAAACTTAACTGAGCTTTACCCATAAATGCATGGGCAGTAACCAGCAATCCTATCTTGGGTTATGTTGACAACTTTGTCTTAAAAGAGCTCATGACATTTCCTTTGTTGGGAAGGGACAAGTGTTACTGTTTTCTTTTTATTGATGAAGGGGAAAAGATAGTGTGTTAGTTAGCTTTCTGTTGCTGTGACAAAATACCTGAGGAAAACAGCTTAAAAGGTTTTGGCTATGGTTTCAGAGATTTCAGTCCATGGTTGATTGACTCCAATTGTTTCTGGGCCTGTGGGAAGGCAAAACATCATGCCAGAAGGGCATGGTGGAGCAAAGCTTCTCAACTCATGATAGCTGGGAAGCAGAGAGAGAGAGTATACAAGATAAACCCTTCTGGGGCATGCCCCTAGTAACCCACTTCCTTCTACTAGGCCTCAACTTCCTAAAGTTTCTACCATCTCCCAGTAGTCTCTTCAATTATGAACCCTCAATGGATTAACCAGCTAATGAGATCAGGGCACTCATGAGCTAATCACTTCCCCAAAGCCCTGATTCTGAACACTGTTGCAGCTGGGACCAAGTTTTCAACACATGAGCCTTTGGGAAACATTCCAGATCCAAACTGTAACAATGATATAGCAAAGTGGCCCTGGATATATAAGTGCCAACATCATACTGAACACTCAGGTCATGGTAGATGTTAAAGTGCCTCCCACAGGGGGAGCCCACAGCTCCAGAGTGCCTGGTATGGAGGACCTGTTTGACATATATTGCTCCTATTTAGTCCTACAGAGCCTGTGAGGGTCTTATGTTTCATAAACAAGAAACAACGTCTCAGGATGTCCACTTGTCCAGGAACTGAAGGCAGATCTGGGACTCCAAGGTTAAGTGCTCTGACCTCTACTCTAGACAGCTTGACTTCTGCAACTGCAGGGTGGACATCACTGCAGTTGCTACCTTTACAGACAAGTATCTCAGGGCTCCACCTGAAACTGAGTTAGGTTAAAACTGATGCTTGGAAGCCAGAGACACCTAGGAGTAGCATCCAGGAGGGTATCTGAATTCGGGATGGGAGTGGGAAGAGGAAAAGTTAATTTAGATATGAAATCTAACTTTGGGTGCCTCAGATAACCCTTTTGATCTATTTTCTTGAACTCTCTAGAGAAAGCTCTTTGTACAAAGACACCACTCTCATCTGCTTTGTGGTATAGAAGAAATAAGCATTCCATCCCCAAATGCCCTTTAAAAGGGTGACTTAGTCTTTGGTCTAGATGAATTGGGGCTGTCACTTTTAAAGTGATTCATTCCAGTCAAGGATGGAGAACGTATTATTTTTCAAAACAGACCACTGTGGTGTTGACCTAAAAAGGCCCAAGTGAAGCCTGCATGTGTCTGAGCACACTGGGCTTGGGCTCATTCCTCTCTCACATCAGCACATGGGCGCTGTTTCACAAGAGATGCTGCAACTGCTATTTCTTTTTATTTTATTCAGTGCCGAAGTAGAAGAAATATTTCATGAAATTTGCCATTATCCACTGCAAATATATTAGAAACCTTGAGAATGAAATTAATCTCTTTCTACCTAGAGAAGTTATTTTAAACATGTTATTGCCATCAAAAAGAACTTAAAAAAATTTTATTACTTTTATTTTTATTTCATTAACTTATTTTTCTGGTGTTGGAGATGGAACCCAGAACCTCATGCATGCTAAGCAGGCACTCTACCATTGAGCTACATACTCAGTCCTCAAACAAATTATTTTTAAAGATTGGCCAGCAGGTAAGCATATCATTGATTTTGTTCCAATTTCAGTAGATATGTTGCCAAAGCAACACTGTTAGCATTGATTTTGGGATAACTGATCAATATATGCCTCTATCTTTGCCTTAGACTCCTATGAAAATATGATATAAATGCAATTATTAATTTCAAGTATTTTAAGAGAGCTTCACATGGATTTATCACTATGTCAGACAATGTAAGAGACATCAAAGAAACAAAGAACCCATCTCTTCCTGGTGCTGGAAGGTAACACAGTAGACTCCTCAAAGCACAGTGTGGAACAAGGGTTCAGTAAAAGTCAACTCCTTCTCCACCCACCTTTTCTCCTTAGAAGAAAAGTTCTCTCATGCAGGAGAGTGGGGGAGGTGTTGTTCTAATAGAACTTTTGCCTAATGTTTGGCAGAACAAAGGTCTAAAGCTTCAAGTTCAAATAGGTATCAGAACCCGCAAGGAAACCTATTTTCTTCCTAGGCCTCTATTTATGATCTACAAAATGAGAATAAAACCTGTCTGCTGAGCAGTAATCTAAAGATCTTTTATGATCCAAGAATAAAAAGGACTATAGAAATGCAAAGCTTTATTTATTGCTAATACTCAGCAGGGACTAATTCCCATGTGGACCCTATTGGGCCTGAACAGCTTGGCAAGGGCTCTTCTGCCTCCTTCCAAGATTAAGCTCCTTGTCTCTGTGAACACAGAAATCAATCTGCTGCAGAGCTTGAAGAATCCTTATAGTTATGCCCCTGTACATTTACCACCTATTCTCCAAGGCTAAGAAAGGCTTTGCAATCTTCCCTCAGCATTTTTTTGCTAAAAATGATAGAATGTTTCTTTGGAAGCACAGGCAGGCATATCCTGCTGCTTGGGCCCCAAAGAAACAACATGAGCTGGGTTAAATGAAGTGTTGCTGGGAATCTGGGCCATTTGTTGTCTCCTAGAACAGCCATCCTCTAGAAACTAGCTATAAATACCTTCAGAAATAATTTCCCTTTAAAGTCCTGGGTAACACATGCTAACTAGACTTCTGCAAATGAAAGGGTGACTTTGGTAAAAGAAAACAATCATTACTTCCAAAGGCTCATGAACAGCTTTTTAGGTTAACTTGTGAGAGGATACTGCCACCTGGTGGTCAGCAGGTGCTTCAGCAAAAAGAGCTCAACACTAGGAAATGGCGCTCTGAATAACCAGACCTGTTAATAACAACAACAACAAAAAAAAAAACCAAAAAACAGCCCAGAGAACAGCTCTTCCCAAACAGTGCCAGATTCTTAAAATGGCCCCATAAATGTAAGAAAAAAGAAAAGGCTTGGCATTTTCTGTGTGACCTGAGTGAAGACATTTTCTACCCACTCAATTCTTAGTACCACGTATACTGAAGGATGTGATTCTTAAAAAAACAAAACAAAGCAAAACGAAAACACACTTAACTATACAAAAACATTTTACTTCATATTACACGTACTTTTTAAAAAAGGCAGAAACATTTTAGTTTATACCACTTCACACAAAAGAACCTTGTGCTGGAATTCTAGAAGGACCTTGGAAATCAGTTTTAAAATGACTTGCTTTCACATAGTCTTTTTCAGGGCTGCTTGTGTCATGCTGAAGAGATAGGCTTCATAGATTATATTTAAGAAGTTGTCGTCATTCTGAAAAACAAAATCAAAAGGCACAGCAAATGTAATTGGGTGGCAGAAACCAAGGCTACTTATCTTGGAGCAGAACTGGCATCAGATACTAAGATGCTCACCTCTGCTTGTTCACTTGAACAGCGGGCAGGGTTTAACCGTAAGTGAGGCCGTCAAATGAAGCTGAAGGCAAGGTGGGGATGGGGCTGCTGGCTTTCAACTCAGTGTCTGCAGTAGCAAGTGCTCTTGGGCAACAGAGCCACGTGGCATCATGGAACAAGGTTAACTCATGAAAAGCCAGAGTCTGCTGTATGAAAAGACGCATTTCAGCCAGACTGGTAGCATTTGCCTGTAATCTCAACTACTCAAGAGGCTGAGGCAGGAAGATTGCAAATTCAAAGGCTCGCCTGGGCTAATGAGACCCTGTCTCATTTTTTTTTTTTCTTAAAGAACTAGAAGTATAGCTAGTGGTAAGTGCTTGCCTAGCATGTTGAGGTCCTGGGTTCACTACCCAGTAAACCTCCCCAGAACCCCCACCCACAAAAAAAAAAAAAAAAACAAAAAACAAACAGGTCTCCAATGGATGGGTTGAAAGGAAATGATTTAGGTTACTCAGCCACATCCCCAGCCCTTTTTATTTTTTAATTTTGAGACAGGGTCTCACTAAGTTGCTTAGGGCATTGCTAAGTTGCTGAGGCTGGCTTTGAACATAGGATCCTCCTGCCTTAGCCTTCCGAGTTGCTGGGATTACTGGTGTGTGCCACCACTCCTAGCTGCAGATAGTCCTTAAAGGTTCTTCAAGTTGCCCACAATATGAATGCTTTGTTTGGGGGCAATAATTAGCATGTTATCTGCCATATGCTTCATTGGTCTCTTACCAAAGCCAAAATAAATCTCCCCATGAGTGGTGGAAAGTTTCTGGCCTTGGCAAGTGGGCAGCAGTTAGACTGATAAGTCTCTGGATTCTTTTGCCAGGCTACAGGGTGAGAGAGAACCACGGGTCTCATTAATGGTTTTCTTGATTTTTAATGCTAGAAACATCTCCCTCCCACTCAAACCCTTTAAAACTTTAGCGACTCACACACATTTCATATCTTCCCTGTACCCCCTGCTCCCACCACACACATAGACAGCATTATTCTCATGAAATGAAGGTAGTAATGTTATTCCTGTTTTTCCTTCAAAAATAAAGTCCTATGTATGAGATTGTGTCCTAACAAATGAGACTAAAACCACAATGCCTGAGTGACTTCTAGCGGTGCATCAGGAAGGTGATATCTAGAATACAGAAAGAAGTGAAATAGGCCTGGGGTTGTGGCTCAATGGTAGCGCGCTTGTCTAGCATGTATGAGGCACTGGATTCAATTCTCAGCACCGCATATAAGTAAATGAATAAAATAAAGGCCCATCAACATCTAAAACATTAAAAAAAGAAAGAAGTAATACATATGCGAAGTGTAAAAGGAACAGGAACAGAATTTCTAAGTAGCAATGTATAGAGTCTTGGGACAATGTGATATAATGAAATGAGCCAGAAAAGTACAGATCTTTAAAATTCAAACTTAAATTTATTTTTCTTTATTGTTCACAGTAAAGAAGTTTATTCTCTCTAAACTCTCATGAACTTGTCATGGATAGTTTAAAAACATGGAAAATATTCTTATTCTGATATTTATGAATTAGCAAGCCTCAATCATTTGTTATTGATCTCATTTTATATCAGTTTGCTATTAGGTTTTTGCACTCAGATGCTGATTTCTAGCCCCATTCTTTTCATTCTTTCTAAAATGTGTTCTTTTTAAAAAATGCTTTTACTAATAAGAGACTCTTGTCTCTTTAAGTAGAATGAGACAACTGCAAAAGCCCTAGCCTACTCTTTTGAAAAGACATCTGGTGCTTAAACAAAGTACCACAAACATTTTTCTTAAAGACCATTCAACACAAAGATACCTAAGTACATTAAAGACATAAATTGAGATGTCTGAAGACTGTCTGGATGAAAGCATACCCCCTTTCCAAGTCCTATCCTTTACTCTGTGTGTGCTTTGCTAGGTAGGGCACTAAATGCTCTTCTAGAGACTGGTCCCTTACAACACTTGTGTTATTAACATGCCTATGACATAACACAGGGGCATGGAGCTCTAGGAGACAGATAAGGTAGAATTCCAGTTCTGCTTATTTACTGTCTATGTGACCTTAGGCCAGTCACTTACCTCAATTTCCTTGTTTGTGAAAATGGGAGAAATAATAAGGTTTTGTAGAAGATTAAATGAATTTAAATATGTAAACAGTGCCCAGCACAAAGCTCTATATGAGTTTCAACTATTATTCTTATTGTTGTTATTTCATAGAGACAAGTGAGATAAGGAGTCCCATCATACCACCCTGTCCTAATTAGCAGGTCTCAAAGCCATTTATAAAATGTGCCTGAAGCAGTCACAGCCAGTACTTGCTTCCCTGCCTGTTCCCTACATGTTTGATAGTCTGCTGGACTCAAGACTTCCAAGATGGGCCTTACATCTGTTTCCCACAGTAAACTCTCTGGGCACCCTGCAGTGCCCAGAGTCCCCTCAGTGTTGGCCTTCTTTTCTGACAGGTGACAGCTTGGAGGCCTTAAGTCAATTCTCCAAGTCACAAATCCCTTGAAGGGTACAGACATCCAATGCCACAATTAGTATTCTAAACATTGTCCAGCTGGCTGAGTTCAGAAGCCGTTGGGGTGCACGCTGAGTTGTTACAGGCTCCCTTCTTGTTCTTGGGAGGACTAAATAGGAATCCGCTTATATCTCATGGCCACAACCAGTAGGTCCACAGGTTGGGTAAGGAGGGAAGGGAGATAACAGGGCCCTCTTACCTGAACCAGATATAGCAGTGCTTCTTGGAGCTGCAGCCTGGTGAGTGGGCTGCCGGCTACCACAGAGGACTCCGGGTTCTGCAGGGGCAGGAGGAGGCTGGTGGGGGCAGCAGGCGATTCCTGGCCTCCCAGGAGCAAGAGCCCATTATCCCTCTCCCTCGGTGGGGTGCCGGAGGCTTTTGCGAACACCATGGGGGACATGAGCAGAGAAGGAGCCACTGTAGCAGGAGTGCGCTGAGGTGAGATGACCTGCTCACAACAAAGACATACATACAGGCAGGATTAAGGAGGAGCCCACCGAAACTCAAGATGCAGAGGCCCCTTGTGTACAATGGTGGATATCAGTGAATCTCAGAATTAACTGTTCACAGCTCCACCAGGTGGGAAAAACTTATGAGATAACTGATGTCTGCTCAATTCTTTAAGTGTTTTCCTTTGGCATCACTAAGCAGCTCTGGAACAGTCACTCTGCCAGCTGTTGTATTCCCACTGCATATAAAGCTTGGCTTTTGGATAATATGCATTTAGAAATGCTGGTCTTCCTCAAGGATGCTGTCCATTGCCCCAACCTAAAAATCCAAGCAACCATTCGAGTTGCTGCTTGTATTTATTTGGGGCATTTCTCCCGCTCTTCTGCTGCCTCACTCATTTGTTACAAGGAGGGACCATGATTTGTGGGGTTTACTCCCCCGGGTCCCTTCCTGATAGGACCCGCCTGCTTGTGGAGTTTTCTGTTTCTCTAGGCTGACATGCTGCTGACCTGTCTGTCTGGGTAAGTGTGTCTAACTCACTTGGCTATAGACCTAAAACCAAGTTCCAAGTTTCCCAATGGCTTTTCCAGTTATGCAAGTGACATTCTGATCCCTGTCTGACTAACTCCTACAGTTATCATGTGTTTTTAACTCAGGTAAGAAAAAGGGATGTTATTTTTCAGCTTCCAAATACCCTCAAAGAGGTCATGAGAAGAGGTAGAGAAGCCAGTGATATAGAAATTGCTGTAATTTTATAATCATTCCTTGGCATCCTTTTTAGCAGAAACTGGCCCAGAGGAAGATGGGCTGTTTGTTTCTTTTAGCTTGTCCCTCTTTGATATTTTGAGGAGAGGTGCTGAGAACTGATGCTCCCCAGGGAAGGAGTCACAGCATTAGGAAGAGCACAGCGTGGGCTGCTAGAACGTACACTTTCCTTACTTGGCTCTTGACATTTGTGAGTACTGAAGAGAGAATTATATATGCAGAAATCTAAATCAGACTATTAATCCCACTTTTCTAATTCTAAGTCATCAAAGAGAAAAAAAAAGACATTTTAAAAGGGGACAATATCATGCTGAAATGAGGGTGAAGGTGAGTTATAAACGTCATTCTATAGTTAGAAGGCACTCAGATTTGGAATTTTAATTTTTAAAAAAAGGGAAAAGATCTGGACACAGTATTTCATGTACACAGAGTTATGGCACACAGCCAACATCTTTGTTTTCAAAAAAGCAAAAGCTTTCTGAGGAACTGTTTTAAGTTACATTACACAACATGTCAAAAAGACCAGTGGTAATATGTGTAATAAGTAGGGGGAACTTTTGATTTTTAAGCCACTATATTTTCAGTGATTTTGTGGCCATCCAAAGAGAACATTATCCCAAGCCAGATCTCCAGATATCACCACAGGCAGATGAACCAGCAGCTTCTGGTTTTCTCACAATTCCCAGTTATTGATGGATATACAGAACCATCTCCCCAGAAGGTTAGAATATTTCTAAAAATTCTAAGATTCTCCCCTCTGTGGCAGCTTGTGTATGGAGAGCAGAGGTAGGTGGCACACTTAACCCTTCCCTGATCTTCATTAAGCTATGATGATTTAGAGGTGGATAAAATAGGTTGTTACTTTTATGAGGTGTTTTCTGCTTGCTTAAGGAACTACATGACTGTGGGCTCTGTAGGGGTAGGGAGTTGGCTGTCTCCTGTTGTAGAGCACAATGCCCAACATGTAGGAAGTGCTCAAAATCATTTACTAAATCGATGAACAAGCAATAACTGTAGAGAGAAAAACAAGAAGTCAGATGTTTGATATTTCAGAGTGATTTTAAACCAGGCCATTTTAAGTTTCCATAGGTAAAGATAGGTTCTTTTCTATGTCTGTGCTGGTCTTTAGACCATATAGCTTTATGAGGATTTGACTTTACAAATAAACAAGTGCTAAAGTGTGGGGGTTGGGGGAGCTTCCACACTGCTAAGCAAAGGAAAGTTTCTCCTTCCAGGCAGAGAGGTAAGGCCAAGAAGATGCATAGGGGTGGCTTTAAACAGAAATGTGTATGATACCTGGCTCCTATGGCAGGAGCAGATTGTAAATTTCACTGCATCATAGTGATAAGATATCTGGTGGCGGGGGTGGTAGTGGTGGGGTGGCAGTCGATACTTACCTGCAAAAGAGGAGCATGCTTCTCTGTGCTGGATGTCCTGTTGATCCATGGCTCCAAGGGTTTACCTGTCCTAGAGCTCTGGGTCACCACAGGGAACTTGGCTGCCAAGGCTGGACGGTGAGAGGTCTGTAGCTGCTGCTCCTGTTGTACAACCTGGAGCTTTCTCAGTAACTCCTGGGGGGAAATCACTCCAGGGCTGCTCGTCTGACTGTCAGAGACAGGGAGCATTTGTCTTGGCAGGGTGGACTGTCCCTTTCCATGAGCCTGATGTCCTAGCATCTGAGGTGGAAGGGAGCCATTGAAATACACCAATTGTGGCTGGGCCAGATCCTTGGCTGGAGTCACAGGAGTGGCAGCAGAGAAGGTTCTGCTACTGTTGGGGGCAGCTGGGCTCACAGGGCCTGGTGTACTAAGGTCATACTTGTTCGCTGCCCCTGGGGTACTCTGGAGCTTCTCTAACAGGTTCTGCGTTCTGGAAGTGCTATGCCCAGCATGTGAAGTCCTGATGTTATGGGGAGACCCTGGCTGGAGAGGTCCAGGAATAATTTCCCTGGCAGAATAGGAGCTTCCATTCTCACAGGGCCGCTGTTCAGGCAGCTCTGACAGTGGGTGCAGGTCCGTGTTTCTGATCATGAGTTTTTGAATGGCTGGACAAAGCTGCTTCTCCATGAGAGGTGACTGCCTTCTGGGCTCCTCATAGGACAGGGAGCGTACAACTCCCTGCCTAACTGGAAATTTCTCTTGCTGCTGCTGCTGCTGTTGCTGCTGCTGCTGCTGCTGTTGTTGCTGGGGAGTGTGGGGGAGTGCTACAGTTTCTGGACAGATAACTTTGTCCTGCTTCCCAAACAGAGCTGTCAAGGATAAGTGTTGGGGTTCAGGGTCTAAGGTCTGGAAAAAATAAAGATATCTGAAAATGGGTTCACACACAATTTGGTTATGGAAGAGGGCTACAAAACATAACTTACCTAACTGATGATTTATTCTATTTAAAAGGATCAATTAGAGAGAATGAAAAAATTATAAACTTGAAAATTTTGAGACTTTCTTTTTAATGTCAAATACTTTCATATCCTCTTACCCCTAAGATAGTCATTATATTTTCATGTCTGCTGATTGATAAAGTAGACATGTGATCCTCGAGGGGCCTGGGGTTCATAGATTGGAAACTACTATGGGATAAAATTACATATACTAACAGATAAACACTCTCTACAACAGGAAGTCCACCTAAGCCTGTAGAGTACAAAGGTATTGAGAATACACAGAAATAGGAGGAGTTTAGGTTCCTGATAGCTTTTCACAGAATTACAGAAATCTAGAGCTGGAAAGAAACATAAGTCATTTACTACAACTTGATCTTTTCAACTATATGCCAGGGGCTTTTTAAAAAACAGTTATCAGATATGTACACTGTGTCTAGGCCAGCCAGCTAGAGAGCTCCTCTTTTCCTCTCTGGATCGACTCTACCTCTTTCGGCCACCTTCTGCACTGTCGCGTTAAGAAAACATGAGCTCCATTCTAAAGTCAATATATTCTGGTTTCTCTATTAAAATATAATAAAAATTTCCATGGAAAGCAATAAAAAGAAAGCTAAAAGAAATGAGAAAAGACTTCTTAGTCTTCATCTTTGGCTCCCTGTTCATTTTCAGAATTTTGGTTTAAACTAATTCCTTGAAGAAAAACCTTTAATTAGGAATAACCATAATTAAATGACAGACACTATATTTGCAATAAATGAGACTTTCAGATTAGCAAGTTTTGTTATTGCTGTACTATTCTGAAATATATATGTATATATATACACATACACACACATATATATAATACATAAACATACATTGACAAAAAACCTGCTCTTTTTTACGTTTTAAATTGCATATAAAGCTGCCACATTTATGTTTTAAATTGCAAATACAGTGACAAGTCATCAGGTCTACAGGGTATTTTTATTTTAAAATTTTTTATTGGGGCATTGTAATTATATATAATGTTGGGATTCATTATACCAAATTCATACATGCACATAACTTTATCATCTCACTCCTTTTTCATTTCCTCCCTTTTCCCTCCCCTCCTCCCTCTACAGGAGGTTTTTAAATCACTCCTTTAAACACTGAGCTCATGGAGAACAAATACCCCATTCTCTTCACATAGTTCCTACCTAGCCCTATGCTTGGCATAAGGAAGTGCTCAGAAATATTAACTTCACTGCTGGGCGTGGTGGTGCACACCTGTAATCCTAGCGGCTTGGGAAGCTGAGGCAGGAGGATTGCAAGTTCAAAGCCAGCCTCAGCAAAAAAACGAGGCTGAAGGCAACTTGGAGAGACCCTGTCTCTAAATAAAATACAAAAATAAGGCTGGGGATATGGCTCAGTGGCTGAGCGCCCCTGAGTTCAATCCCTCATACCCCCTCCAAAAAAAGAAATGTTAAATTCAGTTTTGCAGCTTTGGTGGTTGTTCTTTCAGTGACCTTGGAAATCACCTACCCCAGAAAGAATATAGAACCAGTGGGAAATGTTTCTGTTGCCTCAGACAATGTTATTGGTCATCTGATGATGGTTTTTAAAACAAGTATCTTCTAAGGCGTTCAAGTCCACAAGACATGAGCACAGAAGGTGGTAAATACACAAAGTAAAAACTTTAACCTCTGTCTAGGAAAAGTAAATCATTAATAATAAAAACTTTAACTTGAAATTTTTCCTAGATTGACCTTCAGCATTCTTCAATGGCACCAGGCCCTCCGCTGATATACTCTGGGTAAAAGTTCTGTAAGAATTTCACAGAGAGGTTGAGATTAAAAAAGCAGAGAACTTACCTGGCTGGGCTGAGGTATGAGCTGCTGCTGGTTGTCACTGGGTTTTACTGGGATTGGTTTGATGAGATTAGGGTTATCATAGATGGCAGATGAACTCGTTATCTGTTTTGGCTCAGAACAGGTTTTACACTGAAATGGAAAAAACAAACACCTCAATCTTTGGTGTAAAAGATTGCCTTAGTGTTTTTTTGTTTGTTTGTTTTGTTTTGTTTTTTAAAAAAACACCTTCTGTTTCTTATCTAATTGGTAGATGATTTTTTTTTTCCTTTTGGATAGGTCTCATGCACAAGGGATAATTTCTTAAATTTCTGTGGTTTGAGCTATATTTGGGTATAAATCAAATTTTAATTTTAATTTTTCTTAGTTGTACAATTCAGGGCCCTAAACTATTGCCAACAACATCAGCCTGAGGGTCTAGAGTTCTCAAATCCTTGTATAATTGAAAGGCTATCTATTTGTTTAAGTAATAGTCTTAAAAGATATGCTCTAATGCTTTTCAAAGATAAATAGTTACAGAGACTATTCCTTAAATAACATGTCTGGAATAGAATAGAGGTTTTTCCCTCCATTTGTGGGAGAGTTACTGAATATATTACATCAAAGCAACTAAACCAAGAATAAGAGCTGACTCAAACCACTGATTTAAAAATTACTAATATCATCTTTATTTAATAAATGGCTTCTTGCATAAACACAATAATTCAAATCTGAGTGTTCTGAGCCACTCACTACAAATTAGATTTTCATAGAGAAAGAGACAAGAGACAAGCCTTATCATTTCAAATGCTGACTCATTAACATCCATTAATCTAACCAACCATGCAATTGCTAAAACAGTGGGATTCATAACAAAAGGAGAACAGCGATGGTGTTGGTGTCTACTTTGCTAAAGCATCAAATAAAACATTATAAAAACACTACCTTCTGTACTATAGATTCTCTACAGCATGATTAGTTTCAACTGTATAGTCCAGGCCTCAGGCTACAAGACATTTCACACT
Organism: Callospermophilus lateralis; assembly: GCF_048772815.1. Classification (NCBI taxonomy): domain Eukaryota; kingdom Metazoa; phylum Chordata; class Mammalia; order Rodentia; family Sciuridae; genus Callospermophilus; species Callospermophilus lateralis. The sequence goes on from NC_135308.1 coordinate 66,618,753, forward strand.
GTACCTGATATAGAACGAGCTATAAACACAATCTTATCCCTCAGGAACCCAAGGTTCCCAATGTATTTTCCAGTTATTGGGGTACATTTTTAAATTCAAGGATATAGGAGCATGGGATATATTATTACTGAGTGTACTTAAGATTTATAAGGTTAACCATACAACATTCTATTTTCTTTTAAGAATTCTGTCAATCATTTGGATGTGTGGCCCTAGTATTAAATGGGATGTGAAATCACTTTATGAGTCATAAAAGTGTTATTTCTTATTCTTAGGTGAATGATGATGGTGATGGTATGGCTGATGGCCAGCTGCCCTAACTATCCTATGACATGGATAACCAACAAGGCAAGACAAGAATATTACTGAGATATAGTCACTTAAAAGATTTTCGTGTGAAATACCTTTCATTTTTGCTTTCTATTTGCAATAAAGTAGATATTTACTTTCACTAATTTTCTATGAACTAAATTTCAAGCAAAAAAAAAACACATATTTTTCACACCTTCCCCATGCTGATATCCAGATGGGCCAAGAGGCTGTTTGCCTCTCTTTATGCTCCTAGGTAGCTTTTTCCACTTACTGTGTCTCTAGAAACTATCTTCTATGTTACTACAACTGTCTACTTCTCTGAGAGGCATTGCTTTATAAAAATTGCTCCCTATCAAATTGCTCAGAATTAAACATTATTCACCTCAGTACTTTGTAGCTAATTTTCCAGTTGTTTAATTTTCTAGGCTTCCTTTAATCCAAATAACTTTAAAATACTTGGGAAAAAACACAGCTTTTGAAAACATATGTAATGGATTCTTCATGGAGAACCTGAAGCATTTCTTTAAAACCTAAAAAACTATGTCCCATTTTATCAATCACACATACACAAATATATGTATCTGGGCCAAGAGAAATGTCTGAAAAATAAAATAAAATAAAAGTGCCAAAAGCAGACATTTTGGCTTATGGATTATAGGTGCTTTCTCTTTTATTAACTAAAAATTTAAAAGTTGATACATAACAATTGTGCATACCTATGAGGTACAATGTAATGCTTCTATACAATATATATTGTTTAATGATCAAATCAGGTTTATTAGTACATCTATCCCTCATAGATTTACCATTTCCTTGTGTCAAGAAGATACAAAAACCTCCCTTCTAGCTATTTCAAAATGTTCATTATTGTTCACTACAGTCACCTCACTGTATCACAGGACCCTAGAACTGATTTCTCTGAACCATAACACCGTACCCATTGACCAATCTCTTCCCATCCTCAACCTCCCTCTCCTCCTCAGTCTCTGATAACCACTATTATATTTTCTGAGGTTACCTTTAGATTCCAAATGAGTGAGATCATGTAGTATTTGTTTTTCTGTGTCTGGTTTATTTCACTTAATGTAATATCTTTCAGATCCATCCATAAAAGGATGTCATCTAAATTTATGGCTGAATAATATTCCATTATGTATATGTATCTTTTACTTTTATTTTTCACATTTTAGAATTTCCTCATTGAACATCAAAAGAGACAATTAAATAAATCACAATTCTATCTAAAAATGAGGGACTCTTGTCTTAAGTCAACAAATACAGCCCACTACTAAATATCCAGAACCTCACTGTGCAACCCACACATCACTGCTGAAGCTGGTTCTTTTTCTTACTGAACTTTTTAAAGGTTATTTTACTATTTGC